>NW_011494654.1:170151-171008 GCF_000754665.1 Bison bison bison | reverse complement strand
TGACCTCATGAATCGCAG
Source organism: Bison bison bison (assembly GCF_000754665.1). NCBI lineage: Eukaryota > Metazoa > Chordata > Mammalia > Artiodactyla > Bovidae > Bison > Bison bison. Next base: position 170,990 of record NW_011494654.1, on the reverse strand, counting down.
CACACCAGGCCTCCCTGTCCATCACCATCTCCTGGAGTTCACTCAAACTCACGTCCATCGAGTCAGTGATGCCATCCAGCCATCTCATCCTCTGTCGTCCCCTTCTCCTCCTGACCCCAATCCCTCCCAGCATCAGGGTCTTTTCCAATGAGTCAACTCTTCACATGAGGTGGCCAAAGTACTGGAGTTTCAGCTTCAGCATCATTCCTTCCAAAGAACACCCAGGGCTGATCTCCTCTAGAATGGACTGGTTGGATCTCCTTGCAGTCCAAGGGACTCTCAAGAGTCTTCTCCAACACCACAGTTCAAAAGCATCAATTCTTCAGTGCTCAGCCTTCTTCACAGTCCAACTCTCACATCCATACATGACCACTGGAAAAACCATAGCCTTGACTAGACAGACCTTTGTTGGCAAAGTAATGTCTCTGCTTTTGAATATGCTATCTAGGTTGGTCACAACTATTCTTCCAAGGAGTAAGCGCCTTTTAATTTCATGGCTGCAGTCACCATCTGCAGTGATTTTGAAGCCCCCCCCAAAAATAACGTCTGATACTGTTTCCACTGTTTCCCCATCTATTTCCCATGAAGTGATGGGACTGGATGCCATGATCTTCGTTTCCTGAATGTTGAGCTTTAAGCCAACGTTTTCACTCTCCTCTTTCCCTTTCATCAAGAGGCTTTTTAGTTCCTTTTCACTTTCTGCCATAAGGGTGGTGTCATCTGCATATCTGAGGTTATTGATATTTCTCCTGGCAATCTTGATTCCAGCTTGTGCTTCTTCCAGCCCAGCCTTTCTCATGATATACTCTGCATGTAAGTTAAATAAACAGGGTGACAAT
>NW_011494654.1:169238-169742 GCF_000754665.1 Bison bison bison | reverse complement strand
TTTGCTCGTAGTGATGCTTTCTAAGGCCCACTTGACTTCATATTCCAGGATGTCTGGCTCTAGGTGAGTGATCGTACCATTGTGATTATCTTGGTCATGAAGATCTTTTTTGTACAGTTCTTCTGTGTATTCTTGCCACCTCTTCTTTATATCTTCTGCTTCTGTTAGGTCCATACCATTTCTGGTATGTTGTGTTACTTTCTGCTATACAACAAAGTGAATACACTATATACATATCCACTCTTTATTAATTTCTTTTTCTATGTAGCCATTACATAATATTGAGTAGAGTTCCCTGTGCTGTATAGCAGGTCATTATCAATTATCTATTTTATATATAGTAGTATGTATATGGGAGAAGGCAACGGCACCCCACTCCAGTACTCTTGCCTGGAAAATCCCATGGATGGAAGAGGAGCCTGGAAGGCTGTAGTCCACGGGGTTGCTGCGAGTGGGACACAACTGAGCACTTTACGTTCACTTTTCACTTTCATGCGTTGGAGA
>NW_011494654.1:168692-169138 GCF_000754665.1 Bison bison bison | reverse complement strand
TCTTCCAGCCCAGCCTTTCTCATGATATACTCTGCATGTAAGTTAAATAAACAGGGTGACAATATACAGCCTTGATGTACTCCTTTTCCTATTTGGAACCAGTCTGTTGTTCCATGTCCAGTTCTAACTGTTGCTTCCTAACCTGCATATAGGTTTCTCAAGAGGCAGGTCAGGTGGTCTGGTATTCCCATCTCTTTTAGAATTTTCCACAGTTTATTGTGATCCACACAGGCAACGGCTTTGGCACAGTCAACAAAGCAGGAATAGATGTTTTTCTGGAACTCTCTCGCTTTTTCCATGATCCAGTGGATGTTGACAATTTGATCTCTGGTTCCTCTGCCTTTTCTAAAACCAGCTTGAACATCTGGAAGTTCACGGTTCACGTATTGCTGAAGCCTGGCTTGCAGAATTTTGAGCATTACTTCACTAGCGTGTGAGATGAGTGC
>NW_011494654.1:155383-168592 GCF_000754665.1 Bison bison bison | reverse complement strand
CAACTGAGCACTTTACGTTCACTTTTCACTTTCATGCGTTGGAGAAGGAAATGGCAACCCACTCCAGTGTTCTTGCCTGGAGAATCCCAGGGATGGTGGAGCCTAGTGGGCACAGAGTTGGACACAACTGAAGCGACTTAGCAGCAGCAGCAGCAGCAACAGTATGTATATGTCAATCCCAGTTTCCCAATTTATTTTTCCCCTCCTCTCTTCCCTGGTAACCACATGACTGTTTTATACTTCTGTGACTCTATTTATTTTGTAAGTAAGTTCATTCATATCATTTTTTAGATTCCACATATAAGTGATATCATATGATATTGTTTATTTTTGCTTTTGTTATTATGCTATTGCTGTCATATTAAAAAATTCATTATCAACACCAACATTAAGGAGATTTTCCCCTATGTTTTCTTGTAGGAGTGTATCTATGTTCTCTGTCTGACTTCCTTTACTCACTATGACAACCTCTGGGTCCATCCACGTTGCTGCAAATAGCATGATTTTGTTCTTTTTATGGCTAATATTCCACTGCATATATGTACTACATCTTCTTTATCCAATCTTCTGTTGATGGATTTTTAGGTTGCTTCCATATTATGGTATTGTAAATATTGCTGCAATGAACAAATGGTGTGTGGGTTGCATGAATTTCTTAAATATTTAGATGTTAATCCCTTATCAGATAGATGGTATTCAAATACTTAACTTCCATTCAGTAGGTTGCCTTTTCAATTAGCTGATGGTTTCTTTTGCTGTACAGAAGCTTTCTAGTTTGATGTAGCCCCACTTGTTTATTTTTGCTTTTATTATTTGTGCTACTGCTGTCATATTGAAAAAAAAATCATTACCAAAGCAATTTCAAGGAGACGTTCCCCTATGTTTTCTTATAGGAGTTTCACAGTTTTGTATTTAAATCTTTAATCCATTTTCACAGTTTTTGTGAGTGGTATAAGGTCGGGATCTAATTTCATTCTTTGGCATGTGAATAATCAGTTTTCTCAGCACCATTTATTGAGAACTATTCTTCCACTGAGTATTCTTGGCTCCCTAGTTAAATATTAGTTGACGGTATTTACATGGATTTATTCTTGGATTCTCAATTCTGTTCCACTGGTCTATATGTTTGTTTTTTATGCCAGTACAGTATAGTACAGTGTTTTGCTTACTATGGTTTTGTAATAAAGTTTGAAATCAGACATGTGTTGTCTCCAAATCTGTTCTCCTTTCTCAGGATTCCTATGTATATTTTCTCAGGATTGCTATGGTCTTCTGGTTTTATGTAAATTTTTCTATTTCTGTGAAAAATGCTATTGGAATTTTGTTAGGGATTGTACTGAATCTATAGGTGGTTTTGGGTAATGCAAATATTTTAACAATATTAAATCTTCCAATTCATGAACACAGAATTTTTTTGTGTGTCTTCAATTTCTTTCATCAAAATCTTACAATTTTCAGTATATAAATCTACCCCTTGTTAAGTTTGCTCCTAAATAGTTCATTATTTTTGATTCTATCACAAATAAGATTGTTTTCTTTATTTTTCAGTTAGTTCATTGTTATATAAAAATGACTCATGAATTTCCCTTGACAAGCAAATAAAAAATATGCTCATAAAACAGCTCCTGACATGTTCATAACCATCAAATGAATAGCTCAAATAATTCTTCAGAAAGATTGATGTACAATAAAATTTTGTGGGTAGTGAAAAAATGCAATTGGTTTTTATATGCTGGTTTTGTATACTGCAACTTAGCTAAATTCCTTTATTAGTTCTAATAGTTTTTTGGTGGAGTCTTTAAGACAATTCAGACAAATTTAGTTCTTGCTTTCCAACTGGATACATTTATTTCTTCTTCTTGTCTAATGGATCTGGCTAGGACTTTCAGCTCTATGGTGAATGAGACTGGTTGGTATGGGCACCATTGTTTTATTCTTAGTGTTGTCAGGAAAGCTTTCAACCTTTCACCATTGAGTGTAATGTTAGCTGTGATTTTGTCATATATGGCTTTCCTATGTTGAGATATATTCCTTTATACCCCATTTGTTGCGAGTTTTCTTATGAAAAAATGCTGGTTTTTTTCAAATGTTTTTTCTGCATCTATTAAGATGATTATATTATTTTTATCTTTCATCCTATTAATATAATTTATCACATTTATTTATTAACATGTATTGAAATCCTAGGGATAAATTCTGCTTGATTATGGTGTATAAGTCTTTTAATATGTTGTTGAATTTGGTGTGCTAGTATTTTGTTGAGACTCTTTGCATCTATATTCATGAGGAATGTGGGCCTGTAGCTTTCTTTTCCTTTGGTTCCTTATGTGGTTTTGGTATCAGGGTAATGCTAGTGTAATAAAAATGAATTTAGGGATGGTCCTTCCTCTTCAGTTTTTGGGGAAGAGTTTGAGAAGAATTGCTGTTAATTCTTTTTTAAATGTTTGGTAGAAATAACCAGTGAAGCTATCTGTTTGGCTTTTTCTTTGTTGAGAAGTTTTTGATTACTGAGTCAATCACCTTTCTTGTTATTGGTTCATTCAAATTTTCTCTATTTAGTCACTCAGTTGTATCCGACTCTTTGCTACCCCATAGACTGTTAACCCACTAGGCTCCTCTGTCCATGGGGATTCTCCAGGCAAGAATTTTGGAGTGGGTTTCCATGCCCTCCTTCAGGGAATCTGCCCAACCCAGGGATTGAATCCAAGTCATCTGCATTGCAGTCAGATTCTTTACAGTCTGAGCCACCAGGGAAACCTCCCTGAGATATAGGGGAAGTTCAAATTTTCTATCTCTTTATTATTCAGTCTTGACAGGTTGCACATGTCTGGGAATTTATTGATTGCCTCTGGGTTATCTAGTTTGTTGGTGTATAGTAGTTCATAGCAGACTCTTATGATGTTTTGTATTCCTGTGGTGCCGGTTGTAATGTCCACTACTTCATTTGTTTGAATTATTTGAATCACCTTTCTTTTTTTCTTAGTCTAGATAAAGGTTTGTCTATCTAATCTTAAGGGAGATGGCACATTTATTGGAACGTACAAGAATTTTACCCCCCAAGAACATTACAGCACAGTCAGAGTTATAAACTATTCTACTCAAATAATGGGAGTGGTGATGAATGACTAGAGAATAGTGTGATAAATGAATGGAATATAATATCTTCCAGAATATTCACAGAAAAGTAGAAAGCCTTTGTTTTAACCCTATAGCTATGATTCCCACACCAGTGATAAGCTTGTCTGCAATTCTGAGAGATCCAATAGGGGAGAAGGCGTTGGGACTTCAGTCTGTTGCTGCTGCTAAGTCACTTCAGTCGTGTCCGACTCTGCGACCCCATAGACGGCAGCCCACCAGGGTCCCCCGTCCCTGGGATTCTCCAGGCAAGAACACTGGAGTGGGTTGCCATTTCCTTCTCCAATGCATGAAAGTGAAAAGTGAAAGTGAAGTCGCTCAGTCGTGTCCGACTCTTAGCGACCCCATGGACTGCAGCCTACACTTTCTCAGTTTCCAAAGAGTCTCTGTGAAGGTTAGCCAACTGTGAAGGGGGCAGTCTCTGAGAATTTCCTTACTTCTGATACTTCAACTTGAGGTGTTTCCCAAAACTGTACTCTATTTTGATAACTCATTAGAATTCACGAGAAAGGTTCTTGATTTGTGACCACGTGGAAATATCAGGCTCTCCAGGTGGTTCTGTACTCAAACCAAGGCGGCAGATATGAACCTCAGCATACAGGCCCCTGTTAACAAGAACAGCACTGGACCCAAGGAATTAGTGCACAGGGCAGGGCTTGGTATTGAATCCTGGCTCTGCCCACTCGCCACCGTGTGAGCTTCTTGTTCTGCTGATCTTTCTGAGTCTCTCTCTCCATTTGTTAAAAAAAATTCCCTGAGAGCTTCTACACTCATGATTACAGTTTATTATAGGGAAAGGATACAGATTAAGACAAGCACCCCCACCAAAAAAAAAAAAAAAGAGAGAGAGATGTTTCTGGCAGTGTGCAGAAGGATTTTAAACATGGATCTTCCAATAGTTCTTTGCCTTGGAGCCACAGACAGTGTTGACTCTTCCTGGCAGTCATGTATGACAATATGCGTGAAGTATTGTCAATCAGAGATGCTTACTCCAGTCTTGGCATGTACACTCAGTACTGTTGGGGTTCCATCATTTAGGCGCCAATATGGCTGATTTCAATTTTCACCCTTTCAGGAAATTGAGTTGATATGTATGATCCAAAGCCCCCATCTTGAATCATATTTTTGATGTGGCTTAAATCCCCAGCCTTAAATCATATTATTATTATCTGGAGCTGCAAGCCCCCAGACACTCCTATCATGCTTGACAACATCCAAGGGTTTAGAGATTACCTCTCAGAATTGGAGGAAAACCATCTTTGACTGGGCTTGCTTGTTAGAGAGAGAAAACTGTGTTAACCAGACAATAGTGAGGGTACAGTGAGGCCTGCCTTAAGATTCACTCACTTATGAGAGAACTATATATTGAGGAGGTAAATGGTGGTGATTTCTATAGTCAGCTGGATAGGGGAGCACCACAAAGGCTGAAAGTTCTACTTTCTGCCTCAAAAATGTCATAAAAGACTTGAATAACATCTACACAGTTGAGGAAGGTGCAGGTGATGACCCAAGAACTCTATAGCCATTTCAAGTCAGCATTTAGTACAAGGGAAAAGGAGGAGCATTCTTGGATACATGAAAAATATGCCACTCTTGTGAAGTTGTAACTGAATGAGCTAGATTCAATGCATGTTTAGACTGGTATGCCAATTGCCTATATGATATCACCAGTATCTTATTTTCTTTTAATAATTTTGTTCTATAAATTTGTGGGTTCTTGCATCAATGCTATTCCAACATTATCATCTTGATATTAGAAAAATTCTATCATGAATATAAACATGATAGGGTGTAGATGAAGCCACTATAAAAGAGTAAATCATTCAGGGGCCATATGTGAGAAGAGAAAGGATGAAGGATACAGTTCTGGGAACTACCAATAATAAAAATGAACACAAGAAATAGAATCAGAGAGGTGAAATAAAACAGGTATGGGAACTTTGGATTAGTAGATGCAAACTGTTACATATAGAATGGATAAACAATGAGGTCCTACTATCCAGCACAGAGAACTATACTAAATTATTGTTGTTTAGTTGAGAAGTCATGTCTGACTCTTTAATGACCCCATGAACTATAGCCCACCAGGTTCTTCTGATCATGGGGTTTCTGATGAATACTGGAGTGGATTTCCATTTCCTTCTCCAAGGGATATTCCCAACCGAGGGACTGAATCTGTGTCTCCTGCATTGGCATATGGTTTCTTTTTACCACTGATTCACCAAGGAAACCCAACTATATTCAATATCCTGTGATAAATCCTGAGATAAGGTCCTCATTTTACCCCAAATAAAACTTAATTCAAAAAGAATATTAAAAAGAATATCTGTCTATTTATAGTTGAATCATTTTTTCTACAGCAGAATTTAACACAACCCTGTAAATTAACTATATTTCAATAAAATAAATTTAAAAAAGGTCTCATGTGTATTTTTTTACAATTTTTTCTCAATGATATGTAACAGATTTCTTTTAGATCAATATGTTCTTTTCTGTTTCATTCTATATTATAGCCTCATATTGTCCCACAGCATATTAATACCATGATTTATTCTTTTTTTAATATAAACTTATTTATTTTAATTGGAGGCTAATTACTTTACAATTTGTATTGGTTTTGCCATACATCAACATGAATCTGCCATGGGTGTACACATGTTCCTCATCCTGAACCCCCCTCCCACCTCCCTCCTCATACCATCCCTCTGGGTCATCCCAGTGCACTAGCCCCAAGCATCCTGTATCATGCATCGAACCTGATTTATTTTATTTCTTTATTTCTGTACCTATATGAGATGATAGTGAAAGTGAAAGTGAAGTGAAGTCACTCAGTCATGTCTGACTCTTTGCGACCCGTGGACTGTAGCCCACCAAACTCCTCTGTCCATGGGATTCTCCAGGCAAGAATACTGGAGTGGGTTGCCATTTCTGTGTAATAATTATTCATGATGTATAAAAGTCAAATTTATGATGTACTCCTTAAGCTTATACAATGCTACATGTCAATTTCATTGCTTCACGTCAATGAAACTTGAAAGTAAAAAAGAGTACTAATCCACAATAAGGGCTCAGCCCTCAGGATCTAAACATCTGCCAAATACCCCGTCTTCTAAGAGATTGTTGTTGTTATTCAGTTGCTCAGCCATGTCTGTGTCTTTGTGACCCCATGAACTGCAGTACGCCAGGCTTCCCTATCCTTCACCATCTCCCAGAGTATGCTCAAACTCAAGTCCATTGAGTCAGTGATGCCATCCAGTCATTTCATCTTTTGTTGCCCCATTCTCCTCCTGTCCTTAATGTTTTCCAACATCAGGGTCTTTTCCATGAGTTGGCTCTTCACATCAGGTGGCCAAAGTATTGGAATTTCAGCTTCAGCATCAGTCCTTCCAATGAGATTCAGGGTTGATTTCCTTTAGGATTGTCTGGTTTGATCTCCTTGCTATCCAAGCAACTCTCAAGGGTCTTCTCCAACACCACAGTATGAAAGCCTCAATTCTTTGGCATTCAGCCTGCTTTATGGTTCAACTCTCACATCCGTACATGACTACTGGGAAGACCATAGCCTTGACTATATGGACCTTTTCAGCAAAGTGATGTCTTTACTTTTTAATACACTATCTAGGTTTATCATAGCTTTCCTGCCAAGAAGCAATCATCTAATTTCATGGCTGCAGTCACTATCCACGGTGACTTTAGAGCTCAAAAAAAGGAAATCTACCACTACTTCCACCTTTTCTCCTTATATTTGCCATGAATTATTGGGAACAGATGCCATGACCTTGGTTTTTTAATACTGAATTTTAAGCTGGCTTTTTCACTTTCCTCTTTCAGCCTCATCAAGAGGCTCTTTAGTTCCTTTTCACTTTCTGCCATTAGAGTAGTATCATCTGCATTTCTGAGGTTGTTGATATTTCTCCTGGAAGTCTTGATACCAGCTTGTAACTCATCCAGCTCAGCATGTTTCATGATGTGCTCTGCATATAAGTTAAATAAACAGGACAACAACAACAACAACAAAAACCTTGTCATACTTCTTTCTCAATCCTGAACCAGTCATTTGTTTCGTGTAAAGTTCTAACTCTTCCTCAGAAACCTGTATGCAGGTCAAGAAGGAAGAGTTAGAACCCTACACAAAAAACTGACTGGTTGACCAGTTGTCTCAACTGGTTATTGAGACAAGTGAGATAGTCTGTTATTCCCATCTTTTTAAGAGTTTTCCACAGTTTGTTATGACCCATACAGTCAAAGACATTAGAGTAATCAATGAAAGAGAAGTAGATATTTTTCTGGAATTCCCTTGCTTTCTCTATGATTCAGCGAATGTTGGCGATTTGAACTCTGCCTCTTCTAAACCCAGCTTGAATATCTGGGAGTTCTTGGTCCCTGAAACCTAGCTTGAAGGATTTTGGGCATACTCTTACTAGTGTGGGAGGTGAATGCAATTGTCTGAGAGTTTGAACATTCTTTAGTTCTGCCCTGCTGAGGAATTGGGATAATGATTGACCTTTTCCAGTCCTGTGGCCACTGCTGGGTTTTCCAAATTTGCTGACATATAGCATGCATCATCTTTTAGGATTTTAAATAACTCTGCTGGAATTCAATCATCTCAGCTAGCTTTATTGGCAGCGGTGCTTCCTAAGGCCCACTTGACTTTACATTCCAGAATGTCTGGCTTTTGGGTGAGTGGCCACACCATCGTGGTTATTTGGGTCGTAAAAATCTTTTTTGTGTAGTTATTCTTTGTATTCTTGCCATCTCTTGATCTCTTCTGCTTCTATTACGTCTTTACTGTTTCTGTCCTTATTGTGCCCATCTTTGCATGAAATATTCTTTTGATATCTCCAATTTTCTTGAAGAGAACTCTAGTCTTGCCCTTTTTGTTGTTTTCCTCTATTTCTTTGCATTGTACATTGAAGAGGGCCTTGTCTCTCCTTGCTATTCTTTGGAACTCTGCATTCAGTTGGGTATATCTTTCCCTTTCTCCCTTTCTTTTCACTTCTCTCCTTTCCTCAGGTATTTGTAACACTTTGCCTTCTTGGATTTCTTTTTCTTTGGGATGGTTTTGTTCACTGCCTCTTATACAATATTGTGAACTTCTGTCCATAGTTCTTCAGGCACACTGTTTGCTAGATCTAATACATTGACACTATTTCTCACCTCCACTGTATCAAAGATATCTTAAGAGGGAAACAATAGTAGTTAACCTAAAGTCAAATGTTAAAAATAAAAAGACCATCAACAGTGTTCATACATGACACAAAGCAGTAGTTATCAAAGCATTTTGAAAATCATCTGAGAAATTATAAAACATAAGCCTGGGCTCCATTCATACAGATTCTGATGCAGGTGACCTATGGTCAGATCAGATCAGATCAGTCACTCAGTCGTGTCCGACTCTTTGCGACCCCATGAATTGCAGCACGCCAGGCCTCCCTGTCCATCACCAACTCCCAGAGTTCACTGAGACTCAAGTGCATCGAGTCAGTGATGCCATCCAGCCATCTCATCCTCTGTAGTCCCTTTCTCCTCCTGCCCACAATCCATCCCAGCATCAGAGTCTTTTCCAATGAGTCAACTCTTCGCATGAGGTGGCCAAAGTACTGGAGTTTCAGCTTTAGCATCATTCCTTCCAAAGAAATCCCAGGGCTGATCTCCTCTCAGAATGGACTGGTTGGATCTCCTTGCAGTCCAAGGGACTCTCAAGAGTCTTCTCCAACACCACAGTTCAAAAGCATCAATTCTTCGGCACTCAGCCTTCTTCACAGTCCAACTCTCACATCCATACATGACCACAGGAAAAACCATAGCCTTGACTAGACGAACCTTTGTTGGCAAAGTAATGTCTCTGCTTTTCAATATGCTATCTAGGTTGGTCATAACTTTCCTTCCAACTGTATAATCATAGGGAATTTGATTTAGGTTGTCCCTGATTGACCTAGTGGTTTTACCCACTTTCTTTAGTTTAAGCATGAATTTTGCCATAAGTAGCTGATGGTCTGAGCCACAAGGTCTTGTTTTTCCTGACTGTATACAGCTTCTCCATCTTTGGCTACAAAGAATGTAATCAATTTGATTTCAGTATTGACGATTTGGTGATGTCCATGTGTAAAGTCGTGTCTTCTGTTGTTGAAAAAGGGTTTTGCTATGACCAGTGCATTCCCTTGGCAGAATCTGTTATCCTTTGCCCTGCTTCATTTTGTACTCCAAGACTAAACTTCCCAGTTACTCCAGGTTATCTCTTGACTTCCTACTTTTGCATTCCAATCCCCTGGTGAATAGGTGAATAGGACATCTTTTTTGGTATTAGTTCTAGGAAGTCTTGTAGGTTTTCATAGAACTGATCAACTTCAGCTTCTTCAGCATTGATAGTTGGATTACTGTGATGTTGAATGGTTTTCCTTGGAAACGAACTGAGATCATTCTGTCGTTTTTGAGGTTGAACACAACTACTGCATTTTGGACTCTTGTGTTAATTATGAGGGCTACTCCGTTTCTTCTATGGGATTCCTGCCCCCAGTAGTAGATATAATGTTGTGCTGTTCTTAGTCACTCAGCTGTGTCCAACTCTTTGTGACCCCATGGACTGTAGCCCACAAGGCTCCTCTGTCTGTGAGGATTCTCCAGGCAAAGAATACTGGAGCGGGTTGCCATGCCATCCTCCAGGGGATTTTCCCAAGCCAGGGATCAAACCTAGGTCTCCCACATTTCAGGTGGACTCTTTACTATCTGAGCCACCGCGGAATCCCTGATATAATAGTCATCTGAGTTAAATTCACTCATTGCCATCCATTTTAGTTCACTGCTTCCTAAGATACTGATGCTAATTCTTGCCATCTCCTGCTTGACCACGTCGAATTTACCTTGATTTATGAACCTAACATTCCAGGTTCCCATGCAGTGCTGTTCTTTACAGCATCAGATTTTACTCTCGTTACAAGACACATCTACAACTGAGCATCATTTCTGCTTTGGCCAAACTGCTTCATTCTTTCTGTTGCTGCTGCTACTAAGTCGCTTCAGTAGTGTCTGACTCTGTGCGACCCCATAGATGGCAGCCCACCAGGCTCCCCCGTCCCTGGGATTCTCCAGGCAAGAACACTGGAGTGGGTTGCCATTTCCTTCTCCAATGCATGAAAGTGAAAAGTCAAAGTGAAGTCGCTCAGTGGTGTCTGACTCTTAACGACCCCATGGACTGCAGCCTACCAGGCTCCTTCATCCATGGGATTTTCCAGGCAAGAGTACTGGAGTGGGGTGCCATTGCCTTCTCCAATTCTTTCTGTAATTATTAGTAACTGTTCTCTGCTCTTCCCCGGTAGCATATTGGACACCTTCAGACCAGGGTGTGGGGCGGGGGCTCATCTTTTGGTGTTATACCTTTTTGCCATTTTACACAGTTCGTGGAGTTCTTGTGGCCAGAATATTGGAGTGGTTTGCCATTCTTGAGTGGATCACATTCATAAGAACTCTCCACTATGACCCTGTCTGTCTTGGGTGGCCTTGCACATCATGGCTCATAGCTTTGTTGAGTTACTCAAGCCCCTTCACTTCAACAATGCAGTGATCTATGAAGGGGATAATACCAAGGTATTATACAGTTACAATTTTGATAGATAACACCAAATTTTCCTCCAAAAAATTGTATCAATTTATACTCCCATGAACAATGTATTTGTCTGGTTTCCTCTAATTTTATCATCACTGGAATCTATCAATTAAATTATTTTTTCCAACTTGAAGGTAATACCAATATTTGTTTAATTTGCTTTTCTCTCATTCCTAGTTTGAATGTGCATTTTTTATGCTTATTAAACATTTTCTTCTTCTGATACTATAAATTGCCTGTTTATATACTTTGCAATGGATACATCCCTGTAACAGAGCATTTCATTTCTGCAGCATTTGATATTGTTAACATCCCAGTTCTTTGGATTCTTTTTTTAAAATTTATTCTTAATTGGAGGATAATTGCTTTACAATGTTGTGTTCATTCTGCCATACAGCAAAGCGAATCCGCCATGAGTATACATCTGCCCCCTCCCTCTTGAAACTCTTTCCCATACCCCATCCCATTCCACCCCTCTAGGTTGTGCGAGTATGGGGTTGAGCCTCTATGTTATATAGCAGCTTCCCATTAGCTATCTATTTTACATATGGTGACATATATGTTTCAGTGCTACTCTCTCAATTCATCCCACCCTCTCCCTCCCCCACTGTGTCCACAAGTTAGTTCTCTGTCTACATCTCTGTTCCTTCCCTGTAATCAGGTTCATCTGTACCATTTTCCTAGATTCTATATATGCACATACATTAATATACAATATTTTTTCTCTTTCTGACTTACTTCACTCTGTATAATAGCCTCTGGGCTCATCCACCTCACTGTGAGCATGCACGCAGTGCATGTCCAACTTGCCTCAGTCATGTCCAACTCTTTGCAACCCCATGGACTATAGCCCAGCAGGCTCCTCTGTCCATGAAATTCTCTAGGAAAGAATATTGAAGTGAGTTGTCATGCCATCCTCTAGGGGATCTTCCCAACCCAGGGGTTGAACTCACATCTCCTGCAGGCAGATTCTTTATTGCTGAACCACTGGGAAAACCCTGTCCATCTCACTGACTTAAATTCATTTTTAAAAAATGGCTGAGTAATATTCCATTGTATATATGTACCACAACTTTATCCATTCAACTGTCGACAGATATCTAGGTTGCTTCCATGTTCTAGCTATTGTAAATACTGCTGCATTGAAGACTGGAGTACGTGCATCTTTTTAAGTTATGGTTTTCTCAGAGTATATGCCCAGGAGTAGGATTGTTGGGTCATATGATAGTTTTATTCCTAGCCTTTTAAAAGGAATCTCCATCCTGTTTTCCAGAGTGTCTGTATTAATTTACATTCTTACCAACAGTGCAAGAGGGATTCCCTTTTCCCACACCCTCTTCATCATTTATTGTTTTTTACATATTTTGATGATGTCCATTCTGGCTGGTGTGATATGATACTTCATTGTAGTTTTGATTTGCATTTCTCCAATAATAAGCAATGTTGAGCATCTTTTTATGTGCTTGTTGGCCAACTGTATGTCTTTGGAGAAATTTTCTGTTATGTTTCCCATCCATTTTTTGATTGATTGTTTTTCTGGTATTGAGCTTCATGACCTGCTTATATATTTTGGCAACTAATCCTTTGTCAGTTGATCCTTTTGCAATTATTTTCCGCCATTCTTAGGGCTGTCTGTCTTATTTATGATTTCTTTTGTTGTGCAAAATATTTTAGATTTAATTAGGTCCCACTTGTTTCTTTTTCATTCCATTACTCTAGGAGGTGGGTCAAAGAGGATCTTGCTGTGATTTGTGTCATAGTGTTCTGCCTATATTTTCTTCTAAGGGTTTTATAGTTTCTGGCCTTACATTTAGGTCTTTAATCTGTTTTGGGTTTATTTTTGTGCATGGTGTTAGGAAGTGTTCTAATTTCATTCTTTTACAGGTAGTTGTCTAGTTTTCCCATTACCACTTATTGAAGAGGCTGTTTATTCTTCATTGTATATTCTTGCCTCCCATGTCAAAGATAAGGTACACATAGGTATGTGGGTTGATCTTTGGGTTTTATATTTTGTTCCACTGGAAACTATTTCTGTTTTTGTGCCAGTACCACATTGTCTTGATGACTGTAGCTTTGTAGGTAGCTTTTGTTTTGTCTGAAGTCAGGAAGGTTGATTGCTATTGCTTTGGATATTCAGAGTCTTTTGTGTTGTGAAATGTTTGGTTCTAGTTCTGTGATTTGATAGGTATTTGATTTTTTTGTTGCAGTGCTGAATGGAATGATTCTATTAATTTCTCGCTCCAGTTTTTTTTTGTCAGTGTATAGGAATGAAAGTGATTTCTGTGTATTGACTTTGTATCCTGTGTGTCTACTAAATTCATTGATTAGCTCTAGAACAACAACAAAACCCCCCAGAGAATTGCAGAAAGCCAAAGTAGAAGTAGAAATATATAAAAGAAATTAAAAGTGTGATTTTTAAAAAGGTTCCATTTACAAGCTGCAAAAAAAAAAAAAAAAAAAGATTCCAAAAG
>NW_011494654.1:149781-155283 GCF_000754665.1 Bison bison bison | reverse complement strand
ATGCCAATAAAATGGACAACCTAAAGAAACAGAGAAAAAAAAGAGAAGAGAAAAAATTTAGAATCAACTACAGAATGAATCAAAATAAAGGAATAATAATTAATGCTTTTCTTGGTTCTCAGCTGTCAGTGTCCTTTCCTCTGCTGTGAGCCACAGTCCACCTTCACCTTCCTAGGAAGCCCTCCAATACTGGAGAGGGCTGCACTCTAGACCTGCTGTGGGACAGCTCAGACTCTGATCTGGCCCTACTCCTGTGTGTTCTTGCCTCCAATGTCCACAGCTGCTAGAGACAGAGCATTTTCTTTTGTGGGAACATTCATTGTCCTTTTATATATTCCATAGACATAGAGTCTACATAGCTGATTATGTGGATTTAATCTGCAGCTTGTATAGCTGGTGGAAAAGTTTTTGATCCTCTTGCTTAACCCCTCCACTCCTGGAGCTCAATTGTGATTTTGTCTCCACCTCTGCATGTGGGTCATCCATAGAAGTTTGCTGCTGAAGTTGCCCTGGATGACTTGGGTCTGATCCAGTGAGGACTGGCTGTGCAGGGTCACTGCTGCTTGGATCATATGGACCCCAGTGGTGCCAGGTGTGCAGGCAAGCAGGAGGCCACAGACACAGAAGATATGGCACTATTAGAGTTCATTTCTAAACTCTGGTAGCTGGTGCTCAAAAGTCCTCTCTTGCCAGTTCTTCTCTATCACTCAGCACAGGAGGTGCTCAAAGGGCAACCATGGTTGGGGTCCTTCTCTGTTGCTCCACATGTCAGTTGCTCAATGTGCCACGCTCACTGAGGTCTTTCTGTATTGGTCAGCTGTTGGCACTGGCATGTGGGGAGAGAGAGGCTACAGTGACAGCTCATCTCCCTGTAGTAGTGCCCTACCTCCGTGGCCTCCCAGCTTTCCTCTAAGGGCATTCCCCATGTGGATTTCCTTCCTCCAATCCCCTCAGCTGTCTCCCCAAAGTCAACAGCAGTTCTTGGCCTGGTATTGTTCTCCAATCCCCACACTCCAGCTCCCAGCCACTATGCATTCCTATGGACTTGCATCCCTGTGTGGTGTACAAAGGGCTGTGGTCCGGATTATCTGTGTGGTTCTCACATCATTCAGACTTTCACAGATTAGCTGCTTCACTCTCTGTCAGCCTCAGATGCTTCCTTTCTGTCCTAAACAATTGCCCTGGATATGGGGATCTCACCCTTGCTTCAGCTCCCCTACTATCTGGCTGCAGGCCATCCTGCTCATTCTCCTCCTCTTTTTCCCTTCCTACCTTCATCCTACCAAGTTTTGTATGAGTCTTTATATTCCTTTCCAGTGGCCAGTGACTCCTGCCAGTACTCAACTGGTGCTCTGTGAGGTCTTCTGCATCTGAAGGTATAGTCATGATGCATCCTTGGAGAGAGATGTACTCCACATCCACCTACTGCTCTGACATCTTGTCTTCTCTGAACTCCTTTAAAAACTTAAAAATTTTTTTCTCACTCTTCTAAGGAATTGTTGTCAGTCTCCTTTGTGTATGTCTCTTCCTTTACAAGTCTTTGAATGTTAGTGTTGCTAGCATGCTATAAACTGGTTGTCTGTGTGTCCTCCCTACACCTTAGGTCTTTCGTTTAATCTTAATCTTTTAATTGCTAAAGCCTTTGACTGTGTGGATCACAACACACTGTGGAAAATTCTTCAAGAGATGGGAATACCAGACCACCTTACCTGCCTCCTGAGAAACCTGTATGCAGGTCAAGAAGCAATAGTTAGACTCAGACATGGAACAGTCGACTGGTTCAAAGTTGGGAAAGGAGTAGGTCAAGACTGTATACTGTCACCCTGCTTATTTAACTTATATGCAGAGTATATCACGTGAAATGGCTGGCTGGATGAAGCACAAGCTGGAATCAAGATTGCCGGGAGAAATACCAATAACCTCAGGTATGCAGATGATACCACCTTAATGGCAGAGAGCAAAGAGGAACTAATGAGCCTCTTGAAGAAGGTGAAACAGGAGAATGAAAAAGCTGGCTTAACACTCAACATTTAAAAAAATAAGATCATGGCATCCAGTCCCATCACTTCATGACTAATAGATGGGGAAACAGTGGAAACAGTGTCAGACTTTATTTTGGGGGGCTCCAAAATCACTGTGGACTGTGACTGCAGCCACAAAATTAAAAGATGCTTGCTCCTCGGAAGAAAAGCTATGACGAATCTAGACAGTGTATTAAAATGCAGAGACTTCACTTCGCCTACAAATGTCCACATAGTCAAAGCTATGGTTTTTCCAGTGGTCATGTATGGATTGAGAGTTGGACCATAAAGCAGGCTGAATGCCAAAGAATTGAGGCTTTCATACTGTGGTGTTGGAGAAGACCCTTGAGAGTCACTTGGACAGCAAGGAGATCAAACCAGACAGTCCTAAGGGAAATCAACTCTGAATCTCATTGGAAGGACTGATGCTGAAGCTGAAGCTCCAATACTTTGGCCACCTGATGTGAAGAGCCAACTCATGGAAAAGACCCTGATGCTGGGAAACATTAAGGACAGGAGGAGAATGGGGCAACAGAAGATGAGATGACTGGATGGCATAACTGACTCAATGGACTTGAGTTTGAGCATACTCTGGGAGATAGTGAAGGACAGGGAAGCCTGGTGTACTGCAGTTCATGGGGTCACAAAGACTCAGAAATGGCTGAGTGACTGAACAACAACAACAATCTCTTAGAAGATGGGGTTTTTGGCAGATGTTCAGATCATGAGGGTGGAGCCCTCATAGTGGGATTAGTGCTCTTTTTTACCTTCAAATTTCATTGAGATGTAATTGACATATCGCATTGTATAAGTTTAAGGGGTACACAAATTTGACTTTTATATATCATGAATGATTATTACACAAATTTAGGGAACACCTATCATCTCATATAGATACAGAAATAAAGAAATAGACAAAATCTTTTTCTAGTGATGAGAACTCTTAGGATTTACTCTCTTTGAAGCTTTCATATTTAACATACAGCAACATTAATTATATTTATCTTGTTGTACATTACATTCCTAGTACTTATTTATCTTGTAACTGGTAGTTTGCAGCTTTTTAACACCTTCATTCAATTTCCCTCCCCCCAGTTCCAGCCTCTGGTCACCACAAATCTGATATTTTTCTGTGAGTTTGTTTGTTTGCTTTTGAAGTGCAATTGATCTACAATACTATGTTAGTTCCTGTTCCACAACACAGCAGTTTGGCACTTCTCTACATTTAAAAATGATTACCACAATCAGTCTGGTTATGATGTCATCATTCAAATATATTAGGTATTTATTATATTCCCCCCATTGTACATAACTATCTATATCTATATACATTGGTATATGTATATATACGTATACACACACACACACACACACGTTCCTGATCTCTTAAGTTCAAATGCATTTTAACAACTCTTCCTTTTTATACCCCCAATGCAGTGTTTTTGACATCATGTTTAATATTTTGGGGCTTCTCTGGTGCCTCAGACAGTAGAGAATCTGCCTGCAATTCAGGAGACCCAGGTTGGATCCCTGGGTTGGGAAGATCCCCTGGAGAAGGGAATGGCTACCCACTCCACTATTCTTGCCTGGAGAATTTTATATCTTTTTGTTTTGTGTATCTCTTAATTACTTATTGCAGGTATACACAATTTTACTACCTTCGTCTTTTACCCTCTCTCCTAACTTTACACACAGCTAATTTACTACCTTTATTGTATATTTGCCTTTATTAATGAGATTTTTTTCCTTTCATAATTTTCACATTTCTTGTTGTGGCCTTTTTCACTTAGAGAAGTCCCTTTAACATTTCTTATGAAGTTGGTATGGTATGAACTCTTCAGCTTTTGCTTGTCTGTAGCACTTTTGATTTTGCATCAAATCTGACTAAAAGCCTCGCTGACTAAAGTATTTTTGGTTGTTCTTGATTGTGGGTTTTCCCTTTGTCACTTTACGTATTTTGGGCCACTCTGTTTTGCCCTACAGAGTTTCTGCTGAAAAGTCAGCTGATAGCCTTATGAGTGGAGAAGGCGATGGCACCCCACTCCAGTACTCTTGCCTGGAAAATCCCATGGACAGAGGAGCCTGGTAGGCTGCAGTCCATGGGGTCGCGAAGAGTCGGACACGACTGAAAGACTTCACTCTCACTTTTCACTTTCATGCATTGGAGAAGGAAATGGCAACCCGCTCCACTGTTCTTGCTTGGAGAATCCCAGGGACGGGGGAGCCTGATGGGCTGCCCTCTATGGGGTCGCACAGAGTCAGACATGACTGAAGCGATTTAGCAGCAGCAGCAGCAGCCTTATGGGAGTTCCCTGGTATGAAGCTTGTTGCTTTTCCCTTGCTGCTTTTAATATTCTCTCTTTAACTTTTGACATTTTAATTACAGTGCATCTTGTGTTCCTCTTTGAGCTGATCCTGTTTGGGACTCTCTGGCTTCCTGGACACAGACATCTGTTTCCTTTCTCAGGTTAGGGAAGTTTTCAGCTATTATGACTTTAAATGTGTTCTCTGCCCCTTTCTCTCTCTTCTTCTGAGATCCTTCTAAGGGGAATGCTGGTATGCTTGATGTTATCCTGGAGGTCTCTTAAACTGCCTTCATTTCTTTTTATTCTCTTTTTTCCCTGTTCCTTTATACTGATTTCCCTTACTCTGTATTCCACCTTATGGATCTATTCCTCTGTATCATCTCATCTACTGTTGATTACTTCTAGTGTATTTTTCATTTAAGCTATTGTATTCTTCATCTCTGGTTCTTCTTTATATTTTCTAACCCTGTTAAAAAATTCCAACTTCTTACTCTGTTCATCCAATCTTCTTCTGAGTTCTTTGAACATCTTTATGATTATTAACTTGAACTCTCTATAGGGTAGATTGCCTATCTCTACTTCACTAGTTCTTCTTCTGGAATTTTATCCTTTTCCTTCATTTGGAAGATAACCCTCTATAGCCTCATTTTGCCCAATTTACTGTTTTTTATTTCTATTTAATTGGCAGGTTGGTTATGTTTCCTGTTCTTGGAGAAGTGGCTTTTACAGGAGCTTTCCTATGCCTCCCAGCAGTATACTCCCCTCCATGAGCTCTAGCTTGAGGATTGCCCCTACTTGGGCTGGTGTTGGTCCTTCTGTTGTGGCAGGCTGACTACTGTGGGTGATCTGGTAGATGCGGCTGGCCCCCAGTGCAGTTGGTTGGTCCTGCCTTGTGTAGAGGCTGCTGGCCCCTGGTTGGCAGGGCTGTTATGAGGCTGCTGGCTATGGGACCCCAAGGGGTCTTAGGTCTAGCTCTGGTCCACTGTCAGGCAGAGCCCGGTTCTGGCATGGCTGGCTGTGAACCCAAGGGTTCCGAACCTGATGTCAGTCTACTGGCAAGTGGGGCCAGTTCCTGACACAACTAGCTGTGGCATCCAGGTTGTCTCAGAACTGGTGTTGGCCCTCTGATGAGTGGGACTGGACCCCAGTGCAGCTGGTTGAGGGGTTCACGGTAT
>NW_011494654.1:144497-149681 GCF_000754665.1 Bison bison bison | reverse complement strand
TATGTTGGAGCTGGTTTTGGCTTGCTGGTGGACAAGGCCAAGGCCGGGGGCTCCTGGAGCTGGTGTCTATCCACTGGAGGGTGAGAATGGCCCTGGTGTACCCTGATGGTACCAGCCTGGTGGCCCAACCAGGTCCCAGGGCCTCTGACGGCAGGGCCCTGGGGTTCCCAGGGCTAGTGTTGACGCACTGGTGAGTGAGGTGAGGTCTTGGGTCCTCTGGTGGACAATGCCCAATCCTGGGATGGCTGTGGTCTCAGGAAGCCTTAAGATAGAAGCTCTGCTGGTGGGTGGGGCTGTGTTCCCACTCAGCTTGCTGCTTGGCCCGAGGAACCCCAGTACTGGTGCTGAGAGTCTGGTGTGCTAGGCCAGGCTCTGGTGTTAATGAGCTAGAGGAAGGACTACAAACGGTGCTTGCCAGCACAGTGTCCTCATGGCAGAATGAGCTCCTCAAAATGGCCATCTCCAGTGTCTATGTTCCCAGGGTGAGCTGCAGTTGCCGCCTTACTCACCAGGGGGCTCCCCAAGATTAGCAGGTGGGTCTGATACAGGCTCCTTTCAAATTACTGCCTATTCCCTGAGTCCCAGAGTACATGAAGTTTTGTTTCTAAGAACCTTGTAAGACTGGAACGTCTACTTTCATAGCCTTCTCACTCTCCTGAGAGCAAGCTCTATTGGCTTTCCAAGTCAAATATTCTGGGGGTTCATCTTCCAGGTGCAGGACCCCAGGGCTGGGAAGCCCAGTGTATGTGGAGCTCAGACCATGTGATCCTTGGGAAGAACCCCTACAATTGTAATAATCCTCCCATTTAATAACCCCCATCCTCCCACCTGGGGTTATGGGTCTTGACCATAGCACATTTTCACTCTCTACTGTCTCATTGTGTCTTCTTCTTTACATCTTTATTTGTAGGAGATCTTTTCTGCTAGTCTTATTTTTTTTCTCATTAATAGTTACTCTATAAATAGTTATAATTTTGATATACCCATGAGCTCAAGGTCTTCCTACTCCGCTATCTTGGCCTCACTGTAGAGTAAGACTCTTTTAAAAGAGAGTTCTCTCAGAGAGTTCCCTCTTCTCTTCTGCCATGTAAGGACAGTGGACATCTTCCAGTGTGAAGATGCTCATCTCTAAATCAGTAAGTGGACTCTCTCTAGACACTGAGTCTGTTGGTGCCCTGATCTTATACTTCCCAGCCTCCTGAACTGTGAGAAGTAAACGTATGTCCTTTAAGCCATATAGCCTATGGTATTTCTGACATGGTGGCTGGCATGAATAGGCCACAGGGGATGCCCCTCCTCAACCCTCAACCCCCTTTTCACTTTACATACTTTTTCTGAGAGAGATCCTTCTAGCACATAGTATCACCTCAATCACAATTTATGTGCTGCATAATCATGTACTTGGTAGGTAGCTCAGATCGTTCTCTTGAGCCCCACATCCAAATATTCAACTCTGTCTTCGGCATCTTAATCTTAACATATCCCACACCGAATTTACCATTTCTCGTGTTCCAGTTTAACCCCTCTCCTATCTTGGGTTGATCACTCAAGCCAGCAACCAGACTCTTTCTTCTCCCTCTCTGTCAACCTGCATATAAAAAATCAAGTTTTGCTGAATCTGACTTCTCTTCATCTGCCGCACCCTGCAGCTCAGGCCTTCATTAATGTTAGATGAATTCTTCCAATACCCTTGGAATATCTCCTTGCTTCTAGTCTCATTATCCTCTTCTTCAGATTTCTTTCTAACCTGTGAATTGAAGTAGAATACTCCTATGCCCCAAATCTTTTATTTACACCTCCTTGAAAGGCTTCAGTATAAAATCCAAGCTCCTAATCTATGCTCGCTAAAACCTTAACACTATAGACCTGTTTTTCTTTCCTTTTATTTCAGCCACATTAAAATATCCTCAGTTTCCTGGAACAGCCAAGTTCTCTGCTGCTGCTGCTGCTGCTGCGTCGCTTCAGTCGTGTCCGACTCTGTGCGACCCCACAGACGGCAGCCCACCAGGCTCCCATCCCTGGGATTCTCCAGGCAAGAATACTGGAGTGGGTTGCCATTTCCTTCTCCATAGCCAAGTTCTCTAGTTTCTCAGATATTACCCGTGTTCATCCTCCTTATGTAACATACTTTCATCATTCTTAAAAGGAGTTGCACCTATTCACTCATCTCTCAGTAGCCTCCTCTCATAACATAGTTTGTATTTATGTGGTCTTTCTAAGTGACCCCGTAGTTTCACCACTACATTTTAATGCTTTTCTTCTTTATCTGGTTCCTTCATGGGATTGCAAGCTGCTTAAAAGTAGACAAGAGTGTAGCTTTTATTTCTACATCCTCATTTGTAGCTCTAGAAATATCCAATAGATATAGGAAGGAAGGAACACCTGCAGTGCTGTACTGCCCCCTACTGGAATCAGCAAGAAGTCAGCCAGCAATAGTACCCTTCATCCTGCATGTGCTGCTGCTGCTGCTAAGTCACTTCAGTCGTGTTCGACTCTGTGCGACCCCATAGACGGCAGCCCACCAGGCTCCTCTGTCCATGGGGTTCTCCACTGGAGTGGGTTGCCATTTCCTTTCGCTTTCATCCTGCATGGGTGTGTGTTAAGTCACTTCAGTCGTGTCCCACTCTGTGTGATCCCATGAACTGTAGCCTGCCAGGCTCCTCTGTCCATAGGATTCTCCAGGCAAGAATACTGGAGTTGAGTTTCCATGCTCTCCTACAGGCGATCTTCCCAACCCAGGGATCAAACCCACGTATCTTGTGTCTCCTGCATTGGCAGGTGGGTTCTTTACCACTAGTGCCAACTGGGAGGTCCCACCTTTCATCCTAGGTGGTTGGGAATAGATCTTGCTATTCTCTGCTGGTTAAGATCTCAAATGCTTCAGCAAAACACTGGACAACAGCCCTTTTGCAAAATCCCCAGAGGAGCCAAAGTCCGAGCAAAGCCCACGTTCAGTTCACTTCTGTCCCTTACCTTGTTCTGTCATTTGCCCTACTCCTTCTCAGATGGCTTCCCAGGTGGCACTAGTGGTAAAGAACACTCCTTCTCAGCTTCTTTTTCATGGTTTGCTTTTAAGTCTTCCTTAGTTAACCTCCAGAGAAGGCGATGGCACCCCACTCCAGTACTCTTGCCTGGAAAATCCTATGGACGGAGGAGCCTGGTGGGCTGCAGTCCATGGGGTCGCGAAGAGTCGGACATGACTGAGCGACTTCACTCTCACTTTTCACTTTCCTGCATTGGAGAAGGAAATGGCAACCCACTCCAGTGTTCTTGCCTGGAGAATCCCAGGGACGGGGGAGCCTGGTGGGCTGCCATCAGTGGGGTCGCACAGAGTCCAACACGACTGAAGTGACTTAGCAGCAGTAGCAGTAGTTAACCTCACTTTGATCTTGCTCATTCTACTTCAGTCTCATCTTTTCTTCTAGTCCAAAGATTTACTGTAGCTTACATGAGGGGAAGAGCTGAGTGAAGAAGACTGGGGTTGACTGGAGCTGCACATGACCTCAGGAAAATCTGACCCTGAGTTTCAGTTATAAAATACAAGTAGTAATACCTGTTTCCTCACCTCACAGGGCTCCAATATGATCAGGTAAATAGGGTGTCATACGCAGTTTCCAGTAGTGAGCTGACTTCATTTCCCCATGCTGATATTTTGGGGAGGGTAACTACTTCCAAGACAGGAGTTCACAGATTGAGGAGAGTGGTGTTTTTATTGGTCATCTCCATGTTGAAAATCAGAAATGTCCCCAGTCTGAAATTGCTACAAATATGGTATATCAGGGACTGTGACTTTCCTTATGGGTCTTCAAAGTGTCCTGGGTGGGCGACTAATTCATTTAGATTCAAGAGGGATGGGCCTGAAACTCTTTGACCACAAGGGTGCAGAATACATTCATTTGGGTCAAATAACCTTTGATAATAGGTTAGTAATACAATATTTGAATATAGGTTAATAATAATAATACTAATGTTCAGTGGGTAGGCCAATGTAAAGGTTTAAATAGTGAACTTACCCAAAAGGCAGGAAGAGCCTGGGTGTGGGTGGGGGAGACCAGTACTCAAACTGTGTAGGTCTGATTTCCCACATTTTGTGCAACCAGCCTATGCCACACATGATCTACTTTCTACTCCTCACGTGATTTAGAGTTGGCTCAGGTCAGAAATCCCCTTGGGTGGGTACTCTGGTTAATCAGGGTGTTTCCTGGCTGGGAAACCAAAAGCAGATATTCACTATCAGGGGTCTTTAACCTTTCCTGAGTACCAATCCCTCTGAAAACCATTGGAATCTATGGATCCTCTCACCAGAAAAGAAAACTAACACACATTCAAACAAAATTGTTTTTTTTTTTTAATTTAAATTTATTTTAAATTGAAGGATAATTGCGTTACAACATTGTGTTCATTTCCGCCATATATCAACATGAACCAGCTACATGTATATGTATATTTCCACCCTCGTGGCCCTCCCTCCCACCTCTCACCCCATCCCACCCCTCTAGGTTGTCATTTGCTCCCTGAGTCATACTGAAAATGTCCACCAACTGTCTAGTTTTACATATGGTAATGGGTGCGGGGAGCGAGCTCCGCCCCTGGCAAGGGTCATGAGGAAGGAGGCTTGGCATACGCAAAGGCGGGATCAAGCCTCAGGAGTCTCCCTGGAAATTCTCGAGCATCTACCCCCCAAACCAGAGTCTGCCTATTTTCTGCTTTGTGCTTTCACCTACACCTCTGACTTTACAGGCGGCTGTCCCCCACTACTTCTCTCTGAAAAAAGAGTTAACTTATAGCTCCAGTTAATAAAGTTCCTGTGTGTGATAGTGTTTCAACCTACAAACTCCTTTGGAAGTCCTCTAGCCTGCCTGAATAGGTTTTTCCGGCTACATGTGATTGCTCAGAGCCTCCAAACTGTGAGAGGCATGAGATGTTCTAAACTGTCTAAATACAGATTCCTTTGAGCAGTTAAAAGATTGATTAGAAATTGTATTGGTGAAGGGATTTTCACTTGTTGGGCCAATGTTTGCTGCTAAGTCTCCATATCCCTTACCTGCTGTGTCCCTGGCAGTGTATTGATTAATATAATTGGTGGAAGTAGTAGCCTCAGTGTTTGTAACCTTGGACCCTTGAGTTAATTCTTTTTTGTTGTAGCCCACCACACCTTTGCCCTATAGGAATGCAACTTTAATG
>NW_011494654.1:129109-144130 GCF_000754665.1 Bison bison bison | reverse complement strand
TCGTTCTTTCTCTTACCTTCTGGCTGAATTATTCAGCCTCTTTTCTCCACTGAATTTCCTCACTGAGCTATCCTCATTCTATTACTCTTTATATCCTTAATTAATGTTTAATTAAGCAATTGTTTCCTGATCCTCGCCGACGCCGTCCCCACTTCGAATTCCCTGGATCCACCGGGGCCGGACCCCGGCAAATGGGTGTTTCAGAGCTACTCTCTCAATTCGTCCCACCCTCTCCCTCTGCCACCATATCCGCAAGTCTGTTCTTAGTTTCTTAGTGGTTTAATTAAAAAAAAAAAAAAAAAGCGATGGGGCTTCCTGTTTTTGGTCCCCAGGCCCCACCCATGAGTTTCTGGGTGGAGACGTCTAACCTTAAGCCTTGAATTAAAGGTGCCTTTGGTCTCTTTCTGGCTTGGCTCTGGTCTGTGTCCAGAGTTCCCGTAAAGTTCTGGAGAAGAGGAGTATGTGCTCCAGAAGGTGGGAGTGGTCTCTGACTCTGGAAATTCTACTGCTGCCTCACTTGTTCCTGGCAATCAGCATACAAGGTACTTTCCACAGATTGTCTGCCTGTAACTGTGCACTGGAGGCCCAGTCAGATGGAAAAGGGAATACAGGGCGTGTCTCCACCTGAAGTGGAGTAGTGGTTCCAGGCAGCAAGGATTTGCATCCTGGCAGCGGGGTTGGGGATTCTTCCTTAAGCTTTGGAAAATCAGGCTCCATCTCTTTTCTCAAGGGGAAGCAACAAAAATAGAACTTTGGTGAGATGGAGAAGTAGTCCTCTCACATTTAGTGCTATGGTTTGTCATCTGTGAAATCTCTTTGCATAACAAATAACAGAAAGCTGCATGGGTAGCTGCCACATTAGGCTCAGGGGTGCCGTGATCCTTGAGGCATTCTTTGAGACCTCTGTCTATGCAAGGAGTTGTTTCATGAGCAAAAGTAAATAATGTCATTGCTCCAGAGAGAAATCAAAATTGTGGGAAAGGAAACTTGGGAAGGATGGCTCTGTCTAGGGTCACTGAGTGAGAGTCTGAGCAGAGGCCTCAGTAGCAGGGAAACCCTGGAACATCTGATTAAGAGTTAAGGTTCATCCTGCCATGGTTGTGTTCTGATCCCCTGTGTGGCAACTTTCCTTTTCCTGTTACAGTTGTCCAGCCCTCCACTACCTGTCTTCCTAGGTCAGCTGAGAACTGAGAACTAAGCTATTGCCTTTCTCGCTATTTCCCCTAATAAATATTTATGTCTTTTTCATTAAAGGTGCTTTAATGTTCACTACTATGGAAAAAATGAGTAAAAGTGAGTTTGAGCATGGGAAACAAAATAGCATTTTAAAATTATGATAGTATGTGATTCTGAGGCAGATGAGATAGCAATACTTAAAGGAAATCCTGTTGGCTACTCATGCAAGGCCTCTCAGGGTGGCAGAATATTGGATCTGGTTTATGACTGGCTTTGGGGGAGGAAGAAAATTTTCTCTGCCCTTCTAGGATCTCTGACTGGTGTAAGAATTAAATTGACATGAGATAAGCTAACAAGAGAAAATCAGAGTTTAATATTGTGTACATGGGTGAAACCCAGAAAAACCAAGTAACTCGCTAAAATGGCTGAAGCCCTCATCTTAAGTACCATCCTCTGCTGAAGACGAAAGAGAATGTTGAGGGTGACAGTTCTGGGAGGTTATCAGGAAAAGCACAGCAAATAAGGGTAAGTTTGTTAGGCAGATTTAAGTTAGTGCCTTCTCCACTGATAAGAGTTTCTAGAGATTTGGTCCTCCTCCTCTTCTGGTACAGAAAGGGAGACACCTTTATTAACGGAGATTTCCCTTACAAATATAAATGTTTCTTACGAAAGGGTAACTCGTACAAGGTTTTCAGAATGTTTACCATGTCTGCTATTTCCTTAGAAAACAACCAGCTTAAAACAATTAATATGCCAAAGAGACGTATATTAGTGTGGCACATTCTGCTCCCCTACACTAAGTCTAGAGACAAGATATCTTCAGGCTGCTTGTTGCTATGTGAGAGCTCCATGGGGCTTACTCAACTCATAGGTCACTAATATGATCTTGGGAGTAGGGGCTGGTATGAAGTATTCATCCAATAGTTGGGGAAGATAGAAATGCCAAGAGAAGCGGGCTATTTCAGCACTTTCTTTAGACATGAGGCCATTGTGTCTAAATCTCTTCATGTCCAGAGTATGCCTACAGATAGTTCTTTTATCTTCGGTTTATGATTCCCTCATCCCAAAGCCTGGTGGCACAGTGGTTTTACAAAAAACCCACCTGCCAATGCAGGAGATGTGGGTTCAATCCCTGGGTCAGGAAGATCCCCTGGAGAAGGAAATGGCAACCTACTCCAGGATTCTTGCCTGGGAAAACTCAAGGGCTCAGGAGCCTGGTGGACAACAGTCCATGGGGTCACAAAAGAGTTGGACATGACTGAGTGATAAAACAACACCCCATAACCACATTTCATCTGAATTTAACTTTGCTGTTTGCCTTGGAGGAGGTGCTTTCTCTCCTGCCTCTAGGCCAATATACATGCCTTTCCTTCTGCCTGAAATGTCCTGCATGCCCCCTCTCCAGCTCCGCCCATTCTTGTGTCACTTCCTCCTAGAAGCCTCAGGTTCCAGGTTATGATTGGTGAACTGCTTGGTTGTCTGTTTTCTGGAGCTCTGTGACCGCAGGGACCTTGTCCATTGCTGAACCTAATACAATGCCTAACACGTGGCATGGGCTCAATAAATAATTGTTAATCCTATGAATGAATGACATCAAAGAACTTCCTTTCAGGCTATCTGTCCAGATCTTCCTGGGGGTATCATTATTGTTTCTTTCCCAGTAATGGATGTTTTTGTGGAGAAATTTGAGAAGTATTTTTTAAATCTCCTCCTTTGGCCCTCCTCAGACTTGAGTTTCTCAGCTCTCTGATCTCTGGGCCCACTCCTCACTGGCAGGCATCTTCCCTGTCTCCCTCTAGCACAACAAAGTGCAGTAGAAATAGCCTTTTCTGGGAATCAGAAGACTTATCTTCTTTTTTCTTAATTTTATTATCAATTGGAGGATAATTGCTTTAAGACCTATGTTCTGAGTTCTAAGCCATGGGGTTTCCTATAAATTGTAAAAGCTTCCTGAGTCTCAATTTTCTCAACTCTATTATGGGTATAATGATACGCTCCCCATTTTTTCAAGGGTTTATTATTAAGATCAATGAAATAAAGAATGTGAAAATGCTCTGTGATTGTGACCACATACAATTTGAGATAGATAAGAGCCAGGAATATCATAAGGAAATTCCAAAGCCCAGTGCTCTCTCCTGGGCCACAGAACTGAATCTCTGCTTTTTAAACATCTTCAAACACATTTCCAAAATCTAACTCCTCATCTTTGTTCCAGCTATCTATTGCTGTGTAATAAGCCTCCACAAACCTGGGGCTTCCTCACTATGCATTTGGTCACTGTCATCTGGCCAATTAAATTCATGAGACTTCCCATCTCAGGAAACAGCACTGCATTCTTCATCTTGCCCCCATGACACACATCTGAACTCTTGATGTCTATTGCCAAATTGCTTCCCTGAAAGGTTTGTACAGGTTTGCTAAACAGTTTGTCTCACTAAAGAGTTGCACATAACTCCATGTCAGTATCTTTAAAACATCTCTTTTGGTTCTTAAAATTTTACGAGAAATGACATAACTTGCTTTAGAATTTCCCCTTTAGCACTTCCTTCTTCTCCCTGGGTAGACTTTTTTGTATGAAATTACTACTTCTTTTGATCTGATTCCCCTCCCCTATACCATTTCAGTTTTACTTTTCTATAGACAAGAAACATGCGTAAGCATAGGAAAGGTCTGCCTCATTTATAAACTGCACATAAATACAGTTACTTTATCCTAAGCATTCAGATACATGAACAACTACTTATTGTTAGAATTAAATCAAAGTAGTACTTTAAGT
The DNA here is from genome assembly GCF_000754665.1 of Bison bison bison. NCBI lineage: Eukaryota > Metazoa > Chordata > Mammalia > Artiodactyla > Bovidae > Bison > Bison bison. Next base: position 140,178 of record NW_011494654.1, on the reverse strand, counting down.
AGTTTTCTATCTAATAAAATATGGAATTGTTAAAAGGCAAATAAAAATATTTTTCAATTTACTTTAAAAACTAAAAAAAATAAATATATTATAAAAAGAAATATATATATATATATATATATAAATAATTAGGAAGTCAAGAGATACCTGAAGAGGCAGGCAAGTTTAGCTTTGGAGTACAAAATGAAGCAGGGAGAAGTCCAACAGAGTTCTGCCAAAAGAACAGACTGCTTATAACAAACACCTTCTTCCAACAACACAAGAGACAACTCTACACACGGACATCACCAGATGGTCAATACTGAAATCAGAATGATTATATTATTTGTAGCTGAAGATGAAGAAGCTCTATACAATCAGCAAAAACAAGACTGGGAGCTGACTGTGGCTTAGATCATGAAATCCTTATTGCAAAATTCAGAAGTAAGTTGAAGAAAGTAGGGAAAATTACCAGGCCATGCAGGTATGACCTAAATTAAATCCCTTGCAATTGTACAGTGGAAGTGACAAATATATTCAAGGGATTAGATCTGATAGACAGAGTGCCTGAGGAACTATGGATGGAGGTTCATAACATTGTACAGGAGGTGGTGATCAAAACCATCTCCAAGAAAAAGAAATGCAACAATGCAAAATGGTTGTCTGAGGAGGCCTTACAAAAAGCTTTGAAAAGAAGAGAACTGAAAGGCAAAGGAGAAAAGGAAAGATACACCCATCTGAATGCAGAGTTCCAAAGAATAGCAAGGAGAAACATGAAACCCTTCCTAAAGTGATCAAAGTAAAGAAATAGAGGAAAACAATAGAATAGGAGAGACTAGAGATCTCTTCAAGAAAATTAGAGATATCAAGGGAACATTTCATTTGGCAAAGATGGCCAAAATAAAGTACAGAAATGGTATGGACCTAACAGAGGCAAAAGATATTAAGAAGAGGTGGCAAAAAATACACAGAGGAACTATACAAAAAAGATCTTAATGATCCAGAAAAACCATGATGGTGTGATCACTCATCTAGAGCCAGACATCCTGGAGTGTGAAGTCAAGTGGACCTTAGGAAGCATCACTACAAACAAAGCTAGTGGAAGTAATGGAATTTGAGCTGAGCTATTTCAAATCCTGAAAGATGATGCTGTCAGAGTGCTGCACTCAATATGCAAGCAAATTTGGAAAACTCATTAGTGGCCTCAGGACTGGAAAAGGTGTTTTTCTTCCAGTCCCAAAGAAAGGCAATGCCAAAAAATGTTTGAACTACCACACCATTGTATTCATCTCACACACTAGCAAAGTAATGCTCAAAATTCTCGAAGGGAGGCTTCAACAGTATGTGAACCGAGAATTTCCAGATATTCAAGCTGGATTTAAAAAAGGCAGAGGAACCAAAGATCAAATTGCCAACATTCATTGGATCATAGAAAAAGCAAGAGAATTCCAGAAAAACATCTACTTTTGCTTCATTGACTATGGTTCATTGACACAACCTTTGACTGTGTGGATCACAATAAACTTTGGAAAACTGTTAAGGAGATAGGAACACCAGATCATCTTACCTGCCCCTGAGAAACCTGTATGCAGGTCAAGAGGCAACAGTTAGAACTGGACAGGGAACAATGGACTGGTTCAAAATTGAGAAAAGAATACGTCAAGACTATATACTGTCACCCTGCTTATTTAACTTATATGCAAAGTACATCATGTGAAATGCTTGGCTGGATGAAGCACAAGCAGGAATCAAGATTGCTGGGAGAAATATAAATAACCTCAGATATGCTGATGACACCACCCTTATGGCAGAAAGCAAAGAGGAGTTAAAGAGCCACGTGATGAAGGGAAAAGGGGAAAGTGAAAAACTGGCTTAAAACTCAACATTCAAAAAACTAAGATCATGGCATCTGGTCCCATCTATTCATGGCAAATAGATGGGGAAAAAAATGGAAAAAGTGACAGACTTTATCTTCTTGAGCTCCAAAATCACTGAAGATAGTAACTGCAGACATGATATTAAAAGAGCTTGCTCCTTGGAATAAAAGCTATGACAAACCATACTAAAAAGCAGAGACATTACTTTGCTGACAAAAATCCATCTAGTCAAAGCTATGGTTTTTCCAATGGTCATGTATGGATGTGAGAGTTGGACTATAAAGAAAGCTGAGCACTGAAGAACCAATGCTTTTGAACTGTGGTGCTGGAGAAGACTCTTGAGAGTCCCTTGGACTGCAAGGAGATCAAACCAGTCAATCCTAAAAGAAATCAACCCTGAATATTCATTGGAAGGACTGATGCTAAAGCTGAAACTCCAATACTTTGGCCACTTAATGTAAAATATCATGTATGAAACGAGATGCCAATCCAGGTTCAATGCACGATACTGGATGCTTGGGGCTGGTGCACTGGGACGACCCAGAGGGATGGTATGGGGAGGGAGGAGGGAGGAGGGTTCAGGATGGGGAACACATGTATACCTGTGGTGGATTCATTTTGATATTTGGCAAAACTAATACAATTATGTAAAGTTTAAAAATAAAATAAAATTAATTTAAAAAAAAATAAAAAAAAATAAAATCTGCAAAAAAAAAAATGCAAAGGGCTGACTTATTAGAAAAGACCCTGATGCTGGGAAAGATGGAAAGCAGGAGAAGAAGGGGATGACAGAGGACAATATGGTTTGATGGCATCACCAACTCAATGGACATGAGTTTGAACAAGCTCTGGGAGATGGTAAAGGACAGGGAAGCCTGGAGTGCTGCAGTCCATGGGGTTGCAAAGAGTCAGACATGACTGAGTGACTGAACAATAACAACAATAAAAGGAAAATATCAATGAATTTATCTGAATTTACTAGAAAATCCTCTGTAATAGACTAAACCACCACTTTGATATCTCAAATTGCACTACAATGTCTGTATGTTAATTTTTGCAATCTATATTATAATAGTAATATTAATGCATCTTTATTCAACTTGTGACTGGATTATAGGATCCTTTTAGAAGAGTAGAATTTTTTCCATTTTTTAATGGTTAATCAAGTATTCTTTCTACTGTTTCTATCTTTATGTGGCTTTTTAAGGCCACACTTTCATTAGACATTTCATAACAAAACTTACTTCTCCTTTTTAAGTTAATTTTTATTTTATATTGGAGTATAGTTGATTTACAATATTGTGTTAGCTTCAGGTGTACAGTGAAGTGATTCTACTATACATATGAAAGTGAAAGTGAAAGTTGCTCAGTCGTGTCCGACTCTTTGCAACCCCATGGACTATACAACCCATGGAATTCTCCAGGCCAGAATACTGGAGTGGGTAGCCTTTCCCTTCTCCAGGGAATTTTCCCAACTCAGGGATCAAATCCAGGTCTCCCACATTGCAGGTGGATTCTTTACCAGCTGAGCTACCAGGGAAGCTATATGTATACCTATATTCTTTCTTTTTTCATATCCTTTCCCCAAAACTCACTTTTCTTTTGCTATTCTCAAGCATGAGTCTCAGCCCATTTGAGGCTGCTGGGTTTTTATTTCAAGGTTTCTCTTAGCTGCTTTTCATTGATTTGTAGATGTCTAAAACCATGAATGATAGACTAAGCTCTCTTTTATGTTGTTCTTTTGAGAAATAACTTTCTGGGCAGCTTCTTCACTGCTCCTCTGCTGTATATGTCATAATAGTCATCTTTTATCCTTTTATCCAGGACCCAACCATAAGACTTCCCTGGTGCCTCAGATGGTAGAGAATCTGCCTACAGTGCAGGAGTCCCAGGTTCAATCCCTGGGACAGGAAGATCCCCTAAAGAAGGGAATGTCTACTGACTCCAATATTCTTGCTTGGGAATACCATTGACAGAGGAGCCTGGCAGGCTACAATCCATGGGGTTACAGAGAGTTGGACACAACTAAGTGACTCACACACACAACCATAAGACAGGGCTGCTACACTGGCCCAGGTGGGCACATTATGATACTTAAGAAACAGTTCATTGTTCATAAGTAATTAAAAATAACTCAAATTTCTACCTGAAGTCTCTCAAAAGATGTTAAAAGGAATCCAATTTATAAGCTATAGCAATACTTCCTATCATACACTTATCTGCCCTCTTCAGTCTTCTCAAACTATTCCATTCCTCTGCAGCTCAGAGATTCTCATTCTCTTGAGCCATAATGTTATAGAACCTCTATTTTCTAAACCAACTCGAGTGGTTCCTCATAAAGGTCAAACAAATCTTAAGAAATAAGCAAGAGGAGGGCTTCCTAGATGGCCCAGTGATAAAGAATCCACCTGCAATGCAGAGACACAGGTTTGATCTCTGGGTCAAGAAGATCCCCTGGAGGAGGAAACAGCAACCCATTCCAGTATTCTTGCTTGGAAAATCCCATGGACAGAAGAGCCTGCAAAGAGTCAGACATGACTGAGCAACTAACACACACACATACCAAGCAAAAGGAAGCTAAGTGGGATAAAAATATGACTACTTGGAGGTTATGAGGAGATGAATGGAAACACTTATGTATGGATTTTTGTCCCATCCATTCTATACTAAACAATAAATGTGGGCCAAGTATTCTGGGGATTCAAAATTGAGTAAGACATGGTGTTCACCTTTGAAATGTTCACAATTTCAGTGACTCTGTTATAGCTTCTCCCTCCTCCTCACACTTTAGTTTGAAGTTCTTTGGAATGTGTTGGGGATATCCTGGACAAACAAGATCTTAATGTTGTAAATTCAGTTCAGTCGCTCAGTCATGTCTGACTCTTTGTGACCCCATGGACTGCAGCATGCCAGGCTTCCCTGTCCTTCACCAACTCTTGGAGGTTGCTCAAACTCATGTCCTTTGAGTCAATGATGCCATCCAATCACCTCATCCTCTGTCATCCCCTTCTCTTCCTGCCTTCAATCTTTCCCAGCATTAGGGTCTTTTCCAAGAGTCAGCTCTTTGCATCAGGTGGCCAAAGTATTGGAGTTTCAGCTTCAGCATCAGTCCTTCCAATGAATATTCAGGGTTGATTTCCTTTAGGATTGGCTGGTTTGATCTCCCTGTGGTCCAAGGGACTCTCAAGAGTCTTCTACAGCACCACCATTCAAAAGCATCAATTATTCGGCACTCAGCCTTCTTTATGGTCCAACTCTCATATTCATACTTGACTACTGGAAAAACTATAGCTTTGAACTACTGGAAAAACCATAGCTTTGACTAGACGGAAGTCTGTTGGAAAAGTGATGTCTCTGCTTTTTAATATACTGTCTAGGTTTGTCATAGCTTTTCTTCCAAGGAGCAAGCGTCTTTTAATTTCATGGCTGCAGTCACCATCTGCAATGATTTTGGAGCCCAAGAAACATTTTTTCCATTTTTTCCCCATCTATTTGCCATGAAGTGATGGGATTAGATGCCATGGTCTTAGTTTTTTGAGTGTTGAGTTTTAAGCCAACTTTTTCATTCTCCTCTTTCACTTTCATCAAGAGGCTCTTCAGTTTCTCTTCGTTTTCTGCCATAACAGTGGTATCATCTGCATATATGAGGTTATTGATATTTCTCCTGGCAATCTTGATTCCTACTTGGGTTTCATCCAGCCCGGCATTTCTCATGATGTACTCTGCATATAAGTTAAATAAGCAGGGTGACAATATACAGCTTTGATGTACTCCTTTCTCAATTTTGAACCAGTTCATTGTTTCATGTCCAGTTCTAACTGTTGCTTCTTGATCTGCATACAGGTTTCTCAGGAAGCAGGTAGGGTGGTCTGGTATTCCCATCTCTTTCAGAATTTTCCACAGTTTGTTGTGATCCACACAGTCAAGGCTTTGGTGTAGTCAATAAAGCAGAAGTAGATGTTTTTCTGGAATTCTCTTGCTTTTTCTATGATCCAATAGATGTTGGCAATTTGATCTCTGGTTCCTTTGTCTTTTCTAAATCCAGCTTGAATATCTGGAAGTTCTTGGTTCACATACTGTTGAAGCCTCCCTTCGAGAATTTTGAGCATTACTTTGCAAGTCGTGTGAGATGAGTGCAATTGTGCGGTAGTTCAAACATTCTTTGACATTGCCTTTCTTTGGGATTGGGATGAAAACTGACATTTTCCAGTCTGGTGGCCACTGCTGAGTTTTCCAAATTTGCTGGTGTATTGAGTGCAGCACTTTCACAGCATCATCTTTTAGGGTTAGCTCAACTGGAATTCTATTGCCTCCACTAGCTTTGTTCTAAGTCATGCTTCCTAAGCCCACTTGACTTCGCATTCCAGAATTCTGGCTCTAGATGAGTGATCACACCATTGTGGTTATCTGGGTCATTAAGATCTTTTTCGTATAGTTCTTCTGAGTGTTCTTGCCACCTCTTCTCAATATCTTCTGCTTCTGTTAGGACCATACCATTTCTGTCCTTTATTGTGCCTGTCTTTGCATGAAATGTTCCCTGCTTTATTATTATAAAGCAGACTTCATTTTCACATGGATAAATAATGTATATTATAACTGAGTTTGAATCATAACTTCAGTCTATATGCCCTGTATTCTTTATTCCTTATTGAGTTCATTCCCATTTTTCTTTGCCCAGGGAAGTTTCAGGTAAGTTCTCTGGTCTTACCATGGTGCTGGGGACTCTTTCTTATCATCACATGTCCTAACCAAAGACCTGGTTTGTTTGTCTTTTGTGCATGCTTATGTATTTTACTAGATTTAGCTTATAAGTAAAAGCCTCTACAGGAGTTGCTGCATTTTTTTTTTTTTTTTTGCCCCCTTCCACCACATTCTACACTTTCAGATTCACAGATAGGCATTCGTTCCTAAAAAAGTTCTAGTCCTTATTTTACCACTGTTTTGGCACAATAAAATGAGTTCAATGGCAGGTGTTAAACATCTCAATAATTTATACATAGTATAGAATTTATGGATACAAAAATAATGTAGGTAATAATAATAATCAATACATGACATTTATTATCTACTAACCAAAAGTAATGACCAACCTAGATAGCATATTAAAAAGCAGAGACATTACTTTGCCAACAAAGGTCAGTCTAGTCAAGGCTATGGTTTTTCCAGTGGTCATGTATGGATGTGAAAGTTGGACTGTGAAGAAAGCTGAGTGCTGAAGAATTGATGCTTTTGAACTGTGGTGTTGGAGAAGACTCTTGAGAGTCCCTTGGACTGCAAGGAGATCCAACCAGTCCATCCTAAAGGAGATCAGTCCTGAATATTCATTGGAAGGACTGATGCTAAAGCTGAAACTCCAGTACTTTGGCCACCTCATGAGAAGAGTTGACTCAATGGAAAAGACTCTGAATGCTGGGAAGGATTGGGGGCAGGAGGAGAAGGGGACAACAGAGGATGAGATGGCTGGATGGCATCACCAACTCGATGGACATGAGTTTGAGTGAACTCCAGGAGTTGGTGACGGACAGGGAGACCTGGTGCGCTGCGATTCATGGGGTCGCAGAGAGTCAGACACAACTGAGCGACTGAACTGAACTGAACTGAACTGAATCTTCCAAGTATTATACTAAGTATTTTATGTGTATTGATTATTTGAATTAATCAAATTATATCCTAAGCATTTTATTTGTGTTACTCTGGGTCAGGGTTCTTTAGAGAAAAAGAATCAATGGGATATATACAAATAGAATGAGTCTCACACAGTTTCCCAGGTGGTGCTAGTTGTAAAGAACTCGCCTGCCATAGCAGGTCAGACATAAGAGATGTCAGTTTGATCCCTGGGTCGGGAAGATACCCTGGAGAAGGGAATGGAAATCCACTCTAGTATTCTTGCCTGGAGAATAGACAGGGACAGAGGCGCCTGGAGGGCTACAGTCCATGAGGTCACACAGAGTCAGACATGACTGAAGTGACTTAGCACACACACATGGTTATGGAAGCATAATCCATATTCTGTACTTCTCTGGAGAAGTCCCATGATCTGCCATCTGTAAGATGAAGGCCAAGAAAGTTACTTGTGTAGTTTCAATAGAAATCCACAGATCTGAGAATATATAGACTCACAATTTTAGTTTATACACTCTGTAATCTTCATTCTCAGTAGACTCAACTTCATTCATCCTTCCACAAAGAGGCTTCAGGGAAGCCAGTGGTCTAGGCTGTAGTTCAAGTCCTAAGGTCCAAGGACCAGGGACACTGATGTTCAAGGGTAGAAGAACATGGAATACCCCAGCTCACAGCAGAAAGAAATTTGCTTTTATTCTTTCTTTTTAGTCCAATTCTGGGACTCAGCAGGTTGGATGATGCTCACCCACATTGGTGAGGGTGATCTTCTTTACCCAGTCAAATTTGAATTACCGATTCAAATGCTAATCTTTGCTAGAAAAAACCTTACAGACCATCCAGAAAGAGTGTTTTACCAGCTATCTGGGCATCCTTTAACTCAGTAAACTTGATACATGAACTTCACCATCACAAACTCTGTAAGATAAACTAAAATGAAGGCAGAGAGGTCAGGTAAAATGTTCGCAGTTACACGGCTAATAAGTGACAGGGTCAGGATTTGAATAGTCTAATTCCAGAGCCCATGTTCTTAACTATCATACTACAATGGAAATGAGTTTAATTCATAAGACTCATTTTCTGTCTTTAGGAAGCTTCTAGGGATTTTCCAGGCAAAAGTACTGGAGTAGGGTGCCATTGCCTTCTCCGAGTCTGGTGATAAAGGCAAGTAATCGGTATTAAATGGATTACTTTAATATGATATGAGTTTTAAGATATAGGCATGAACAGGATGTTGCAGCTTTCCTTCCCCCTTCCTTTACCACGTATGAGTAATGATTAAAAAAAAAAAAAAAAAAAAAAGCCATCCTGGTAGATGGCGGTGACTTCCTACTTAGAAATAAAGTGGTTAATTGTGGGTTGTGTTATATTCTTCAGCATATTTTTGAGACTCAATGGAAAGTCTACCAAGGATGCCTAAGCCAACAGTTTTCAACCAGAATGAAGGTGGTAAGATTTTTGCCTCCCCGGGAGCATTTGGCATTGTCTGGAGACATTTTTGAAGATCACAACTGGAATGATGTTACTGGCATCTAGTGAGCTGAGGCCAGGGAGGCTACTACACATCTTACAATACACAAAGACATCTCTGCACAAGGAATTCTCCGGCCCAAAATGTCAATAGTGCCAAGGCTGAAAAACACTGACCTAGGCTGTCTATTATCACCACTTTTATTAATTCATATGGAAACAAGCAATGGAATGAGAACAAGTCTAGAATACATGTCCAGTAATTTTGAAATCCTAAAGAGAATGTATGGTCTAAGAGGTGAGAGACAGTCTACATTGCTGGTGTTGGAGCCTAGCACATGACCTGGCATGTAGTCATTGTTCAAATATTGTTTTTTTGCCGGGGTCCTGCCCCGGCTGGAGCAGGGGTTCCCTCGGGAGGACGGCGTCAGCGACTGAGAGAAATAGAGAAAGAGATAAGGAAAGATATTTGCAGTTAAGAAAATAGAGGAGAGAAAAGAGGCTGATATTCCTTGGTTTATGCAGAAAGCCAATAAAGCCCCAGCATGGGACTTGCTCTGTTCACGTAGGCCGCAGGCGTCCTCTCGAATAGCTGAATGTGCCCCACCTTAGGCACCTTCTCAAGTGGGTCTTAGAAGCCCAAGCAGGAAAGTGAAGGCAGAGGGCCCCTGCACTCCAGGGAATCAGCCTGAAAAGGAAAAGGAAAGAGAAAGAACGACATGGGGAGACCAAGCTTGATGAGCATGGCCCACACTTTATTTTCCAAAGTAGTTTTTATACCTTAAGTTGTGCATAGAGGATAATGGAGGGGGGGGAGGGGTAGAGTCATGCAAGGTCAGCAGTCCTTGATCCTTATCGAAGCCAGGCTTTCTTTCTGCAAACTTATCATATGCAAAAGCTTTAGGTGATTTACATCACCTTCTGGCCAGGAGGCTTGTTAACATTTTATGACCCTTTCTTCAGAAAACTTATTTTTCTCTAAAGGTGATTATTCTAAAGTCAGGCGCAACCCTCTGAAAGCATTAGATAAAGTTGCATTCCTATAGGGCAAAAGTGTGATGGGTTATAACAAGAAAAGAATTAACTCCAGGGTCAAAGGTTACAAACATTAAAGCTACTACTTACATTTCTATATACCAACTATATTAATCAATACACTCCCAGGGACACAGTAGGTAAGGGATATGGAAACTTGGCAGCAAGCATTAGCTCAACAAAGAAATCCTCTACTAGTTCTATTCTAACAATTTTAACTCTCTGAGAAGCTCTGCATTGTTAGAATATCTTAAGCGTCCCATGCCTCTCATGGTTGGGAGGCTGTGAACAATCACATGCGTAGCTGCAGGAGTCCAAACAAACCTGTCAGGCAAGCTAGAAAGTCATCAGAGGGGTTTGAATTGAAACACTCCTATTATGCCCAGGAGAATTATTAACTAGAGCTCTAAGTTAATTTTCTTCAGGGAAAGGTGGTCGGGGATAGCCCCCCGTTAATGTCAGAAGAGTTGGTGAAAATCATGAAATAATAAAACAGACAGATTCTGGTTTGGGGGTAGACGCTCAGGCAGACCAGGGGGGCCCTTGAGCCCTGGACTCGCCTTGCCTGTCAGAGCTCTCCCGCATGACCTTGTCATGGGTGGGAACTCCCGTGCTGGCTCCCAGCATTGTTTGGACTGATTGATTATGTCACAGAGATTATGGGGTGCTCTCACGAGAAAAAGAATAGAACTGTAAATACAAATAGGAACAAAAATAAATGTAGTTAGAATGAGAACAGAAGTCCCAATGTGTCACAAGTTTTTAAAAAGCTGACAAATATAAAGATCACAAAAGCCAGAAAAATAGCACGATATTTTTATTAGTAAAATGCTCACTCTTCTATAATACTTTGTCACTGAATAACTCTCGTTCCCCTTCATTTCAAACCTTGTGTCTCCTTTACTTCTTGCCTAGTGCTGTGTGTGCTCCGTTGTTCAGCCATGTCTGACTCTTTGCAGCCGCATGGATCCGCTAGGCTCCTCTGTCCATGGAAGTTTACAGACAAGAATACTGGAGTGGTTTGCCATTTCCTATTCCAGGGGGTCTTCCAACCCAGGGATCGAACTCGTGTCTCTTGTGTCTCCTGCA
>NW_011494654.1:126672-129009 GCF_000754665.1 Bison bison bison | reverse complement strand
GGATAGAACTCCAGTCTCTTGTGTCTGCTGCATGGGCAGGTGTATTCTAGCTGCCACTAATGCCAACTGGGAAGCCACTGCTAGGGAACTAAATTGAGTCACAGGGAGCACAAGCACAGAGGGGAAATGTGACTTATAATTTTATTTGAAAATGTTCTGGTATGAGAGTAAGGAAGGGAGGCAGGGCCAGCTCAGTGTCCCTTTTCTTTATCATCTAGGGTAGAATTAGATGGATTATAAGCACGTTGCCTATCCCCATGCCCACTTCTCAAGCTCTAGCTTTCACTGAATTCCCTATCAGGGGTCAGGTCCTCTGATAAAGATCATACTCTCTCCTCCCAAGCAAAAATCTCTCCCTTCTTCCTTGTTCCACCAGCCCAGGCTTTGGGCTACTGGGCAGCTCTGCTTTCTCTAAAATGGGTCTCACTCATTCTGACTTTCATTGGCAGGCCATTCAAAATATGCAATCCCTGGCGACAATGTGACTCTACACATCTCCAATCTGCCTAAGAACCACAAGTCACTCACCTGGTTTTATACTACTGACCAGAAGATTGTAGAGTGGGAATTTGATGAGCCTATGTACTTCAATACTAAATTTAAGGACAGGGCCAAGCTTGATCCTAAAAGTGGCGCACTGCACATCCGCAATATCCAGAAGGAAGACAGCAGTACTTACCTCCTGAGGGTGCTGAAGGACAATGGAGACGAGGAGGAATGGAAGATCTCACTAATGGTGCTTGGTGAGTTAGGGTAACCAAAGGGCTAGTCCCCACTCTGGGGACCCAGACAGATCACTGGAAAGCTTCCTGGTGATTCTGGGGACTCTCCATGGGAGGGGGAGAAAAAAACCTCAGGACAGGCTTAATCCATTTCTCCTGGAGCCAGTTCCACTTGGAAGTGAGTCTGGGCCAGCAGACCCCAAAGTAGATAACTTTGGGACATTTAAAACCTCTTCTGACATTAGAGAGTCTAAGATTTGAAGAGGAAGGAGACAATAAAGATGGTTTCCTCTCTATTCTCTTCATGTTCTCTTGTGGTCAATCCAAATAAGTTCTGAGTTCTTCTTTTTTAACTGATTTTTTGGTTGTACTGGGTCTTCATTGCTCCACGCAGACTTTCTTGAATTGTGGCAAGTGGGGGTTACTCTTTGTTGCAGTGCATGGGCTTCTCAATGTGGTGGTCTCTGGTTGTGGAGCATGGGTTCTAGGCATGTGGGCTTTAGTAGCTGCAGCTTGCTGGCCCTAGGATGTGTGGGCTTCAGTAGTTGTAATGCATGGGCTTAGTTGCTCTGCAGTATGTGGGATCTTTCCAGACTAGGGATGGAACCCATGTCCCCTGCATTGGCAGGCAGATTCTTAACCACTGGACCACACTTACTGGCTGTGTGACCTTGGAGATAGATCTTGACATCTCTGTCCCATTAGGTAAGATTCTGTTGATGGCAAGTAATGGAGGCCAACTTGATATACCTTTAGAAAAGAGGAGATTTTTTTTTTTAAAGCTATGACTTCTTAAAGCAATGAAAGAAGTTTAGAAGAGTTGAAAATGACTGAAGATGAGGAAGAATGAGACCCTGCCCCAGTCTAGAGCCTCTAGCCACTGGAATCTTTAGTGTGAAAGTGGATCCCTGCCAGTACAGACTATCTCTCTCTAGGCTTTCATATCTCTTAGTTTAAATTCTCAAGAAAGAGAAATTGACTAGCCCATCTTGGTTCAGGTATGTGATTTAAACTCTTATGGTCCAAAGAGTCATCTTATAAGGCAGAAACTTGGTTCTTGGGGAGATTGTCAATTATTAGAGGAGGAGGGCTGGGCAGACATCCAAGGGAGATGTGCCCCTCAGATCCTTGCGTTCCTCATCATATTGTGAGGATAATTATATCTTTTTAGGATGTTATGAGAATCAAAGTAGATAATGAAAGTGAAAACACTTTTAAAATGCTGGAACTTCCCTTGTGGTCCAGTGGTTAAGACTCTATATTTCCACTGCAGGGGGCGTGTTGAGTTCAATTCCTGGTTGAGGAACAAAGACCCCACATGCCACATGGTACAGTCAAAAATAATAAAATTATAACCAAAAAAAAATGTGCCAGAAGATTTTGTGTCTGGTGAGGAGCCTTAAAAATGCTAAAATGCTGCAAAGAATGAAGAAATTGTATATATTCATGTCCCACTAACATGGGTCATGATGGTCCCTGGTCTAAGAGGCTAGAATCGCCTTCTTGCTCACTTCCTGCATATCATATGTCCTAAAATTGCAAGATGTACTAGCAACAGGAAATATTCAAAGGTTCCTACAGTGATTTTCAAAAAAAAAAAAAAAACACTGAAATA
>NW_011494654.1:115172-126572 GCF_000754665.1 Bison bison bison | reverse complement strand
AAATATTCCCATCACAGCCAACTGTAAACTGCTATCGGTTTCATTTCACAACCAACTTACAAAATTTCTGAATATCCTACAAGCCATAAGCTTATGTGGCTTTAGTACACTTGCCTCTGGATAAGGCTCTGAGGATGCGATTAGTGGAAGGATCATCCTTCTGTCCAGCTCAGGAATTTCTAAAGCTCAAAGGGGGCATCTTGGAACCAGACTGCTCCATCTGGCTCTGGAGTGCTCAGGGCTGATCTGCTTACTATGGGAAATGCGGAAGGTTTATAAGACTTGAGGCCAGACCATAGGAAATGAGTAAGCATATGAATACTGCTCATGTAAAGTATGCAAGAGGAGTCCAGCAATGTGATAAGGTTTCATGGAGGAGATGGAACTAGAGTTCAGGAGGTCAGATTGGTAGAGCTTCCATTGCCCCTCACAGACCTACAACTCAGAAGTCAGCTCTGATTGGGTCAATTCTCTGCTACATTTTAATCCTATGACTTCTGAGCTGCATTGATTCTGTAGGTGTTTTACCCTTGACCAGAAGGAAAAGACCTCAGGGGATTTCAGGTAAAGCAGTCCTAGTCAAGGAAGGAGCATATGATGGGATTACATCTCAACCCATCTGCCTGCAGAATGAAATCAGTGATGATGCTGTGACCTTCAACATGCATACATCACACCCAGCAAAAGCACTTACTCATAGATGATGGCACTGTATCTTACTAACATTGTGCTATGAAGTAGGGTCATTTTACATTTGAGAAGGAGTTCAGAGGGTTAGTTGTGTTGCCTCTCAGAGCCACTCTCTCAGAGTCAAGTCCAGGACCCAAGCTTGTCTCACTGTAAAGTGAGTATTTTGTCTTTTCTATTGCATAACTGCTTCATTCCTACACACATCCATCCCTACATCCATTCACCTTTCCCTTTCATCAAAATACCTGCTCTGTAGCAGGCACTGAGATACCAAAGTTAACAGATGCAATTCATCACTACCAGCTTGCACCAGGAGGTCCATGAGGTTCTCTGTAGTTCTGCCAGAGTTCAGGAAAGGTGTAGAGCAGTATCTCTTACCCCAGGACTCTCACTGTGTCTGAGCCCAAGAACTCTTGAAAGATTGACTGATGGGCTAAGGTGCCAAGTGTGGGTCATTTCTAGAGAAGGGGCCCTGAGTAGCTCAGCCAGTTGGGATATCAAGTTCAACTCTAGCTGATCTCTGTGCTAAAACTCTGCTGTTCTTTCTGGCCCACAGATGGGCATAACTCCATTTTGTTTCTGGGTAACTGGCTCCCTCTTCTGGATCCAGTTTAGCTTCACGCCAAGGAGTAGCTCTTTCCCTTTGAAGCCTACAGAGGTCAAAGCTGCTCACTAGCTCCCTCTACAGGGCCCTCTTCTCCATGGCTGCTCCTCAGGACCTCCCTTTGCACTTTGTTGGCTAAAACCTCCCAGCATAAAAGCTTCATAAATGCATAAACCTATTGTCTCATCTTATAACATCTTCATCTTCAGACCCTGTACAGAAGCCTGTCATAACAGTCGAGAAGCCATGGGAAATGAACAACTGCAACCTGACGCTATCCTGTGTGATCCAGGACCAATCTGTAGACTACACTTGGTATTGGGAATCAGGGTCCTTTCCAAAACAGCTACAGGGCAGTGTGCTTCAAGTGGTCCACACGCCACAAAACTACTCAAAGTCTTATACCTGCCAAGTCAGCAATCCTGTAAGCAGCCAAAATAGCACAATCAACTTCACTTCACCCTGTGAACAAGGTAAGAGACACTGCCAAGGGAGCTGAGGTGGGCACAGGGTAACTAGTTTTCTCTTGAATGAAGAAAAGTATAGGGATCTTTTCCATCCACTTGTCATAGAGTTTGATGGAGAATCCCAAAGGAACTAGTGAGGTGTGGTAGACTTGGGTTCTCTTGTGTCTCTGACATGGTCTCCCAGCAAGCTTCCCTCACCTTTGTGGAGCTCAGTGTCCTCACCTGCAAAGGGCTCTCATGTCCCCTTTTCCTTCCCTGCTTTAATAAGTGCATGGTCCTGGAATCTGAGGGCAGGGTCCTTGCAGGATAATCTGAGATTTCAAGGTGAGTAGGGAGGAAAAAGGCAAGTAGAGGAACAGTCCAGATACTGTTGTGCAGCAACATAAAGGTGTTTCTGGTAGACAGCAAAGGAAAGAAGGGCCAAGAAATGGTTAATCAGGAGTGAGGAGCAAAAGAAAGAAGGGCCAAGTGGATGAACATGAGTGGGAACGAGTGGTGAGCAAGAGAACCTGGCCTTAAGAC
This sequence comes from Bison bison bison, assembly GCF_000754665.1. Taxonomy (NCBI): domain Eukaryota; kingdom Metazoa; phylum Chordata; class Mammalia; order Artiodactyla; family Bovidae; genus Bison; species Bison bison. The sequence goes on along the minus strand of NW_011494654.1, from coordinate 124,289 downwards.
TGAGATTTTCTGCTCTTCCCCAGGTGTATGCCCCTTGATAAAGTTGGAAAGGCAAACTCTGGGTTTCATGTTTCAGATTTCTTTATCTCCTGGGAGGCCCCACTCAATAGAGCATCACTCCTGGCTCTCTCTCAAGCCTACACAGGTCCAATTGTGGGGTAGCTACAATTATAGATTTTGGAATCAATCACACCTGGGATTAATCCTGTGACTATTACTTATTAGCTAAACAAGTGACTTAGCTTCTCCAAGTCATGTCCTTCTTAAATAAGACAAAATAATAGTTCTTATCGTGTACTGTTCTGAGAATTAAATTAGACAATACAGGTAACTACCTACCACAGTATCTAAGAAGCCTTCAGTGAGTGGTAGTTAAATTAGATCCACCAAGTCCTTTTAATTATAGAGACTCTAGGGATTTGGGGGGCCACTTGATAAATTTGAATCACTCTCTTCAGCATTCTAGGCCCTGTACTCTTCACACCCCTGAAATCACATCCCCAAGCCCTGGTGTATAAATCTCTCCAGAATAACTCATACCTGTGGTGCCAACATTTACCTGAGATCCTTTTCACACCCAGTCACTAGGGATCGTTGCTCCTGGGAACATGGCTCTTCCATGGTGTTCCTGGACCCAGTCTACTCTGCTCACCTACACTGATTTCTTTGCCTCTGCTCCCATACATGAACTATAGAAACTATAAGTTCTGTGTTCTTCCCAACCAAGTGGTCATGTCTCTTCTAGTCTTTCATGATACGCCCTGCTTTTCCACCACCGAAGATCCAATATAAGACTTTGGTGTCTGACCATGAGACCACCAGTTGGCTGAGTGGTTCTAAAATCACCTTTACATCAACACCATATCCTGAGATCCAGAAAAAGGAAGAGACACAGTCCTTGTTCTTTATAGAATGAAAGTGACTGCCCATTCACAGAGAGGATGAAAGCAATAATACATTTCTTTTTTGAAGGTCTAAGCCCATCTTGTTACTTTTCAGCTACCTAAATTATCCTAGAAGAGCATCCTTAATTGCCCTTCCATACTTTATCACTCTCCTCTCCTCCTCTCCCTTGCTTTATACTTCTATATCTCTTAGTTTCCTTTTTTTTTTTTTCCCTTCCCCGCTGAGTTGGTAACTGATGGTTGGTAGTGTGGATAAACAGGCAATCCTTTCTCCCCTAAACTTAGCATACATATGAACTACTGCACTTGAAGGTCTGCCCTACTTAACTGCTGTCCAGTGTAGGAGAATGATTCTTTTCTAGGCCCACAGACATGCCAAGATAATCTTCATGTACAGGACTCAGCTAAACCAGTAATATTGAAAGGATTTCTGTGTTCTTTCTACTTTACATCTGGGAGGTTGAGCTCTTGCTCATCTGGGAAAAAGGATGTGCAGGGGACACTGTGTCTGGATTCAGAAAGGAAATACATTCCCTTGCTATAGAAGCTCCCATGCCAATGTTCAGCACCCCTTCCCCTTCTCAACAAATTAATCAGGACACCTAAATGTCTTGCATTTTCTTACTCTTTCAGCCTCCTCCTCTGAAGTAGCTCGGACGGCAACTTGGCTAGTGATCATTGTAACCACTCTTCTCAATCTCCTATGGATCTGAGAAGAGCTAACTAGAGTGAAACTTCAAGAATGCAAGATTTTTCCCTCATTGGCAATCGGCTATTAACCAGGACCGAAGCTCTGGCTATATGGAAAAGGGGAAAGGACTGAGATGTTTAAAAGGAGATTCAAATAAAATTTGTATAATCACAGTAATATTTTATTTTGTATTTTCTAATTGTTTTTCTAGCATATATGTACATATGTACTTTCCCACAAAAAGTGGGCAAGAATGTATTCTGCAATGTTTTTTTGTTTCAATAAACAATGCTATAATTGTCAAAATTGATTGTTGAATCCTAGGATCCAAAAAACCCAACAAATCGACTAAGCTCTCTCACCATGGTCTTTCATCACAGGATGGCAAGAGCTCCCAGGCCCACCACTAGCATAACAATGGGAATTTTTGCTCTTTGTTTGCCTCCTCTGTGGTTCTTCATGGGCCTGGAGCTGATAGGGTCACTAAAAGATAAGTTTCCCTTTCAACAAACTGTCCTATCACAGATCACTTCCTCTTTACATTAAACCAAGCTTATCTTTCCCTCCCCTTATCACTTCTGTGGCAGAGACAATACTATGTGTTCATCAAACCCTTTCATTTTCTTCCTGGACTTTGATGGTTAATTTTACGTGTAAATTTGACTGGGCCACAGAGGTACCCGATCATTGGTCAAACCTTATTCTGGGTGTCCCTGAGGGTGTTTCTGGGTGAGATTAACATTTGAATTAATAGGCTTAGTAAAGTAGATTATCCTTTCCAGTTTGGGGAGTGGGGGTGGGGGGTGGGGTAGTCTCACCCTATCAGTTGAAGTCTTGAAAAGCACAAAAAGGCAGGGGACACTTTCAAGTTGATGGAGGAATAAAACGGAGACCACCTTCCCCCCAACAAATACATCAAAAACTCATGTGCATGTGAAACAGCTCCTACAGAACATCTTCTGGATGCTGGCAGAGGATCCCAGACTTCCAAAAAGGCAAACCAGTCCCCTCAGAATGAGGTAGGGGAAAAGTTAAAGACAAAAAGGGAGACAAAGAATATCAGATTGGGGACCTGCACCCCCAGGGAGTGAGTAGTGAAGAAGAGAAGTCCGTACACTAGGAAACCCTCTCACAGGTGGGTTCAGCTTTGGAACTTCAGAGGGCAGTGAAATAGCACATGCTCAAAAGGCAAAACGGAGAGAGTTCACCACAGAGATCATGTGGAGCAGCACTTTCCAGCTGAGAATAGGCTCACATGCTCATGCCCGCTGTGGAGAGTGGGGGCTGGGTTGCAGAGGCTCAGGTTTTGAGAGTTGGACCTCAGGGAAAGAACCAGGGTTAACTGCCATGAAGATACTCTGATGGCACTAATGCAACACAGATATTAGTTGAGACTCAGATCTTGCCTTGCTCTAGCTTGTATTGACCTCAGCTGTTACATAATCATTGTTTACAAAATGTGGGACAAGAAAGCCTGACCATGCCATCTTGGCTCATTTGCTCTTTCTCTATAGAGGGCATGGCAACCCACTCCAATGTTCTTGCCTGGAGAATCCCATGGACGGAGGAGCCTGGCAGACTACGGTACATAGGGCTGCAAAGAGTCAGACACAACTGAAGCAACTTAGCATGCATGCACACACATAGAATTTTAGAGCAAATACAAGCTAGAGCAAGGCAAGATCTAGTCTGAACTAACCCCACACTGCCCGCAACAGGTCCACAGATGTTCCTAGAAATACTGGAGGGGTTTCTCAGTAGGAAAATTGACTGGAGCAGGAAAACAGAGGAATCACATGGACATTTTTATCACTACCATTCTATATATTTTCCCTCACCCCTTTTTTATATTGTTCTAATAATGTTCTTTGTTACTCCTTTAATTTTAATTTTTTATAACTTACTTTTTCCTTTTTTAAAAACACCTTATTTTTAAATAAATTCATTTTATTTTTTCCTATTTCTACTCCTTAGTACTGCTTAGTTACACTGTAATTTTTTCCATGTTTTTTATTTTGTATTTTTGAGATTCTAATTTTTAGTATCCATTTTCACTTAGGGGCTTGATTATTGGCTTGATTGCTCTCTTCTTTTTTGACTTCCTTTATTTTCTCCTTCTCTCTTCTCTTTGCAAGTGTGTGTCTCTTTGGGTGTTCTTGGCTGCTGACTGTTATTTCACCATTAGTCTTGGGATTTTGTTTTCTGTGCTGTGTGGCCTGTGAAATCTTGGTGCTACAGTAAGGGGATGGGCCTGAACCCCAGAGGTTGGATACCCAAGTTTAGGACTTTGGACCACCAGAGAACTCCCGACACCGTGGAATATTAATAGGTAAGAGCCCTCTCAAAAGTCTCTGTATCAAATCTAAGACCAAGCCCCACTCAAAGGCCTGCAAGCTCTAGTTCCAGATGCCTCATGCCAAATCTTTAGCAAAGTAGGAACACAAACCTGCCCATTTGCAGAAAGGCTGCCCCCAAACACACCAAGCTCAGACACTCCAAAACACACTACTGAACACAGCACTACCTTTCAGAGAGACAAGATCCAGCTCCATCCACCAGAACACAGACACAAGTCCCCCTATCAGGAAAACTTCATTAGGCACCGGACCAACCCCAGGAATCACAGCTACCCCCAAGGGGCAGGGGGAAGACACCATAATTAAAAGGAACTACAACTTCCAACCTGTAGCCAGGAGACCCCCAAACACAGTAAAGTAAGCAAAATGAAATGACATAGAAGCATGCAGCAGCTGAAGGAACATGGTGAAAACCCAAAAGACCAAACAAATGAAGAAATAAGCAGTCTACATGAAAATAAATTCAGAATAATGATAGTAAAGATGACCTAAAATCTTGGAAATAAAATAGAGGCACAGATAAACAGGTTGGGGGCACAGAGTGAGAATATACAAGAAATGTTTACCAAGGACCCAGAAGATTTAAAGAACAGACAATCAGAAATGAACACAATAACTGAGATGAAAAGCATTAGAGGGAACCAATAGCAGAATGAGAGAAGCAGCAGGCCATAGAAGTGAGCTGGAAGATAGAATAGCAAAAATAACTGAAACAGAGTAACATGAAGAAAACAGGATAAAAAGAAATGAGGACAGTCTCAGAGACTTCTGGGACAACATTAAGTGGCCCAATATTTGAATCACAGGGGTCCCAGAAGAAGAGGACAAAAAGAAAAGGTATAAGAATATCTTTGAGAAGATTATAGTCAAAAGCTTCCCTAAAATGGGAAAGAAAATGGCCACCCAAGTCCAGGAAGACCAGAGAATCCCACACAGAATAAACCCAAGGAGAGATACACGAAGACACATATTAATCAAATGAACAAAAATTAAACACAAAGAGCAAATATTAAAAGCAGCAAGCGAAAACAACAAATAACATACAAGGGGATCTCCATAAGGCCAATAGCTGATTTTTCAACAGAAACTTTGTAGTCCAGAATAGAGTAGCAGGATATACTTAAAGTGATGAAAAGAAAAAAAAAAAAAAAAAAAAAAAAACTATAAGCTATGGTTTTTCCAGTAGTCATGTATGGATGTGAGAGTTGGACCATAAAGAAAGCTGAGCACTGAAGAATTGATGCTTTTAAACTGTGGTGCTGGAGAAGACTCTTGAGAGTCCCTTGGACTGCAAGGAGATCAAATCAGTTCATCCAAAAGGAAATCAGCCCTGAATATTCATTGGAAGGACTAATGCTGAAGCTGAAACTCCAATACTTTGGCCACCTGATATGAAGAGCTGAGTCACTGGAAAAGACCCTGATGCTGGGAAAGATTGAAGGCAGGAGGAGAAGGGGATGACAGAGGATGAGATGGTTGGATGGCATCACCAACTCAATGGACATGAGTTTGAGGAAACTCTGGGAGTTGGTGAAGGACAGGGAAGCCTGGTGTGCTTCAGTCCATGGAGTCTCAGTTGGACACAATTGAATGACTGAATTTAACTGAACTGAACTATATATACTGTCAATAAGAGACCCATCTCAGATCTAGGGACACATAAAAACTGAAAGTGAGGGGTTGGAAAAAGATATTCCATGCAAATGGAAATCAAAAGAAAATGGGAGGACTACTCACACCAGGTAAAATAGACTTTAAAATAAAGACCAATACAAGAGACAACAGAGAACACTACAAAATGATCAAGGGGTCAATCCAAGAAGAAGATATAACAATTATAAATATATATGCACCCAACATACGAGCACCTCAATATATAAGGCAAATGCTAGCAACTATTAAAATGGAAATTGATAGTAACACAATAATAGTAGGGGACTTTAACACCCCACTCACACCAATGGACAGATCAGCCAGACAGAAAATTAATAAGCACAAGCTTTAAATGATACATTGAACCAGTTAGACCTGGTAGATATCTACAGGACATTTAACCCCAAAATGATAGATTTCCTTTCTTTCTTAAGTGCATTTGGAACATTCTCCAGGGTTTATCACATCTTGGTAAATTTTAAAAAACTGAAATCATTTCAAGCATCATTTCTGACCACAATGGTATTTATAAGATTAGATACCAACTACAGGGAAAAAAAACAAACAAACAAACCTGTAAAAAAACACAAACACGTGGAGCCTAAACCATACTATTCTGAATAACCAACAGATCACTGAAGAAATAAAAAAGGAAATGAAGATATGCCTAGAAACAAATGACAATGAAAACATGACAACTCAAAACCTGTGGGATGAATAAAAGCAATGCTAAGAGGGAAGTTAACAAGAATACAAGCCTACCTCAAGAAACAAGAGAAACAACAACTAAAGAACCTAACTTCACACCTAAAGCAACTAGTAAAAGAAGATTAAAAAACCCCAAAGTCAGTAGAAGAAATAAATCATAAAGATCAGAGCTTAAATAAGTGAAAAAGAAGTGAAGGAGACAATAACAAAGATAAATAAAACTAAAAGATGGTTCTTTGAAAAGATGAACAAAACTGACAAACCATTAGCCAGACTCATTAAGAAAAAAAGGGTAAGATTCAAATCAATAAGACTGGAAATGAAAAAGGAGACGTTACAATGAACAACACAGAAATTCAAAAGATAAAAGATAAGACTCTTATGAGATCATAAGACTCTTATATACTAATAAAATAGACAAACTGGCAGAAATGGACAGATTCTTAGAAAAATGTAACCTTCAAAAACTGAACCAGGAAGAAATAGAAAATATGAACAGACCAATCACAAACATGGAAATTGAAACTATAATAAAAAGTCTTTCAGAAAACAAAAGCCCAGGGCCAGATGGCTTCAGGCAAATTCTACCAAAAGGTTAGAGAAGACCTAACAGGTTTCATGCTCAAACCCTTCAGGAAAATCGCAGAGGAAGGAAAACTCCCAAATCCATTCTATGAGGCCACCATCACACTGATCCCAAAACCAAAGATGCCACAAGAATAGAAAATTACAGAACAATATCACTGATGAACATAGATGCAAAAATCCCCAACAAAAGTTTAGAAATCAGAATCCAACACAACATAAAAAGAATTACATATCATAATCAAGTCAGTTTTATCCCAGGGATGTAAAGATTCTTTACTATATGGAAATCAATCAATGTGATATACCATATTAACAAATTGAAAGATAAAAACCATATGATAATCTCAATAGATGCAGAGAAAGCTTTTGACAAACTTCAACAATCATTTAAGATAAACATTCTCCAGAAGCAGGCACAGAAGGACCATACCTCAACAGAATAAAGACCATATGTGACAAACCTACAGCAAACATTCTTCTCAATGGTGAAAAACCGAAAGCATTTCATTTAAAATCTGGAACAAGACAAGGTACCAACTATGACCACTATTATTCAACAGAGTTTTAAAAATCCTAGCCACAGCAATCAGAAAAGGAAAAGAAATAAAAGAAATTGAGATTGGAAAAGAAAAATTAAAACTTTCACTGTTTGCAGATGACGTGATACTATACATATAAACCCCTAAAGATGCCACCAGAAAATTACTAGAGCTAATCAATGAATACAGTAAATTTGCAGGGTATAAAATTAATACACAGAAATCTCCTGCATTCCTATACACTAACAATGAAAAATCAAAAATAAAAATTAAAGAAACAATCCCATTCACCACTGCAACAAAAATAATAAAATACTTAGGAATAAATCTGTCTAAAGAGGCAAAAGACAGAAAACTATAAGACATTGATGAAAGAAGTCAAAGATGACACAAAGAGATAGAGAGATATACCATGTTCTTGGATTGGAAGAATCAATACTGTGAAAGTGAAAATACTAGCCAAAGCAATCTATACATTCAAGACAATCCCTATCAAACTACCAATGGTATATTTTTCATATATGCACTCACGTGCATATGCACGTGCATAGAACTAAAAGAATTAATTTCACAACTTGTACGGAAACACAAAAGACGCCAAAGCAATCTTGAGAAAGAAGAGTGGAGCTAGAGGAATCAACCCTCCTGACTTCAGACAATGTTACAAAGCTAAAGTCATCAAGACAATATGGTACTGACACAAATACAGAAATATAGATCAATGGAACCAGATGGAAAATCCAGGGATAAATCCATGCACTTATGAGCACCTTATCTTTGACATATGAGGCAAAAATATATTAATAAAATGGAGAAAAGACAGTCTCGTCAATAACTGGTGCTGGGAAAACTGGTCACCTATGTGTAAAATAATAAAATTAGAACAATTCTTAACATCATACACAAAAGTGAACTCAAAATGGATTATAGATGTAAAAGACCAGAAACTATAAACCTCTTAGAGGAAAACATAAACAGAACACTATTTGACACAAATTACAGCAAGATCCTCTATGACCCACCTCCTCAGTCAGTTCAGTCGTCTCCGACTCTTTGCGACACCATGAATCGCAGCATGCCAGGCCTCCCTGTACATCACCAACTCCTGGAGTTCACCCACACTCACGTGCATAGAGTCGGTGATGCCATCCAGCCATTTCATCCTCTGTTGTCCCCTTCTCCTCCTGCCCTCAATCCTTCCCAGCATCAGGGTCTTTTTCAATGAGTCAACTCTTCGCATGAGGTGGCCAAAGTACTGGAGTTTCAGCTTCAGCATCAGTCCTTCCAATGAACACCCAGGACTGGTCTCCTTTAGGATGGACTGGTTAGATCTCCTTGCAGTCCAAGGGACTCTCAAGAGTCTTCTTCAACACCACAGTTCAAAAGCATCAATTCTTTGGCACTCAGCTTTCTTCACAGTCCAACTCTCACATCCATACCACTGGAAAAACCACACCTCCTAGAGTAATGTAAATAAAAACAAAAATAAACAAATGTAACCTTATGGCAGAAAGTGAAGAGGAACTAAAAAGCCTCTTGATGAAAGTGAAAGTGGAGAGTGAAAAAGTTGGCTTAAAGCTCAACATTCAGAAAATGAAGATTATGGCATCCGGTCCCATCACTTCATGGCAAATAGCTGGGGAAACAGTGGAAACAGTGTCAGACTTTATTTGGGG
>NW_011494654.1:94922-115072 GCF_000754665.1 Bison bison bison | reverse complement strand
TATTTGGGGGGGCTCCAAAATCACTACAGATGGTGACTGCAGCCATGAAATTAAAAGACGCTTACTCCTTGGAAGGAAAATTATGACCAACCTAAATAGCATATTCAAAAGCAGAGACATTACTTTGCCAACAAAGGTCCGTCTAGTCAAGGCTATGGTTTTTCCTGTGGTCATGTATGGATGTGAGAGTTGGACTGTGAAGAAGGCTGAGCACCGAAGAATTGATGCTTTTGAACTGTGGTGTTGGAGAAGACTCTTGAGAGTCCCTTGGACTGCAAGGAGATCCAACCAGTCCATTCTGAAGGAGATCAGCCCTGGGATTTCTTTGGAAGGAATGATGCTAAAGCTGAAGCTCCAGTACTTTGGCCACCTCATGTGAAGAGTTGACTCATTGGAAAAGACCCTGATGCTGGGAGGGATTGGAGGCAGGAGGAGAAAGGGACAACAGAGGATGAGATGGCTGAATGGCATCACTGACTCGATGGATGTGAGTCTGGGTGAACTCCGGGAGTTGGTGATGGACAGGGAGGCCTGGCGTGCTGCGATTCATGGGGTCGCAAAGAGTCGGACGCGACTGAACGACTGAACTGAACTGAACTGAACCTAATTAAACCTAAAAACTTTTGCATAGTGAAGAAAAATATAAGCAAGTTAAAGAGACAACCCTCAGAATGGGAGAAAATAATGGCAAATGAAACAACTAACAAAGGATTAGTTTCTAAAATATACAAACAGTTCATTCTGCTCAATACCAGAAAAACAAACAGCTCAATCAAAAAGTACGCAGAAGACCTAAACAGATATTTCTCTAAAGAAAACATACAGATGACTGAAAATATGCTCAAAATCACACATTATTAGACAAATTCAAAGCTGGCTTAAAACTCAACATTCAAAAAACTTAAGATCATGGCATCTGGTCCCATCACTTTATGGAAAATTGAAGGGAAAAAGGGGGAAACAGTGACAGATTTTTTTTCCTGGGCTCCAAAATCACTGGACGGTGATTGCATCCATGAAATTAAAAGATGCTTGCTCCTTGAAAGGAAAGCTATGACAGACCTAGACAGCATATTAAAAAGCAAAGACATCACCTTGCCAACAAAAGTTTGCATAGTCAAAGCCAAGGTTTTCCAGTAGTCATGTATGGATGTGAGATTTGGATCATAAAGAAGGCTGAGTGCTGAAGAATTAATGCCTTTGAATTGAGGTGCTTGAGAATACTCTCAAGAGCCCCTTTGACAGCAAGGAGATCAAACCAGTCAATTCTAAAGGAAATCAACTCTGAATATTCATTCAAAGGACTGCTGAAATTCCAATACTACGGTCGCCTGATATAGAGATCCAACTTCAGATCATTGGAAAAGACTCTGATGCTGGAAAAGAGTGAAAGCGAAAGGAGAAGAGGGTGGCAGAGGATGAGGTGGTTAGATAGGATCACCGACTCAGTGGCCATGCTGTAAGTCGCTTCAGTCATGTCCGACTCTGTGTGACCCCATAGACGGCAGCCCACCAGGCTCCTCCCACTCTGAGATTCTCCAGGCAAGAACACTGGAGCGGGTTGCCATTTCCTTCTCCACAATGGCCATGAGTTTGGGCAAACTCCAGGAGATACTGAAGGACAGGGGAGGCTGGTGTGCTGCAGTCCATGAGGTCACAAAGATTAGGACATGACTTAGCAACTGAAAAACAAAAAGCACAAGAAAATCCAAACTACAGTGAGGTATCACCTCACACCAGTCAGAATTGCCATTCTCACAAATCTACAAACAATGAATGCTGGAGAGGGTGTGCAGAAAATGGAACCCTCTTGCATTGTTGGTGGGAATGCAAATTGATACAGCCACTATGGAGAACAGTATGGAGATTCCTTAGAAAACTAGGAATAAAACTATCATATGACACAACAGTCCCACTACTGGGCATATATCTGATGGAAATCATAATTAAAAAAACAAACAAACATGTATCCCAGTGTTCATCACAGCACTATTTATAATAGCTAGTACACGGAAGCAACCTAGATGTCCATCAACAAATGAATAGATAAAGAAAATGTGGTACATATAAACAATGGAATATTACTCAGCTATAAAAAGGGACACATCTGAGTCATTTCTAATGAAGTGGATGCACTTAGAGTCTATTATACAGATGAAGTCAGAAAGAGAAAAACAATTACCATATATTAACACATATATATGGAAAGATGATACTGATTATCCTATTTGCAGGATAGCAAAAGAGACACAGACATAAAGAACATACTTTTGGACACAGTGAGGAAAGGAGAGGGTAGGATTATTTGTGAGAGCATTGAAACATATATATTACCATATGTAAGATAGATAGCCAGTGGGAATTTGCTGTATGATGCAAGAAACCCAAATCCAGTGCTTTGTGGTGACCTAGAGAGCTGGATCGGAGAAGGCAATGGCACCCCACTCCAGTACTCTTGCCTGGAAAATCCCAGGGACGGAGGAGCCTGGTGGGCTGCCATCTATGGGGTTGCACAGAGTCGGACACGACTGAAGCGACTTAGCAGCAGCAGCAGCAGTAGCAGAGAGCTGGATGGGATGAGAGGTGGGAGGGAGATTCAAGACAAAGGGGATATATGTATGCCTATGGCTGATTCATGTTGATGCATGACAGAAACCAACACAATATTTAAAGTAATTATCCCCCGATTAAACAATTTTTTTAAAAAAACAGGACAAAAAAAGAATAAAAAGGCTTATCCTCCCACAAGTTTAGAACTCCTCTTGACTGTCTTCAAGCTAGGATATTTGGGTTTTCCTGACACTATCAGCTCTCCTGGGTCTCCAGCTTGCCGACTCAGGTCTTGAGACTTGTAAACCTCCATAATTACTTGAGCCAATTCCTCATAATAAATCTCTGTATATGTGTGTGCATGTGTATGTATTTGTGTGTGTATGTGGTATGTTATTGGTTCCATTTCTCTGGAGAACACTGACTAATACATCAATCAATAGAAAAACTTTTTCCAAGCTCCCTTTTCATTTAACTGGGGCCAAGTGCCTGGTTTTAGCCAATAGAAAGTGGGTGGAATTGATGTAACAAGAAGTGAGGGACTCAGAAGTGGAACCACATAATGCAATGAACCTGGATCCAAGCAATTGTTTGGAAGCTGGCTGTCTGATCTGCATTGGACATGCATGGTAAGAAAGTTTGGGTTTGTTTGTTACAAGAAGATGGCCTGGGCTCCCTAAGACATCCCTCTCTTTCCTTCAGACCAGCTTGCACACCCATCCCAAACTCACCTCCGATCATCTCGCATCCTCCAATCAAACTGTCTAGTTCTCCTTTCTGCATGCAGCATCATCCCCTTTTCCTTCTATTATTTTGGCAGAGGAGGAAGTTTTGTTGGGAGAAAGACACACACATACACACACACACACACAGGCATGCATGCATACATATACATGAATGGAATAAAAGAGCAATTCTTGGAGAAAGAGTAAAAAGAAAGAGAAGCCATTTTATAATATAAATTAGCATGTTCCTGGGCTGCTAAGAAACAGGCACATTTCTCCAGGCATCATGTTTCTACTGATTCTAGTTACTTAAAACTTGCAGCAATCCCACCTGAGACAGCTTAGGTGCCCCTGCAGCAACTCTTCTCTGCCTCTCCCATCTCTGAGGCAGTGTCAGGTACACATACGTGGGGCTCAGTGAAAAGTGAAAACTTGGGAATACTTGTTCAAAAAGTAGAAAAAGAGTGCCATTGTTGTTCAGCTGCTAAGTCGTATTCGACTCTTTGCAACCCCATGAACTGCAGCACGCCAGGTTTCCCTGTCCTTCATTGTTTCCTGGAGCTTGCTCAAACTCATGTTCATTGGCTCAGTGATGCCATTCAACCATCAAAAAGCAGAAAAAGAGTGCCATTCAGTTCAGGTCAGTCGCTCAGTCGTGTCCGACTCTTTGTGACCCATGAACCGCGGCACGCCAGGCTCCCTGTCCATCACCAACACCCAGAGTCCACCTAAACCCACGTCCATCGAGTTGGTGATGCCATCCAGCCATCGCATCCTCTGTCCTCCCCTTCTCCTCCTGCCCCCAATCCCTCCCAGCATCAGGGTCTTTTCCAATGAGTCAGCTCTTTGCATGAGGTGGCCAAAGTACTGGAGTTTCAGCTTCAGCATCAGTCCTTCCAATGAACACTCAGGACTGGCCTCCTTTAGGATGGACTGGTTGGATCTCCTTGTAGTTCGAGGGACTCTCAAGAGTCTTCTCCAACACCACAGTTTAAAAGCATCAATTCTTTGGGGCTCAGCTTTCTTTATAGTCCAACTCTCACATCCATACATGACTACTGGAAAAACCATAGCTTTGACTAGACAGACCTTTGTTGACAAAGTAATGTCTCTGCTTTTTAATATGCTATCTAGGTTGGTCATAACTTCTTTTCCAAGGAGTAAGTGTCTTTTAATTTCATGGCCGCAATCACCATCTGCAGTGATTTTGGAGCTCAAAAAAATAGTCAGCCACTGTTTCCCCATCTATTTGCCATGAAGTGATGGGACTGGATACCAAGATCTTAGTTTTCTGAATGTTGAGCTTTAAGCCATTAAATGTACAAAATAAAGTCTTTTCCTTCCTCAGGCTCTCTTCTTGGGATGGTACTTTTAAACTTGCTATTTAATGTTGTTGTAAGTAAAGGAAAATTAAAATTTTAAATTATTACTATGAGTTTTACTGTTTATATTGTTCAATGTCAGCTTAGAAAGAAATAGAAGAACATTTAATTTGTATGTAGAATCATTGAAATTACTCAATTCATGTTTAATAGCTCATACATGCATACTCAATTTGAGTCTCCTTTGTACTCATTTGAGTCTCACTTAACTCCTATAACTGTGGGGTACCATGAATGAGGCCATAAGGAACAGGTATTGACACATACTGTACAGAACTGCTCAAGAGTGTGCCCCCTTGTTCCAATGAACTTCACTTACAATACAAATGGAAAGATAAAATTATTAGGAATTTCAACTCCAAATATTACAGGATATTATTTACATGTAGTACTCTTGCCTCGGAGAAGGCAATGGCAACCCACTTCAGTATTCTTGTCTGGAAAATCCCATGGACGGAGGAGCCTGGTAGGCTGCGGTCCATGGGGTCACTAAGAATTGGACACGACTGAGAGACTTCACTTTCACTTTTCACTTTCATGCATTGGATCAGGAAATGGCAACCCACTCCAGTGTTCTTGCCCAGAGAATCCCAGGGACAGGGGAGCCTGGTGGGTCTCCATCTATGGGGTCACACAGAGTTGGACACGACTGAAGTGACTTAGCAGCATCAGCAGCAGAATCTTAAAAAATTATACAAATGATCTTATTTGCAAAACAGAAACAGACCTTGAAAGCAGATTTGTGGTTGCTAGCAGGGAAGTATAGGGCGAGGGATAAATTAGGAGTTTGGGAATGCCATATACACACTACTATATATAAAATAGATAATCAACAGGGACCTACCATATAGTACATGGAATTCTATTCAGTATTCTGTAACAATCTATGTGGGAAAAGAATCTGAAAAAGAATGGATATATGTATAGGTATACCTGAATCACTTAGCTGTACATCTGAAACTAACACAACAGTGTAAATCAACTATACTCCAATATGGGTTTCCCATGTGGCTAGTGGTAAAGCCAATGCAGGAGGCATTGGAGTTATGGGTTCAATCTCTGGGTTGGAAAGATCCCTTGGAGAAGGGACTGGCAACCCACTCCAGTATTCTTGCCTGGAGAATCCCATGGACAGAGGAGCTTGGCAGGCTATAGTCCATAGAGTCAAAAAGAGTCAGACATGACTGAAGCGACTTAGCATGAATGGATATTCTAATATAAAATAAAAATTATATTTTAAAAGGGGAGGAAAAAAGAATTTCAAGATGATGACAACAGAGTACTAAATGAAGTGCAGAGCCCTTCTGAGCACAGGGCCCTGTTTGATTGCTTAGGTTTCATGCCCATGAAGCTCAGTTTGCCTCAAGGATGCCTGATAGCCTATCCCAAAGGGATTGCTTCTCTGGTAGTTCCAGTACAGGGCTGAAACCAGATTCGCATGTATTCCCCAGACCCTCATATGTTTCTATGTTTCAAAACTTAGTGGGATGATTATCAACATCTCAAGCAGTGCTGTCTGGTGGCTCCACCGAAGCAAGTTTAAATTTAAAAAGCCTTGGATTAGATCAGTACTCCTCAAACCTTCACTTTAACGGTAGCAAACCACCTTGGGATCTTGTTAAAACACAAACTCTGGATCAGCAGGCCTAGGGTGGAGATCAAGATTCTGTATTTCTAACAAGATCCCTATGGGATGCTAATGTTGCTGTACATGGACCACTTTCCGAGCCATAAGGTGCAAGAAGACGTCTATAAGCTTCCTTGCTCTGAACGTAGCTTCATGGTTCTAGGCCTGTCCATGGGACTTTGTTCTCTCTTCCACTGCCTGCCTTGCTCTGCTCCTGGATATCACCCTCCTTTCCTTCTCAAGTTAAATTTTCCAGTGGTCCCTCCCAGGTTCCTAGTGTCCTCAGGCGCATCACCTATACCACTAGAGACCAGTTCGTCCCAACAGGCAGCACAAGGAAGGTTTGCAAGGCCAAGAGCTCCCATGAACTGAGAGGATACGGTTTTCATATCTGGCTCTGCACAAGGCCCTGGCGGTGGGACCAGGCAAACTAAACCAGGACTCTTGGATGAGTGAGTTCATTCATTCCCTGCCCATATTTAGTGAGTGCTTGGCCATGCTTGTTGCTGAAGCTCCATGTTGGGAGCTGCTTAATAAGAACTAACATTGATGGAGGTCATCTATGTGCCCAGCTCTGTGATGAGTTCTTCTCTTGAACACTCTCCTTTAGGGGGCAGTGCTGGGAGTTGGGAGAAGTCTTTCCAAAATTCTTCACTGGGTTTTGGATTTAAATAACTTCCTTGACCATGTGTACTTACATGACTCTTGCTGAGACCAAAGTGGTCTTAGAAAGGTTCCATCTTTTATCTTTACTTCTTGTCCAGAAACAACAGTATCAACCTCCTCCAGTGCCTCTGGGTTATGTTTAAGTGCATTTGTTAAGGTGGCAGACCCTCCACCTGGAGAGGTGTGCTCTCCCCTCCCTCAACCTCCTGCTTTTCTCCCTTACTCCCTGCAGCTTCTCAGCAGATTGCATGGTGGGCAGGGGAAAATTTAGCCCATAATCACCTGCACCAGCTGGAAAGTGGCAACCACAGGCACTTACAGTCTTTCACCAGCTGCTCTGCCCATCCTCCCATGCTCCAGCTGGGTAAGCGATTTAGCACAGCCCCTTTGCCCAGACCCCTCAGCATCACCCCATCTCTTAGTCTTCCCTCCTCTCTCCTCTGTTATCTTCTCTCTTTCCAAATTTCTGTCACCCTCATTTTCTATTCCATTTTCCCATCTCTTAATTTTTCATTCCTCTGTTCTACCTCACCCTACTGATTGTTTCTGTCATCACTCCTGCCTTTTACCCAGACATTTCTGCCTCTGATGTTCCATCTGCTGATGAGAGTCTGTACATCTCCTGATAGTCAGTGCCTTGGATGGATTCTTTTCCTCCTTAATGAAATAAGAAATGTGACCCCCCCCCCATAAATGCTTCCCACCACAGTGACCTCTGTGCGTGGGAGCCCAGCTGGGGCAGAGGATGGAACAGACAGCACAACAAACACATTGGCTTATCCTCTCAACTGATATCTGTAATGGGGTTCCTGGCAGAATTTTTCCAAATGTCTCAGATTTAGAAACAGAAAGAGATCTCACATTCTAAAGAGAGCTACATTTTGATATTTGGCAAAACTAATACAATTACGTTAAGTTTAAAAATAAAATTTAAGAAAAATTAAAAAAAAAATAAAGAGAGCTGCAAATAAGTCAGGGACAGCAAATGTCTAGGCTTAGTCAGGGATGACTGTGAACTCACTTTGCTGCCTCAGCAATCACCCCAGCACTCTTCACCCCACTTCTTTTTAAATTTTGTTTATTTTTAGCTATGCTGATCCTTCATTATTGCACATGGGCATTCTCTAGTTGCAGACAGTGTGGGGCTACTCTCTAGCTTCAGTGTGTGGGCTTCCCATTGCAGTGGTTTCTCTTGTCGTGGAGCATGGCCTCTAGCGCGGATGGGCTTCATTGGAGCTAGATGAAAAAGCAGCCTATATACTCACAGCTTGATATGTAGGAGTTTCCACAATGGACTTGGCAGACAGTACCTGGTCTTAGTTGTTTTGCCACCTTGGCCACCAGGAAGGCAGATCTCAGCACCGAGAGGGTGTATAGTACACCATCAGTGGGAGCTGAGTTGAGAGAAGGCAGGAAGCAGCCACGCCAGAGGACATCTCCCACATCGGCACTCTTCAGTGGAAGGCGCCTCACCCCCACCACTGCCAAGGCTCTCCAACTCACGCTCCACACAACAGCCAGCATTCAGGCATGTATCAGAGAAGCCGTCTATAGTGGATCAGTATTATTGTCTTTCACCAGCTGCTCTGCCCGTTCTCCCATGCTCTGGCTGGGTAAGCTATACAGCACGGTCCCTTGCCCAGGCCCCTCAGCATCATCCCTACCAGAGAAACAGAGATAACGAAGAAGCCAAGTAACTAAGATAGAGTTTGGCCCATTCTTCCCTGACTTGAAACCACGTCAGAAGCTGGAAATGGATGAGGCAAACTAGGAGGATGTGGGGGTGTTCAAACCATATCCACCTCCCTATTATAGATTTTTGGACCATGAGATAAGCCTGAGCTGGAGTGACAGGAAGAGGTTAAAGGGGAGTTTTACATTGAACTGTACTGTTAAGTTACTAGAAGTGATAAAAATGAAACTGAGGGATTTTTCTAAAACATCCTTAAGTGACAGAAGGCAGTTTGACATAGTCCTGATGTAAAGGGTACTCAGTCTTAGATGTTAGCTCCCAACCAATCAAGTTCAGACTATTTTAAAAAGTGGTTATGTGTATTTATTTAGCAGCTGCTATGATTCAAACACCATCCTGATATAGCACATAAAAAGACAGACACATCCCTAGTCTTCATGCAGATTATAGTCTACTCTGGAAGACAGCACTAAGTAAAATCAGTAATTTAATTTCAATTGTAACAATGCAACAGAAGTCAGATATGACAACTGCTCTACAGATGAACTTGTAAGAGTTGACCAAATGCAGACCAGGAAGTTGGGTCTGGTTTTGAGGGTTCAAGAGAACTTTCCTTTGGAATCAGAGGCTGAAAAATGAGGAAATAGTAGATAGTTGAAGGAACAGTGTGTGGAGGAGACTTCAAGAAAGAAGAAAGGAGAATGAAGCAGGGATGCTCTGGAAGAAAAAAGTCAACCTTGTTGTTGGAAAGGCCTGAATTAAAAGGTATCCAAAATAAGCTACCACCACATTTCTAGGTGGAAAATAGAGAGCCATCTTGGATGGAGGCTCTTGAAAAACAAATCAGTTCTCAGAGAATCAAATGTTCCTTAGCACAATAATTCTGGGGCTTTGATGTCACAAAAGTTGGGTCAGATGATGAGAAAAATCATTTTCCTGGGATTTCCGTGGCTGTCCAGAGGTTGGGACTCTAGGCTTCTACTGCAGGGAGAACGGGTCAGGGAACTAAGATCCCACAGGGGAAAAAAATCTCATTTTCGTAATATGACTGACATCTACTTATTTCGTAAGAATACTAGTGAGAAAATCAGCTGCAAAATTTCACTGACAAGGAGACTCAATCAGAATAGAATGAACCCATTTCCTCCCTCATCCTTTAGACTACAGCTTACTTTTCTCCACTCCAAAATCAACTTTGATTGAGCAAAGGAGAATTTCAAGCAACATCAGGGCAAAGCTAGGGCATTTGTATTTGCAAAAGATGGGAAAGGACTGAAAGGGCAGAAACTAACTCATGTATCAGCTGGTTATATGCAAGATACCCAAACAAAAAAGGTGAGGGAGAATCTTGCTGAAGGGTTTTGGAGTAAATTGAAGAATCAAGAGAAAAGCTAAATACTGTCTTCTAGGTAGCAAGATTTAGGAGGTAAATTTTTAGGGTTCCCCACCAAGGTGAATCAGCTTCACTTCCAGACTTGTGACATTCTGCTTTATATGCAAATTCCTGTGACCACTGTTTCTGCTAGAGTTCTCCAGGCTTTTGAAATCCCATGGACAATTCAGTAAAGACCTTTATATATATACACATGGTAGACTGGGGTGTCCTTCTTAAGAGAAAAACTACAAAGGCAGGAGGTACTGTGAAAAGAGCCCATGATCCCTCTCCAGTCTCTTGTAAGGGCTCTGGAGAGGTAAGGCTGGAGAAGAATCAACCCCATCCTCTTATGAATTTCGAAGAAGAGTCACAGTTATTGGTACTATCAGACAGATCTGTAGATCAGTACCTATAGAGATGCAGCTCTAATTCCTACCTCCTCTCTCCTTGCATCAGCACCAGAGATACAAGATTGAATTCAGAAAACCACAATTCAGGAGAGGCTTGTCATTCCCGAAATTCAGACTGAGAGAAGACCAGTGTGTCTGGGAAAGCTAGAGAAAGCATGGCAGGATACAAGACTTTATGGGGTAGCAGGGACCATATCATGCAGGATCTTGGGAATTTTATCCTAAAACATTGGCAAGCCATTGATTGGCTTTGAGCAGGAAAGTTGGGGAGTCAGATTTGTGCTTTGAAAGGTTGCTTTCACTGATATATGGGAAATTTCAAGGATGTTGTAGGTACTGGTAGAAGTGGTTCTACATGAATTTTCTGCAGGATGAGGAGGCAAGTTATAAAATTGTGAAACAAAGTATTTCATTGAAAAGTTCCAGATGTTAATTTGGTTTTATTTTATGTGTTTTCTAGATTCAGAATAATTAATATAGTATAATACCAAGGCTTTATAGGCAGATCTGTGGGCCTCAGTAATAATCCTGATAAATAGATATATAAATTTTATTATGTGTTTATCTGTGATAATGCTGCTGCACGGCTGCCGCTAAGTCGCTTCAGTCGTGTCTGACTTTTTGCGACCCCATAGACGGCAGCCCACCAGGCTCCTCTGTCCCCGGGATTCTCCAGGCAAGAATACTGGAGTGGGCTGCCATTTCCTTCTCCAATATATAATAATAAAGTAATATAAATATATTTATATGCTAAATAATTGTATACTTCTGTACAAAGGGGAAATAAAATAGGTTCCTAATGTTCTAACTCAAATGGACAAAACTAGGGAAGGATTTGAAACAAATATTTAAAAGGCAGGATGTCCTCCCAATCACCTTTTTTCATTGTCTTTCTTTATTAGAATATTACATATTAATGTACATATTAATATGTTTTGAAAAGCACTTGGTAAATTTCTACAAAGGAAACATACCTCTATAATTAGCACCCAGATCAAGAAATTTGCCTTTAACTTTTAATAAATGTAAGGAATAAATACTACTATGACACTGTTCTCAGAGAAAAGATGAGCACATAATGTTAGTAGATGCCCCCTCTATTCTCCTAGACTGCCAGCATTGTGTTATATAAGCACATGCTCCTCCACCTTCTTCCCATAATCCGATTACAAAGATGTCCTTACTTCCATGGTCAAGCCATTCTGTGAGTGGCAGAGACTCGTAATTACTTACTAAATAATTTATCTTCCTTTTTTTCTATACCAAACTGATATGTAGTTGAACATGTTTCAGTCATCTAAAGGGTGCATTTCCCAACTTATTTATATGTAACTATGTTTGAGCCATTGCTATGCAAGCAGAGATTGTGTGGGATTTCTGGGAATGACTGGAAAGGTATTTTCCATTTCTTCCTTCATCCTGCTGCCTGGGACAAAAATGAATGGAGGGAGCTTCAGTGCCATTTTGAACTAAGAGAACAAAGGATACAACATAAGGATAGTATTAATAGAACTACCATATCTCAGATATTCTAGAGATATCCAAAGAATCACCATAGCAAAATTAACTGCCTACCTTTATCTCTTTTAGCTTAGTTGTATACATGCATGCTAAGTCACTTCAGTCGTGTCCAACTCTGTGTGACCCCATGAACTATAGCCCACCAGGCTCCTCTGTCCATGGGATTCTCCAGGCAAGAACACTGGAGTGGGTTTCCTTACCCTCATCCAGCAGGGGTCTTCCCAACCCAGGGACTGAACCCACCACTCTTTCATCTCCTGCATTGGCAGGTGGGTTCATTACCACTCTCACCACATGGGAAGCCCAGTCAGCAACAATAAGTCCCTGTATCAGTCTTCTTGGGCTATCAAAACTAAGTACCACAGTTTGGGTGACTTAAATAACAGGAATCTATTTTCTCACAATTCTGAAAGTTATAAGTCAGAGATCAAGGAGTCAGCACGGTTGGTTTCTGCTGAGGCTTCTGTCCTTGGTGTGTAGATGGCCATCTTCTCCCGGACTTCATGTCATCTTCCTTCTGTAAGTATCTGTGTCCCAATCTCTTCTTACAAGGACACCAGTCCTACTGGATGAGGGCCCACCCTAATGGCCTCACTTTATCTTATCTGCTTCTTTAAAGATACCCATCTCAAATACAGTCACATTTTAGGAGGTTCTGTTGGGGGGGTGTGGGTAGGGTAAGCACTTGAACATATGAATTTGGGGAGGATACAATTCAGCCCATAACACTCCCCATTCCTCAATGCTGCCTAGTTGAGGGAATAACAAACATGTATCTTGCTTAAGCCTCTCTTTTTCACACTTTTACAACTCACCTAATCCTAACACTAACTGATTCAACATATGAAGCCTCAAATGGATTTACCTGCTACCCAAGAGGAACCAACTAAAAGTTAGAGCTAACTTATGTACATAGAGTCAAGTCACATCATGGTTACAGACTTCTCTGAGCTCAGTTGTCCAAGTGATGGTTATTCTTCTTTCAGCTCTCTGTATTATAGGCCAACCTCACTTGTGTATAGAAATTTTAAATAAAATATTAACAAACTGAATTCATTAACTCAAAAAGATATACCCTTCGTTTATCCCAGGAATGAAAAGATGGTTTAACTTTTAACAGTCTACTTATGTGATTAACACATTTGGCTCATTAAATGGGAAAAAGCATACAATCACTTCAATAAATGAAGAAAAGATGTAGTCATAAAAAGATTTTTATGACAGTTTTCAAAAGTCAACCTAGTATATGGGAATTTCCTTAGTAGAAAGAGAATTGCACACACCTGCAAATAGTAGATGTAAGCAAAAAGTGACAGTGTATGGACCTCCTAAAACGCTCTCATCTATAAAAGCAATGAGAAAACTGGGTGGGTGGGGAATGATCAGAATCAACTTTTTCCAAATTCTAAAAATTGACCAAAAGCTTACAACAATTCAGGGATGTTTATCAAACAAAAAACAAACAAACAAAAAATGGCTGAATCCCAGTAAGAACAGTGAGCTTTAAGGTATTTTAACCTGCTCTCTTCCCATTCTATAGTCTCTAGCTTTTCTGTTGCTTTTAAAACCAAAAGTCCATAGTTAAGGTGAAAACCAACAGCCTGAAGGAGCCACTGAAGGAGTAGAAAGGATTGGAACTCCTTTAAAATCTCATTCCCAGAGAACTGTCCTATTTCATCCGGTGGCTCCTTGAAAGACCCCATCTGCAAAGTTGTCTTTATTAAACCTGGTTGGAAAATCATACAGTGTGAAAATCTTTCCCCTGGGAGTGTTTCTCAAAAACAATTAGAGGCAGTTAATTGACTTTACAGCTCTATGAGGTGTGGATAACAGTGCTCTTAAGATTTTTCGGTAAACTCAATCAAGAAGAGAAGAGGGCTGCCATGGAATAACAGATAAGTAGGGGCTGCAGGTGGGCTGTGGCTCTGGAGGGCCTATTCCACAGATGTCTTTCCATTCCAGTTCCCAGGCAGCAGGAGCAGACTCTTTCTTTGCTGTGCTATTATCTGGCAGAGGGCAGAAATACAGAGCAGAAGGGTGTTTTTTTTTTGTTTTTTTTTTTTAAAGCACTAGTTTGTGACATTTCTATGCTTACAATCTTCAAGGATAAACTCTTTAGAGGGCCTCAAGATTACTATTAATGCCTACATGACTGGGCTTCTGTTGATTTCTCTTATCTAATTTCTAGCCTGGCCCCTTCCTTTGCAGCAAGTGCTGCAATCTTCCTGAAATACTCACAGTTCCCCAAACTCACTCAGTGCCTTTGCTCAAGCTTTTACACTTCCTGGAATCTCCCCTCCCCCTCCTAACAAACTCCTACAGATTTGTCAAGATTCAAACTATTTGTGGCTTCGCTAAAGCCCCCAAACCACTTCTTAGGGATGAGTCTCTCCCCACACATCACCGCTTTCCATCCCCTTGTGATGGAGATGATTATTACGGAGAAGACATGAAAATCATCATCAGGGAAGCCCAGAAAATTTACATTTCCCCATATTTTCTTCAGTCTTGGAAAACCAAGAGAGGGAAGTGGTATGCCCAAGGTCATGTAACAAGTTACCAGCAGAGTTGAGGCTGAAAGCCAAAAATGCTTTCTTCTTACTTTGGGATTTGCTGATGCCCACTAGGCCCTCCCTTGGGCTTGACCATATTTTATGTTCATAAAAGTCTCCTGGATTCTCTTAAACCTCAGATCACTGAATTCTGCAGGGTCTGCTAAGATGGCAACATTGAAGATCTTACTGGCTCTTAGGGAAAGCCCTGGAATAAACATGTTTGGTATCCATGCTTAGACTTAAGACCTGGAACCACACACAATGGGAACCTCTAGAAGACTGCATGGTATAAGGGAGACAGCATACCCTTTGGAACCAGACAGTCCTAGGTTTGAGTTCCAAATCCACCAGTTTTAGAACTTCAGGAAAGGTAAACTTTCTGGTCTCAGTTTCCTGGTGTTAAAAAATGTAGATAATCTTTTTACAGGGATTAAATAAGACAACCTCAATAAATTATCCAGAACAAGATCTTAGCCTAAGTTTCTCCAAATGTAAAGTAAGAAGGAATTGATTACATGATTTCTGTGCCCTCATAACACCTTCTTTCTATTCTTGCTTTTATGAATTTTTCATTCACGTCTGTGGACTCCACACGAAAGCTGTCATGGGTATGGCCTACACAACAGAGATATGACTCTCAGAGGAAGTGAAGAGGGTCTGGGAGGCACCTGTGGAAATGCAAATTTGGTGACTAAATAGGACCTCCCTGGGTCTGATGATTTCCAGGATGTCACTGAGGTATAATTTCAGAGATGATGTGGAGAGGAGAGGCCAGCCCTTCCTCAGAGAATGGTTGTAATCAGTATGTTCATTCTACTGTATGGCAGCTGTTGTTCGATTGGGGAAACATAAATATAGAGCAAACTCAGTTAAGGGATGGGTGCACTGACCCTGGAGACCTGATTTCTGGTCATGGCTTGACAGAAACTAGCCATGTGGCTCTGGCAAGTCCCTCAAAGGTGTTAACCTCTAAACCTCAGCTTTCTGAGAGTGAGAAAAGGGAATTGGAAAGGTGGCTTCTAAGGGTTTTTTTTGTTGTTGTTGTTGCTGTTTTCTTTTCCAGATTATACCTCTCCTCTGACATTCAGCTCTAAATATTCATGTACCCGCTGGAAGTCTCCATCTGGATGAACCATAACCACTTCAACTGAACATATCCTGAGCAAACAAAGTAATTCATGCTCTTGATCCACATTTTGCCCCAAAGTTATTTCCACCTCCCATACGTCCTATCTCAGAGAATGACATTGTTCTATATGCCTAGAAACTGCATCGTAAGTCTAAAGGCCACTTTAGAGGCCCTTCTCCTTTACACACCACATCCTATCAGTTGCCAAACCCTACCAAATCCAGCTTTAAAATAATTCTCCAAGGGACCTCCTTCTCCCCTACCTCATTGCCACTTCTTAGTGGAGACCATTATTTCTTCTAATCATCTCCCAGCCTCTAGTTTTACCTAGATTTCTCCTACACTATGGCCAAAGTAATCTTTCTAAACAGTAATATGACCTGGTCACTCACCAACTTAAAATTTTTGGTGGCTCCCATCAAGAGGATGAAAGACTTTCCCAAGCATGTATTTAACTATTTGTCTGTGAAAAGGAGTTTTGATCAGGTTGGAAAGCCTAGGTTCACTAGACCAACTATCACTAGGAATAAGTGAAAGAACAGAAAAATAAGAAGAGAAATAGCAAACATTGAATGTCCATACTATATCAGATACTGTGCTTTATATACCCTATGTTGTCTCAACATTCAAAAAATATATGAGATATCTTAGGTCAGGTCTTCCCAGCATAGACTGCGATGGAGATGTGTGTGCAGGAATTTACTGGGGAGTACTTGTGGAATCCTCACCTGTGGAAAGCAAGGAATGCAGAACTGAGCAGACAGAAAAGTTGAACTCTGGATGCACTTCTTGCATAAAGGCTTAGCTGACTCTACGAGGAGCTCTGGAGCTGGGATGCTCCTCAAGGGCTGCTCTAAACTGAGGCAAAGAGATGGGACTTCGATACTCATTGACCAACTGACCAGTTGTTAGGTGTGGGTGGCCCTCAGGGAAGGAACTTGCTGAAGGCAGTGCCTAGAGACGGACTCAGCTGAGAGCTGTCGACCACTAATGCTTCGAGCAACTGGGGAATGATTGCTTTGGTTCTGAGGAGATCCGAGCAGCATATCACAGGATCCACTGGGTAACTTGTGGTGCATTATTTTATAGGTAGAAAATCTGCATCCCACCAATAATGTGACTTATCCTAGAGGTTATACAAGTTGTAAGTGAAGCTTCTGTGGCTCAAATTCATATTTTTCTGATTCCATCCTCCTTTGACTACCTATACTTTTCTAATTTGGAAAAAATTTTCATTAAAGTCAAACTTGAACCGTCAGATACCTGAATGGCAGTATAAGCTGTCACACGTATTAATCCTTTGAGGAAAAATTAGAGAAATAGGGAGGTCAGGTATTGAAAGTCTTAGATACAAATATCTTTTGACATCACTTATATGTGGGATCTAAAAAAAATGATACAAATGAACTTATTCACAAAGCAGAAACAGACTCACAGACTTTGAAAACAAGTGTATGGTTACCAAAGGGGGAACTTGGGGTGGCAGGATAAATTAGGAGTTCAGGACTGCTACATACACACTGCTGCTGCTGCTAAGTCGCTTCAGTCGTGTCCGACTCTGTGCGACCCCATAGACGGCAGCCCACCAGGCTCCCCCGTCCCTGGGATTCCCCAGGCAAGAGTACTGGAGTGGGGTGCCATTGCCTTCTCCATATACACGCTAGTATACATAAAATAGAAAATCAACAAGGTACTATTGTATAGCACAGGGAACTCTACTCAATATTCTGCACTAACCTATATGGAAAAGAATCTGAAAAATAATAGATATATATACATGTGTAACTGAATTGCTTCTCTGCACACCTGAAACTAACACAACATTGTAATTCAATTACAATAAGTTCCCTACATACCAAAGAGTTCCATCCCAAGAGTGTATTCATAAGTTCAACTTGTTATTAAGTCCAACAAAGTTAGCCTAGGTATCTAACTAACACAATCAGCTATATAGAACTGTTCTGTAATAGGTTTATAACACTTTCCACACAAATACTACATTTTTAAAAAAAACACAAAAAAATAACATTTTTAATCTTGCAGTAAAATACTTTGAAAAGCGCAGTACACAGTACCACAGCTGGCATACAGGGACATGTTCACATCTTTGAAAATTTACAACTTGAAGGTTTGTAGGTAGAGGGCCTTATTGTATAACCCAATATAAAGTAAAATTTAAACTGACAAAAAAAAAAAAAAGAAAGTCCTAGAGATTACTGAGGAAAGACAGAGTAAGAATCAGGACCTGTGGAGCCTCAGTGTGAAGTTGAGGACAAGACAAGCAGGATCATGCTTATGGCAGGACCAGAATGAGTCTGTGGAAAACTGGCAGCTGAAAAATCCAGCAAAGCAGTGATCACAGACCTGGACCAGTGGCCAGAAACGTTCTGAGAGCTAGAGAGCTCGGAGCGCTAATAGGAGAGGGACAGAGGGAGGGGAAGAAGGGAGCCCAGAGTCAAAAAGGAGGCAGTTCCGAAGAAGAGGACAGGAAGTACTAAAGAAGTCAAGAGTCACAGACACTTACAGATATATATATATAGAATATAGGGCACAGAGCCCAGAAAGAATGCGATAGAATGAGGGCACAGGGGTCATAGCTGTTCTCCCCTGATCTCTCATTACATGGCTTCTTGTCCCTGGACTTTAAAGGGCTTTGATAATGGCTTTGCTAGGAAACATGTATTCCAGGCCAGTGGGGCAGGAGGTGGGAGAACTTATCATTCAAGTGCTGTGCTTGCTACTTTTTTACTGTGTGACCTCGGGCAAGTTATTTAACTCTCTAAGCTTCATTTCCTCATGTGTAAACCAGGGGTAATTGTCATGTCTAGGTCTGGTGCAGGGTTCAGTCCCTGGGTCGGGAAGACCCCTGCTGGATGAGGGTAAGGCAACCCACTCCAGTGTTCTTGCCTGGAGAATCCCAGGGACGGGGAAGCCTGGTGGGCTGCCGTCTATGGGGTCTCACAGAGTCGGACACGACTGAAGCGACTTAGCAGCAGCAGCAGCAGCAGGCCTGGTGCAGAGCTCATGGGAGAAATAAGCTGTTTCTATTTTAGAATTCTCATATGCTTCCACACCCATGACCTAACGCACCTGTGTGGGCAAACCAAATTTAGAACCCAGGCTCTTAAGGTAGATTCTTATCTTTTAGAGAGTTTAGTAAATAACACGGGAAGCAACACGAGTGCCTGCCTTTCTCCCAGCTTTCTGTCCTCGTGTGGAAGTCTCTCCCAGGAGGAAGAGTGCACAATCTGAGATTTAGGGGGAACATCTGCAGAAACCCTTGCTGGAGGCTCTAGCTGGTGGGAGATTTGAGGACAGCTGGGGCTCAGGTTGCCTGAGCAAGTAGGACTTAATATCCCAGCCACTTGGGGCCCAATGAGACCAAGATTCAGCATTTAATGTCCTGCTTCTGTCATTAGAACTGGGAGCTATAAGGCATCCTTCTTAAAGATAAGACAACATAAATAGAGGCCTCCTCTTTGCAAGAGATGAAAGAGACGCAAGTTTGATCCCTGGATCAGGAAGATTTCCTGAAGGAGGAAATGGTAGCTCACTCCAGTATTCTTGCCTAGAGATTCCCATGAACAGAGAAGCCTGGTGGGCTACAGTCCATAGGATCACAAAGAGGCGGACATGACTGAAGTCACTTAACACACTTTTTTTTAGAGGCCTCCTCTCAATTGATTTATTTATGCCCTGGAAAATGTCATATGATGGGAACTGCTCCTTACTGTTTCAATTCTATTGTCTTGCTAAACAACGCAAAGTTTAGAAACAGCAAAACTAAACAAGGAAATCTCTGTCTCTGGTTACAGGCTATAATTCTTTTACCTCATAGAATACCTTCTAAAACTTAGCAATTTAAACAGTCTCATGATCTTCCTTTGCTTTCTTTTCAAGGCAAGACAATTAACATAATATTCTTTTTTTTCATCCTAATATATCTTTTCCATGCATGTGGGAACTCAGTTCCCTGACCAGGGATGGAATCCGTGCTCCCTGTAGTGGAGCTCTGTGACAACATAGACGGGTGGGATGGGAATGGATGGGAGGGAGGCTTATGAGGGACAGGATATATAGACACAGCTGATTCTCGCTGTTGTATAGCAGAAACCAGTACAACTTTGCTAAGCAATTATCCACCAATTATTTAAAAAAAAGAATACATTATCTTCACACAGAGGAAATAAAGAAGTCTGTGTTCATAAACTAAGCAACAGATATAGCAATACATTTGTATGTATTCAGTTCAGTTCAGTCACTCAGTCGCGTCCGACTCTTTGCGACCCCATGAATCGAAGCACGCCAGGCCTCCCTGTCCATCACCAACTCCCGGAGTTTACTCAAACTCACGTCCATTGAATCAGTGATGCCATCCAGCCATCTCATCCTCTGTCGTCCCCTTCTCCTCCTGCCCCCAATCCCTCCCAGCATCAGAGTCTTTTCCAATGAGTCAACTCTTCACATGAGGTGGCCAAAGTACTGGAGTTTCAGCTTTAGCATCATTCCCTCCAAAG
>NW_011494654.1:39502-94822 GCF_000754665.1 Bison bison bison | reverse complement strand
TGAGGTGGCCAAAGTACTGGAGTTTCAGCTTTAGCATCATTCCCTCCAAAGAAATCCCAGGGCTGATCTCCTTCAGAATGGACTGGTTGGATCTCCTTGCAGTCCAAGGGACTCTCAAGAGTCTTCTCCAACACCACAGTTCAAAAGCATCAATTCTTCAGTGCTCAGCCTTCTTCACAGTCCAACTCTCACATCCATACATGACCACTGGAGAAACCATAGCCTTGACTAGACGGACCTTTGTTGGCAAAGTAATGTCTCTGCTTTTGAATATGCTATCTAGGTTGGTCATAACCTTCCTTCCAAGGAGTAAATGTCTTTTAATTTCATTATGTTAAATTTAAAAAAGCAAAAGTGTATGCATACCTGTCATTTTAGTTACATATGTGCTTATAGAATGAGCAGCCCACTGCAGCAAAAAAATACTTCACTTAAGCGACTGCAGTTAGGAGTATTGCTTCCACCATCTGCACACTGTGCACCTGCATCTGGATGGCAATTATTTGGAAGTAGCCCAACTATCAGAGCTTCCCAGGAGGTGCTAGTGGGAAAGAACCCACCTACCAATGCAGGATACATAAGAGATGCGGGATCGATCCCTGGGTCTGAAAGATCCCCTGGAAGAGGGCATGGCAAGCCAGTCCAGTATTCTTGCCTAGAGAATCCCATGGACAGAGGAGCCTGGAGGGCTACAGCCCATAGGGTTGCAAAGTGTTGGACACGACTGAAGTGACTTAGCACATATATACACAGCCCAACTACCAGATGTTTACTTATGATGATACCCAAAGGCATTTTTAATTGAAATTTCATAACACAGCAAAAGAATAAGTTGAGGTGACCAAACCCACACTACTGGATGAGAATAAGACCCCTATAGGTATTTTATACAGCTACAGTTGAAGTAAATAATAAATGCAGTTATCATATTGTGTGATTTTGATATTGGCTTCAAATCCTCTCACACATGAGTTTTGCAAAACTGTATCAGGTGTAACTAAGGGCTCAGTTCATATTTTCATTCCGTTTCAAATTTTCAGTTCTGATTCATATTTTATTTTATTGTTCCTGTTCTGTTTTAAACACTGATATTTTTCTTGATCAAATGTGATAGTCTGTTCTGAGAATTTTTGATTGCTTTATAACAGGGCCTTTAAATATTGATTGCAGAAGATTTATCTTTCTGTCTTCAATTGCTAAAAGTTCTTAATGGTTCATCATGTGCTTTGTCTCTAATTTTTGCTGGAAATTTACCATCAGTGTTATGAAGAAGCCCAGGAATTTCCAGAGTGCCTGAAGCATTCTGTTCCAGGTCTCTGAGGATGGTCCCTGGTCTTGACCACAGGCAGTACTCCCTGTGCCTCACCTGCTGCAGCTATTTGAGGTTCATCATTTCATCACTTACACCTACTTTCAGGAAATAATGAAAATGACAGACACCAAATGCAAAATGCCCACCAAATACTGAGCTGGACACCTTACTTGAATTAATGTCTTTTAGTTCTCCCAACAACCCCATGAGATGGTGGTTCATCTTAACTCTGCTACTGATGAAGAAAGAAAGGCTTAGAGAGATTAAATAACTTGCCAAAGTCACACGATTTATAAATAACAGACTAGGGACTTAACCTCAGGTCTGTCTGACTACAGAGCTGAGATCTTTCTTTTAACTTTCTAAAACTTTTTATTTTGTATTGGGGTTTGGTCTACAAATGTTGTGATAGTTTCCGGTGACTAGCAAAGGGACTCAGCCATACATATACATGTATCCATTCTTCCCCAAACTCCCCTCCCATCCAGGTTGCCAAATAACATTGAGCAGAGTTGCATGTGCTATACAGTAGGTCCTCACTGGTTATCCATTTTAAATATAGTAGTCTGTACATGTCCATCCCAAAGTGGAAGTGTGAAAGTGAAAGTCGCTCAGTTGTGTCAGACTCTTTGCGACCCCATGGACTATATAGTCCATGGAATTCTCTAGGTCATGATATTGGAATGGGTAGCCTTTCCCTTCTCTAAGGGATCTTCCCAACCCAGGGATCAAACCCAGGTCTCCCGCATTGCAGGCAGATTCTCTATCAGCTGAGGCACAACCGAACTCCCTAGCTGTTCCTTCCCCCCAACCTCCTTGGCAACCCTAAGTTCATTCTCTAAGTCTGTGAGTCTGTTTCTGTTTTATGAGCAAGCTCATTTGTATCATTTCTTTTTAGATTCCACATATAAGGGATATCATACAAAATTTCTCCTTCTCTGACTTACTTCATTCAGTATGACAACCATGTTACTGCAAATGCCGAGTCAAAATTCTCAACCAGTCACTCTAGCACCTGATAAACAAGATTTAGAGGAGATTTGCAAAGTTGAAAAGTCGTGACAAGGCTAGGAAACTATGGAAGATTTTATTTTCTTTCTTTAAAATTTTTCTTCAATATTGTGCTATATTTGCAATTTTTAAAAGAGGAGACAGAATCCTGATTCATGTTGATGTATGGCAAAACCAATACAATATTGTAAAGTAATTAGACTCCAATTAAAATAAATAAATTTATATTTTAAAAAATAAAAAAACTACACTTCCTAAATATTCTGCTCTTAACTAGTAGTGATATCTGATAAAATAATTCAAGTGGTTGATAATTAAATGTGTTAGTCCTCATACAATTACATGAAAAAAGAACATTTGGAGTTGTTACATTTTAACCAAGTGGAATGGTTTTCTCAGGGTTAGTGCTGGAGCAAGCAAGTGGATAGAGCAGAGGAAGATACTAAACTTCCTCTACCATCCTTCATTTGGGGCTGTCCACATAATTCATTGTGCTCACCAATGACCCCAGCTAGAGTCTTCACTGAAGCTTTCTAGTCTATAGCTCATTGTTGGTTTTTTGTTTTGTTTGCTGCCTTTAAGAGCCCTTCTTTTATTGGGAAATAAATACAAACAAGTGGGTCAGCCAACATATGTAGTTCTAGGGGCTACATATGTAAGAGGAAATAGGCTCACTTTCTCAGAATTCAGCTAGTAGTCTAACTTCTCCCTTTTCCCTGGACTCGCTTCAAGTCAGTCCACTTCATTGGCATGATGACACAGGAATCCCTGTTCTGGGCTGGTCCATTAGCATCTCAGACAATCATTGAATGATCTCATAGAAGGTGCAGTGCTCATTCCCCAGCTCTGTCTCTCAGGGAAGCCACGGTGGTTGGAGACTGGATCTATTCAGAGAGAAAGGAGCATTTTGCTCCTTGCTAACCTTTGCAGAAGTGCTCAGTAGATGTACCAAAAAGCCTTCCAGAATGACTGAAGATGAGGCTTTGGGTTGAGCTTTGCATAGAGGGAAGAATAAGGCTGACAGTGATTATTCAGGGTTTCTAGAGTACTTCACAAATTATTGTCATATTT
Organism: Bison bison bison; assembly: GCF_000754665.1. Classification (NCBI taxonomy): domain Eukaryota; kingdom Metazoa; phylum Chordata; class Mammalia; order Artiodactyla; family Bovidae; genus Bison; species Bison bison. The sequence goes on along the minus strand of NW_011494654.1, from coordinate 91,428 downwards.
ATCTATCTTGTCTAAGAAGGTAGATCAGGGACTTCCCTGGTGGTCCAATGGTTAAGAATTCATCTTCCAATGCAGGGTATGTGGGTTCAACCCCTGATCAGGGAGTCAAGATCCCTCATGCCTCAGGGGAACTAAACCTGCATGCCACAACTACTGAGCTGCGTGCTCTAGAGCCCATGAGCTGCAATGAATCGCAGAGTGTCGCAAGGAAGACCCAGTGCAGCCAGAGAGAGAGAGAGAGAGAAGTTGGATCAGAGTTATGGGAGGCAGTTTTTGGTGCACAAGAAAAAGCTTGAGGTTGGTGCCTCAACAGCCACTGTTACTGGTTCCTGAGGCTTGTTCCTTCCTAGAAGGTGTGGGCTGATAAGGGCACTTCCCTCTTTCTAGTGGCTTATGCCTGTAGAAAGCAAGCTAGCAAACTACATGGCTGCCATGTAGGGCAATTTGGGGGACATTAAAGAGTACCCCCAACCCTACCAAGAATGCTTCTCAAAGAGCTGCGGAGACTTCAGGGACATGAGAAGTTCAGGGTCAAGTTCCAAAAAGGTCTCAGAAAGGGAGAGATCTCCACACATTGGCTCTGAGGTCTGGAACGATGGCAAAATCATCAGGGAAGTGAGAAGATTTCAGAGAGAAAATCCTCAGATTACATATGCTCATAGATCTCTCTCCTCAACCTCCAGATTCCAGTGCTCTGAACTGGATTAGAGCAGGCACTGATGTGGGAAACCTGGTAAAAAGCCTTGAAGTGGGCAATCTGAGTAGCACAGATCAGGTAAGGGTCAGAAGGCACTGCCAGTGGACATCATCACAGACTGTTCTGGGCTACGTACCCAGCTCCCCTCCTTGAGCCTGGGCACATCGATCTGCTCAGGAAGGTAACTTCCTGAGTTCTCAGGGGAAAGATGCTGGATGAAACCTGGGTCTAGATCTGAGTGACAGCCACCTCATAGTCTCGTTTTCGCCCCCGTGTCCCCTCAACCTTACAACCCCAGGCCATGGCAGGGCTGTTTGGTACCCTGGCCGGCTCAGCCTCCATATCAGTCACCTATCCCCAGTGAGCTTCCTCATCTCACCCCACAGGGCAGACCCCAGGGTGTTTTTCCCAGTGCTTTCCCCAGGCCAGTTTTAGACTCTGCAATCAAGTCTCCTAGGAGATGTTTCAGAGTTTGGGGGAATTTCATACTTTCATTTTGTTTTTGTGGGTTTTTTTTTTTTTTTTTTTTACTTATCCAATAAATGAACTCCAAGTAGCCAGGTAGTCTGGACTGCTTCTCAGTGACCCTTCCCTGTGGAGTGGCTTATATTATAGGGACCTCTGGTATGAGACCAGAGAATGGTCATTGGCTGGGAAGCTGGAATGCTCAGGGGCAGTCCAGAACCAGGAACCTTCAGGCAGGTCACTTTGCCATCTCTCACCTTAAAGTGGCAGAAGAGAGAGTAGCAAGTCTCAGGGGGATTTATACTTTCCTGTTTAAGAGCAGGAGATGACCTCATTGTGCAGCCCACCTGAGATTGTTTGCAGAGGGTTTGTTTTTTTTTTTTTTTCACAGACACATGGTCCTCCTTGCTCTCAGGGAGGGGCTCCACATAGGCAAAAGGAAGGAAGTGGTGCTTTGTTACAAGTGATGAATGTGTAGGGCAGAAATTGTACTCATCCAGATGCTCCTGTTGCCTATGCCTGTCTCTGTGCCAAATGGAATGTTCTGTGGATAATGGGCTATTGATCCACACAAGCTTGAAGATTGGTTAGGATTCTTGTCCAGTGTAATGTGAAGGCTTTTGAATATGACTCTGTAAATACAAAGCATTATCAACGGTGTATCTTTTGTTGTTGATCTGTCAGAATCTGTTCTTTATAGCTGACGAAGCAGCTTGGTGTACCAAGTTAATAACTGCAAACCTCAGGTTAGTCACCTTGCCCCTTAGGTTTAAAATAGTTTCCTGTGACAGCTGTAACAATGCAGCTATAACAAATTACCACAAACTTGATGGCTTAACTATAGGATTTTGTGGATATTCTTTATCAAATTGGGAAATTCCCCTTCCCCTATTTCTAGCTGGTCGAGAGTTTTTATCACGAAAACCTGTTCAATTTTGTCAAATGTTTCTCTTCACCTATTAATGTGATCTTGTGAGTCTTCTTCTTTAGCCTGTTGATATGATGGATTAACTGATTTTCACATGTTAAACTAGTACCTGCAATAAATCCTATTTTGTTGGAAGTATATGTTTTGTTTTGTTTTCCTCCTTGTAGTTCTAACAGTTTTCACCTTATTATTTGAGCTCTGTTTTTAGGTGCATACATGTTAAGGATTGTTATGTCTTTGTGGAGACTTCTTTGTCATTATGTAATACTCTTCTTTATTCCTTATAGCTTTCCTTACTTTGATGGCTTGCCTGTCAGAAATTAATATAGCCACATCTGCTTACTTTTGATTAATATTAACTTGTTTTCTTTTTCCATTCATTTACTTTTAATTTTATATGTGTTTATATTTAAAGTGGGTTTCTTGAAGACATATAGTTAAGGCTTGTTTTTGGATGCACTCTGCCAATCTCTGCCTCTTAATTGGTTCATTTAGACGATTAACATTCAACGTGTTTACTGATATTGTGGGGTAATATCTACCATGTGTGTTACTATTTCCTATTTGTTAACCTCATTCTTTGTTGCACTTTTTGTCTTTCCCTCTTTTTCTATCTTTTACAGTTTTGATTGAGCTTTCGTAAGATTTCATTTTTTTCTCCTTTCTTAGTATGTCAGTTATACTTCTTTTTTTAACTTCGTTTAGTGATTTCCCTAGATTTTGCAATATGCATTTACGACTAATCCAAGCACAGTTTTAAATAACACTATACTGCTTCCTTGGTGGCTTAGAGGGTAAAGAGTCTGCCTGCAATGCAGAAGACCTGGGTTCGATCCCTGGGTCAGGAAGATCTCCTGGAGAAGGAAATGGCAACCCACTCCAGTATTCTTGCCTGGAAAATCCCATGGACAGAGAAGCCTGGTAGACTACAGTCCATCAGATTGCAAAAAGTTGGACACGACTGAGCAACTTCACTTCACTTCACTTCATACTGCTTTATGGGTAGTATGAGTACTTAATAGTAGCAAAATAATCCCAATTCCTCCCTCCCGTGATTTGTGTATCATTGCTGTCATTCATTTCACTTATATATAAGCATATATACACGAGGCATATGCATAAGCATACATAATTTGACATATTGTTTATATGTTGTTGCTATTATTACTTTTAACAATGTGTTATCTGTTAGATCAATTAAGAATAAAAAAAAATAAAAGCTTCTATTTTTATCTTCACTTATTCCTTCTCTGATGCTCTCCCTCAGTAGATTTGAGTTTCTGATCTTTATTATTTTCCTTCTCTCTAAAGAAATCCTTGAAACATTCCTTACAAGTCAGAACTATGGCAACAAATTCCCTCCATCTTTGTTTGTCTGAAAATATCTTTATTTCTCCTTCACTTTTGAAGAATAATTTCAAAGGATACAGAAAATTATAAGTTGGTGGTTATAATTATATAATTATAATTATATTTATATAATTATAAGTTTTTTCCTCAACACTTTTAAGTATTTTATTCCACTCTCAATTGTTGCTTGCAGTTAATTCTTTTTAAGTTAAAGAAATGTGGAGACATATATTGTGACACTAGTGACTTTATGCTGAATAAGATAAAAGTTTTTAAATACTAGAAAATATTTCCTCAATTTTTTATGCATTTCACAATTAAAACTACAGTCATGACACACTTTTAAGTTTAATCTTTTTCTCACTTTCTTACATCTAGACAAGTAACAAAACAATAAATCAACGGACTTCTCTCATGGTCCAGTGGTTAAGAATGCACCGTGCAATTCAGGAGATGTGGGCTGGATCTCTGGTCAGAGTGCTAAGATCCCGCATGCCACAGAGCAACTAATCCTGAGCAACGCAACTACTGTGAGTCCATACACCACAAGAAAGATCCCACATGACGCAACTAAGACCTCAGGCAGACAAATAAATGAATATTTTAAAAACCTAAAGAATCAAAACTCTGATATATATCATTTTCCTCTTTTCATGGTATATATACTCTCACCCTGGCTGATTTCAAGCTACCAGCATGATGGCATTGAATGCAAAGCTGGGGAAAGCCGTGTAGCAGCAACCATGATCAGATATTTTGTTCCCATAACAGAGATACAATAGACGTAATGTTCTCAAGAGCACAAAAGAATAGTAAAATGTAAAATAATTAAGAAGTAATGAGTTTTGAGTTTTCAATTTCCTCAGTTTTGGATGCAATTTATTTAACTGTAAATTTATATAATTCCATTTTTAGTAATATAATGTTTATCAATGACCAGCTCACAAGCTTTCTGAAACTTTAACAAGTGGCTCTCATGAGTTGATATGTGCTGACTCCAGCACAGCACTGGGTAGTATTGTGGGCAGGACAGTTGGGCGTCAGGGGTTTATGTATGTGGAAAGGGGAATGATGAGAATAAAGAGCACTGTCACTATGTCACCAGCTCTTATTACCCTTATCCTCTTAGGGAGGCCCATTGGAAAGGGACTTGGACCTGTAAAATACCTGTTACAGGGGCTTCCCTGGTGGTCCAGCGGTTAAGAATCTGCCTTGTAATGCAGGGGACACGAGCATGGGAAGATCTCACATGCCATGGGGCAACTAAGCCCATGCACCACAATGACTGAGCCCAAACTCCTAGAGCACTAGAGTCACAACTACTGAAGCCGGTGCTGTGCGAAAAGAGAAGCCATCACAGTGAGAAGCCTGAACACCATGGTTCAGAAGCCCCCGCTCACCACAGCTAGAGGAAGCCCGAGCCCAGCAATGAAGACCCAGCACGGCCAAAAAAAAAAAAAAAAAAACCCTGTTACAATTGCATTTCAAAGTTTCCTTGTGAGCCAATAATAGTGTGTTTCATATATGGAAAAGCACAAGATCTTCCACCAGTTTTAGTCCCTTCTCCTCAACAGAAAGATTAGTTGCAAGTTCTAAAATAAGGCAGCCCCTCCAAACACAGCATAGGGCTCACTAAATTCTACCACAATGTAGCCAGCAGGGAAACTGGGTTTCTGCCAGCTGACCCACCCTGCCCACCTCCATCTATCTGTGATTTTGGCACCAGGACCTGACTGCATGGAGGGATGTTCTCTGAAATTATGGAACAAATCAGAAGTAAAATGTCCATCAGCTATTAAAAGTCAATCATTCTTGCGCAGGGGTCATGCTAATCTTCCCTATATCATTCCAATTTTTTTTACAGGGGAACAATGGAGAAACAGACATACAGAATAGACTTATGGACTTGAGGAGAGGGGAGGAGAGGGTGAGATGTGTGGAAAGAGTAACATGGAAACTTACATTACCATATGTAAAATAGACAGCCGATGGGAATTTGCTGTATGGCTCAGGAAATTCAAACAGGGGCTCTGTATCAACCTAGAGGGGTGGGATGGGGAGGAAGACATGAGGGAGTTTCAAAAGGGAGCGGATATTTGTATACCTATGGCTGATTCATTTTGAGGTTTGACAGAAAACAGCAAAATTCTGTAAAGCAATTATCTTTCAATAAAAAATAAATTAATTTTGTAAAAAGTCAATCATCCAAGTATAATCTGGACTAATCCATCCAAATTTGGGGTAGCCTGACACAACTACATCTTTTCTTTGCACTATAATAAGAGTTACCAGTCAGAACCACCCAGAGAGGCTTGACATCCCTTTCCCGGAGACAGCTAAGAAAGGGAGAGAGGGGAGGACATTTCTGCCAAGGCTGGGGGTTTGACCGAGGTGATTACACAGATCTCTTCCCGGCTCTTGCAGTGTAACCACCTGACTCTGACTTCTTGGGAAGAGCAGAGTGACTTAAGGCTTGAAAGAGATGACCAATCCTCGGGGCACAGGCAGAAAAAGCCCCAGTGAGACAGGAAGCCTGCTGGTTTCTGATGCATAAACTAGACAGTAGAGGCAGCACTTGGCTGGCGGGAGCTCTCTCTGCTCTGGCTGGGGTCTGAGAGCAGCTACCGGGCTCTCACCAGGCTCCCTTCCTTATCCTCACTGGCTGATGGATCCCAAAGGTCTGCTCTCCTCGAATGTCCTGCTGCTTTTCTCTCTGATTATTGAGCTGAGCTGCAGAACAGGTAAGTGTTCATCTGTTTGAGGGCTTGGGTCCTAGGGTTACCTACCAGGAATCAGCTATAGCTTCCTAGACAGAGAGAGAACTCAGCGGCCAGGGGTTGTCATTTGGCTACGGGTAGGGGGCAGGGGGGTAGGCGGAGGGCTGTGATCTGCTGCCTCTTCCTCAGAGACTGAGTTCCTCCTACCTCTGTCGAAGAGGAAGGAAGATTGTGAGTTACTGGGCTCCTGGGTCCGAGGCTTAGCCCCGCCAGTCCTAGCTTCCAAGGAAACCAGGAGTTCCAGTCAAAGACACCGGTCACATTCTAGACTGGCCTCTCTGGGTGAGAGGCTGCAGTCAAAGTCCCGGCTGAGTGGTTGGTTTTGTGTGAGTATCCTTTTGGCAAAGGCCCAGGCTAAGGGAATGAGCTGGAGAGAGAGGGAACTCTGGGAGAAAATTACTCCTACCCTGTCCTGGATGGGGATCTTCACACACACACACGAGCAGACAAACCAAAAACATGGTCCACCTACAAGAAAGGGCTGTAGCGGGAAGAGAGGGTAAAACTGAAAACCCCAGGCAATGATTGGGAACAGATAGTGGCCACAGCGTGGTTGTGCTGGTGGCTACTTTCCTGGAAGTAGCATTCCAAGGCAGCAAGAGGGGAAGAGGCCAGGATTTTTGGAGCCCAAGGCTGGTTACAGTTAGTGAGAAATGCAAATCAAGAATGCTCAGAGTCAGAGTAGCTTCAGTGTAGAGCCAGAGTGTTTGGAACTGGACTCTGCTCCTATCTTTCTGGTTTGCTGGCATTCTCTGTTTAGTAGTTTTGTGAACTACTCTGTTTAGAGCTTTGAGAAAAGGTGTTTGAAAAAGAAAAAGCCAAGCAAGGAGCAAACTGGGCTCACTAAGGAGTGGATGAGCATCTTCTTTCTGCTTAGATGCCTTCAGACTTTGTTTAGACTGTGGGAGGCAGCCTAAAGTGGAAGCGCCATTGGGGAAAGAGGGAAAATCCTGAGGCTCTGGATGTTTTGTTCTTGGGGATTTCAAGACCGCAAATCCATTATGGACTTTTCCAGGAGAAGCCCAGAGATGTGCTGAGGTTATCTGAGGGGCTGCACTTGAGATTGATCTTTTGACAGATTCCCAGATGAATAGCTCTTCCTTGGCCCTGCATTTCCTCAGAATCAGGCAGACTGATGGCTCTCGCTGCCCAAGGTCTCAGAGAGCAGTAATTGAACTCAGGGTTCAGAAAGCCATATGGAACTACTTTAAGCCATAACGAGGAGATGACTCAGATGGTAAAGAACCTGCCTACAGTGCAGGAGACCCAGCTTCGATCCCTGGGTCAGGAAGATCTCCTGGAGAAGAAAATGGCGACACACTCTAGTATTCCTGCCTGGAGAATTCCCTGGACAGTGGAGCCTGGCGGACTACAGTCCACGGGTTGGCAAAGAGTTAGACATGACTGAGCAACTAACACTTCACTTCACTTCACTTCAGGAAGAGTCAAACCTTCCTGGGGGCACCCCATTCACGACTCCACCATTTTTGGAATACTTTCTGGTGACTATCAGGAGTGACGGGTTTGAACAGTGAACTGAACTTTTCTATCCCTGTGCTGACTTGCCTTCTGGTCAGCCTGGCCCTGGCATCTCAGGTTCTGCTGACAGCTGCTGCAGGCAAAGCTTCGGAGGTCACTGGTTAGTAAGAAACAGCCCAGCCCTTTAAAGGCGTGTCTATCCAATCAGCAGTGTTCATATTTCTTACGATTGTCTTCTCTGAAATATGTACAAAAATTTTATACTGTTTTTATTTTTAAACATGCACCCTCTTGTGAAACCCCAATAAAACCCAGACGGAAATGCTTTGCAAATGGGACAGGTCAACCATGACAGATTTACCCAACCAAGAAGCCCACTTCTTGTAAAATTAGTACCCACTCCCCTTCCCATCTCTACTCAGCTCACCTTCCAATTCCCAGTCAAAACTGTAAAAATCAAAAAAAGCCTACACTGAATTCTCCATTTCCCCAAGTGATACATTTTTTAATAGGCTTCTCTTTTTCAGAGCAGTTTTGGGTTCACAGCAAAATAATTAAAAAGTACAGAGATTTCCCATGGCCCTCACATACACATAGCCTCTCCGATCATCAATATCTCTCACCAGAGTGGTGCATCTGTTACAACTGATGAATCTACCCCAGTAGGATTTTTTATTCTTTCATTCAGGTCCTCCCCACTTCCTCCACACACATAGGAAGAGAAGTGAGGGGCAAGTTGCCGGGGAGGGGGGCGGTGGTTCTAGACTTTGCCCAATCTTGTGTATTCACTGAACCATTCTACCCCAATATTTAGATCTAGGCACTTTTATTTCTCAAATTTTTAATACTGTGACATAACTCCACTGACTTCACTATCTTCGGTGTTAGACTGAAAATCAGAACTTCAGGGCTATTTGGTTTTATCCATAGATTGACTTCGGACAATCCCATTTGGCAGCTATCTATTAGGACACATGGTATGCCTGGCACTAGGTGACGTGTGGGGTAAAATGCACCACCACAGCCTCTGCCCAGAACTTGGCACAGAATCTGGCACACGAGAGTCCTTCTACAAATGTTTGTTGAATGATTAATGATAGTATGTACAGAACTTTCTTGCTATATATCAAACACTGTTGTAAGTGCTTTATGTGTATTATTCATTTAATTGTACCAACTCTGTGAGTTGGTATTGCTACATTCTGATTTTATAAAAGAGGAAAAAGAGGCACAGCTTCTGCTGCTGCTGCTAAGTCGCTTCAGTTGTGTTCGACTCTGTGTGACCCCATAGACGGCAGCCCACCAGGCTCCCCTGTCCCTGGGATTTTCTAGGCAAGAATACTGGAGTGGGTTGCCATTTCCTTCTCCAATGCATGAAAGTGAAAAGTCAAAGTGAAGTCGCTCAGTCGTGTCTGACTCTTAGCAACCCCATAGACTACAGCCTACCAAGCTCCTCTGTCCGTGGGATTTTCCAGGCAAGTGTACTGGAGTGGGGTGCCATTGCCTTCTCCAAAGAGGCACAGAGTAGTTAGTAATTTCTCCTTAATCACACAGCTTGACTCCAGAGGCCTCAAGGAATGAAACGGGATAAGCTTATGTTTAGGGAGGAGAATCCTAAAATTTGTATCCAGGTCCCATGGTAAAAATTAGATTGTGCTGCCTATAATTGAAGCATATGAGTTGATGTTAATTGAATTGAAATTAAATATAGGAATTCACAAAAGGTGAGAGAAGTTGGATAAATCAGAGAAGGAAGTAGAAGGCATATGGAAGTATTTGATCTGGGATTTGGAAAGTAGATAGAAACATCTTTCGTCATGTAGTTTTTTTTTTTTTTTTTTTTTAATTTTTTGTTAACTAGTTTGTTTCTGGAGGAGTATCCTACGTAGGTCTATAAAACTTCAACAGTATAAAAGGGTATTGAAGAGAGATTTGTCTCGCTGTTACAGTGGTGAACAAAACAGACACAGACCCTACTCTTAGAAGCTTGTAATTGCATAAGGATAAAAAGCATTGAAGGAGAGTTAAAAGTGTGATGGGTGATGTGAAAGGAGTGACCCAAAGTGCACTGGAAGTGCATGGCAGAGAAGCCTTATCACAGCCAAGGGTCAAATGTAGAGGCCTGAAGGACAGGAGGAGTTAGCCAGGCAAATAAAGGGCAGTGACTGACTTTCAGGCTGGGGAACGGTAAGCGCAAATATTCTAAGATAGAAAGACCCAGCAGCATCAAGGAATGGGACTAGAAGGACACCTGGTAGGACTTCAATTTAAAAAGGAGACTTAGACACACTATCTTATCTTTGTGAACCCAAATTTCCCATAGGAACTATGAGGGCTCTGAGTCCTCCCTGAAAGAAATGCTGTAGCAAGACGCCCAGTGTCAGGGCTGCCCCCGACCAAGAAAGGTTATCACTAGGTAGAGTCCCATCTTATGAAAGGGTTGGCTAAATGCTACTAATTTCAGGAAAATATCCATGGGCTCATGTGAATCACTCTACTTTCTAAGTAGAATTGCCCTGGAAGGAAAGTGAGTTGGTGTTAACAGCTACAAATGTTTCCTCCAGACTCTTTTAGTAAACAGGGTCTGACTGAATCACAAACCCACTGGAAAACACTCATCAGGCAGTAGGATGTTTCAGGAGCTGGTACTCTACTTGAAGGGTTTTATGAACCACTTTAAAGTCCCCACTTGTTTTTCCACTCTTGCTCAGGTGTCAGTGAGGTCACACACCCCCTACAGACCCGGCCACTCACACACTCAGTTGTTACATCATCATTCTTTATGTGGGCTGTGGCATGTGAGGGTCTGTTCTGAATGGGGTTTTGATTCCACTCCCCATGACCAAGTCTGCTTAAACCACTCATCCTGTCATTCTCATCTGCCCTCTCTTTTCTTCCCTCTTAACCTCTTCTTTTCTATAAAAAAATTAAAAATTTTTTTTCTTTTTTTAGCTACTTCTAGCCCCATCCTCTGTCTCCTCTTCTCCTGACTCCCTTCCATTTCTAAATTCCAAAAACAACCATGGTGTAAAGAGTCTGTTGGATTAGGTGGGTGGAAAGCACTCACACGACACAAGGGAGGGTGGAGGCTTATGGTCTATAAATGGGTATCATTTTGCATTTTCTTCTTCTCCATATCAAAATTGATCTAAAAAAATCAACAGTGTGATGGTAATTCTCAACCTTGGTTTGAAGCCCAGATTCCTTTGAGAAGTGACATTCATGGCTATGCTCCCAGAAAAAAATGTACATATGCTTACCTATATGATTTCTATATTCAATTTAGGGGGCCTGTATACCATGTGATATTTCTACTTGCATGGATGGTTCTAGTTTTCTGTCATCCCTTTATTGGTAGAAGTTTAGGTTCAGGATTCTTGGGTATTATATGTACCACATTATCTGGACAGCCAGGCATCCATAAGTGCGACTAGAAGGAATTTCAACACATTCTTTTACATATCTTTGTAAAAATAAAATACCAGCACCAAGAATAGCATTCCTTGTCTAATAAATTAAGCAACTGTTTAATTAGGCACTCTGTTTCAAGAGTTGATTTAATAGCGATATGCAAAAGAACAAATGCTAATTGTCTTTTCACCATTCCTTAATAGTTATGTGCCATGAATTCCCTAGCAGTCCAGTGGTTACGACTCAGTGCTTTCACTGCTGGGGGCCGGGGTTTAATTCCTGGTTGGGGAACTAAGATCCCACAAGTCACATAGTGTAGCAAAAAAAGCAAGAGCCAACCATTCAAATCCGAATTTTTCTTTTTCCCAACCTTTAAATCTCTAGTCTGATATCAGCAGGGCCCTTCGCAGGATATCAAAGCATTTTGCTATCAAGAACATCTGAATCTGTTTGCCCAAATTTCCAACAACCCATCTTAACCACAAGTTAATTGTGCCTTCTCTAGGTGTCTGCATTATATAAGCAGTTTTATTGTACTCTTTTGACTTTCTTATCAACTAGAACAATCTGTGCTCTCTCTGAGTCATGGGCTCCTTCTCTTATGAACATTAGCTTGTGATTAATTTCAGTTATGAAGTTTAGCCACATATGGGTCAAAGCTAAATAAGAGGGATTTTAATCAGATAGCATGGCTTTTAGCATTCATAAATTGAACAGATATTTATTTAAAACCTATTACATGCCAAACACTGCTGTAGGTCCTAAGGAAAAAACAATGAACAACATGAACTTCTTCCTCTTGAGAAGCTGGCATTCTAGTACAGGGGGAGACAAAAATAAAAATGACCCAATATACAGTATAACATCAGACAGTGATAAGTGCAGCAAGAAAGGATAGGATATAGATAGGATCATCAGAGCAGGTCTTTCAGAAAAGATGATTTTTTTTTTTTTGAGCAGAAATCTAAAAGAAAATGAGAGTATGAGCTCTTTAGATACATAAAGGAAGAGATTTCCAGAAAGAGAAAGAACAATAAATGCAAATGCTATGAGATGAGAATGCTCTGGATGAGTTAGGGACCAGCTGGAGCTGGTGTGATCATAGTGTAGTGAGTGAAGAGTGGACAAGAGATGGAGTCAGGGAGGTCCAAGGGACTGGGTTATTCAGAATCTGTGAAGCCATAACAAGGACTATGGATTTTGTTTCTCTTTGAAGAGAGACAAAATCTGACATAGTTTTAAAAGGCTTCTCTGTCCATTGTATAGATGCAGGAAGATTTGTTGGAAGACAAAAGAAGAGCCAGGCCTGTGATGATGGTGGTAGAAATGAAGAGGGTTGGAAGTTCTCAGATGCCGGATATATTGTGAAGGCAGAGCCAATGGGATTTGCTGATAGATTGAATATGGAATATGAAAGGAAGAAAGGAGTCATGGGTGATTCCAGTGTTTTGGCCTGGGAATTGTAATGTTTGCAGAAGAGGCTACAGAATCAAGAGTCCATTTGCTAAGTCTAAGATGCCCTTTAGACCTCCAAACACTAATACCAATTGGTGTAGGCAGTTTGGAATACAGTGAAAGATTTGGATGGGAGATACATCTCTGGAAGCATTCCAGAAACCTGTCAAACTATGCGACTATTAATAGATAAGTGTGGCTGGGAAAGAGAAGAAGTCTGAGTACTGATCCCTGGAATGCTCCAATTTTAGAGGTCTTTAAGAGCAGAAGATTTTGGTCAAGGAGACTGAGAAAGGGCAGCCAATGAAATAGGAAGAAAACCAAAAGAGTGTATTGTTCTCTGGGCCAAATGAAGACAGCGTTTCAACGGGGAGATGTGAACTTTCTCAGCACTCTTGAGAAAGCAAGATGAAGATGGAGAATTGACTTAGTATCATGGGGTATACAGTGACCTTGACAAGAGTGATTCCAGTGAGGAGTAAAGAACGAGGCTCATTTGGAGTGAGTACAAGGAAAAAATGTCAGGAGATGGGAACAGAAAGGATAAATACACATTAAAGAACTTTAGGATAAAGAAAAACAGAGAAATGGGAAATTGGCTGGGGATGGACCTGGGATCAGGGTTTTTAAGATAAGGGAAATTACATGTTGGTATGTCGGGTGTTAATAGAAATAACCCACAGTGTACCATAACAATAACAAAATTGATGATGCAAGGGGTGGCAGAAGTTTCAGGAGCAAAGCCTTGAAGTGGGTGAGTGTTCCAGGAAGGAAGAGGCCAGCCTTACCCAAGAGCAGAGACCATCCATCCAAGTATGTGGGTTGACTTGATAGTGGGAACAAATGGAAGCTCTCTTTTCGTTTCTTTTCCTTTTTCAGTGAAATGAGAGGCAGGTTCATCAACTGAGGTTGTGGGTTTGAGGAGAGAGGAGGTGTTAAAAAGTCAGCAGTAGGATCACTTACAGTGGTTTGAAAGATTTGGGTGTGTTTTTTTTTTTTTTTGGCTTGACACTTTTGAAAAAGAGAAATAAAATAATTTCTCCCCCTCAACAGTATTATATATCTCAATAACTTTTTGGAGAGATATGATTCCACAGGCTTGCCTCCTCCTTGACTCCACATCCCTTAGACTTTTCCTTTTCCTTCTCATTTGAAATGATGCTTCTGTAATCTTGGTCTCTTGGCCTCACAAGCTCAGAATTAGTTTCAGTTACCCTCTTTCCTTCACACTATTTATGAGTAAGTCCCCTATGTATGAACGGGTTAAATCCCCTATGTGTGAGTTACATTCCGAGAGGGAGCTCGTAAGTCCAATTTGCTCATAAATCCTCTTCGTTGTACCTAGTTAGGCTAGGTACTCAACTAATACAATTGGCTATATAGTACTGGACTGTACTAGGTGATGATATTTTTCACACAAATAATACTTTAAAAACAAGCACATAAAAAGCATTTTGAGAAGATCATGTATACACTGCTATGTTTAAAATGGATAACCAAAAAGTACCTATTGTATAGCACATGGAACTCTGCTTGATGTTATGTGCCAGTCTGGGTGGGAGGGGGGTTTGAGGGAGAATGAGTACGTGGATATGGGTGGCTGAGTCCCTTCACTGTTCAATGCTATGACAACATTGTTAACTGGCTATACCCCAATACAAACATTTTGGGTGCTAAAAATTAAAAAGAAAATTAAAAGAAAACATTTTTAATCTTACAGTATAGTACCTTGAAAAGTACAATAGCACAATACAGTGAACAGTTGGCATATAAGGGCACATTCACATCTTTGAAAGTTTGCAACTTGAATGTTCGTATGTAGGGGACTTACTGTATCCAGTGGTGGTGAGAAGTCTGGCTGAGGAATTAATCTGGTTACTAGTTATACAACTTTAGGCATGTCATTTAACTTCTCTATGCCTTAGGTGCCTTAACTATAAATCTGAGTTGATAGAATTCCCTCCTAGATCATAGAGACCAAGTATTGTAGATAGTCTATACAGCTCTATCACAAGACTTCCACTGGGATTTTTTAAATACTGAGAATGCAGTGAGATCCTCATGACAGTCCTTATAAACTACTAAGGATCTGGCAACCCCAGAGATTGGCCAAGAGGAAGAGAGAGACGCTCCAGTCTGTTTTTCCTGATGCACGGACGTAAGTCTCAAAGCTTCTATGATAAGATACTTCCCTCTCCTTCTTTCCACAGGTGAGGGCTTGACCAGTTCCACGAAGACGATTCTCGGGCAGCTGGGAAGCAGCGTGCTGTTGCCCCTGGCATCTGAGGAGATAAGTAGGAGCATGAATAAGAGCATCCACATCCTTGTCACAATGGCAGAATCACCCAAAGACACTGTCAAGAAGAAAATAGTGTCCCTAGATCTGCGGAAAGGTGGCTCTCCACCTCTGAAGGACGGCTATGAGTTTCATCTGGAAAACCTGAGCCTGAGGATCCTGAAGAGCAGGAAGGAGGATGAAGGCTGGTACTTTATAAGCCTGGAGGAAAATGTTTCAGTCCAGCACTTTAGCCTGCAGCTGAAGCTCTATGGTAATGACGGTGGCTTCCTTGGCCCACAAGGAATGCCATAGTGCCTTGCCTAAGAATTCAAGCTTCTCTCAGAAGCAAAGGGTGTTCAGAATTGGAAGCAACTTGAAAGACATCTCAGTCTAGGGTTAAACAGGGTTTCAGGGAAAAGTTTTAGAGGTTCACTAAATTGGTCCAAATTGCACATTAGTAATAGCTGATTAGCACTAGTTACCTTTATTCCCATTTTCTAAAGGAAAGGAGCCCGGCTGCCTGTATGCTAGAGGGCCCGGAGCCCCAAGAGTCTCAATTTACAAATAAGATTTTGTTTGAAAATAGTGGGTTTTTCTTCTGATTTTTAAAAGTTTGAATACCACTGATCAAGCAAAACCTCTCTTTCATAGGCGAGGACACTGAAATCAAGAGATAAGTGGTTTGCACGTGCCTACTCACATCTGTGTAGGTGGTTCACTCCACTAGGGGTCCTGGGAGAAGGAGAGCTGAAACTCAACCCACACACCACTCACCAAGCCCTGCATCCTGGCAGAGGATTGCATCTACCTGGTGGAAGAAGCATAGTTTTCTCACTTAAACAAAGGCCCTGGTTGTGAAAAAAAAAAAATCGCCTAGTTGCAGAACTTAAACTAAAACCTAGGTCCATCTGAATCCAAGGCCAGTGGTGTTTTTTTTTTTTTTTTGAGCCTCTTTAACTGCCAGGCCCTCTTGAGTGCACCCAGAGTTTGTCTCTTCAGTCCCAAAGCTCCTTTGAATTCCCAGGGATCCTGGCAGCTATGTGTGGTGTCCTGCTTCTAGGTGGGTCAGGAAGCCCCACACACACAACATTTCTTTAAAATTCTCAGGTACCACAAGATGGCACGTCCCTCCCCGGCCTTCCCTTGGTATCTTCCCTTTAAATGTCTGCAGAATTCCCACAGCCCTTAACCAGGTATCAGGGTGTTCTGATCACTCCAGTAGTGTCCCCAGGGCAAGGCTGCTGTAAGCACAAAGGTTACACATAGGTTTTCTAGAACGATTCACTGTCTTTGTCACATCTTATCATATTTTATGATCAAATTCTCACCTTAGAAAATATGTTCTCTGCAACCATGGTATTCTCTCAAGTCAAAGAAAGAGGCTGGATTTTGGAATCAGACAGACATAATTTCAGATCTCAGCTTGGCTGTTAAAAGTTGAGTGGAATTATGTAAGACACTCTACTTCTCTGGGACTCAGTTTCCTCATCTATAAAATGAGAATAATTAGAAGTAGGATAATAGTTGTTGAGAAAGTTGTTGAAAAGATTAAAGAACATGATGAGTGTGAAATTCTAGTATTCTGCCTGTCCTATAGTAGTTACTAAATAAAAAGGACTTTCCCTTCTACCTTGCCAATTTTACATCCTTAGAGTGAAAAAGTTTGGTAAGGCCTGTGGCTATCCCAAGTTCAGACATCCTAAAGCACTTGCTATACACACACACACACAACACACACACACACACACAGAGTACAGATGAAATCCCACCACTGAAAAGTCATTCTTTTAGATATAGAAGGTAATACTTTAGCCATGGACATTCAAACCCATGGGGGAATAAGCTGAGAGCAAACTCTCCAGATGGAATACAGGAGAGCAACCTAAATTAGAAACAAGAGGAATGCAAGGGGAGCCCTAACAGTCTTGGTGGGAGGGAACTAAAAGACAATATTTCTCTTCTTTGTTTTATCCCTGGTCCTGGAAAGGAGTATAGAGGGGTAGTAGGGGGAGGGAAGGTGCGAAATAGTAGGTTCCTATTAGAAATATATTACACCACAGATCTATAGGGAGGGAAAGATGCTGTTAGGTTGCATTTTTTCTAACAAAAAGGTTAAATCACCATTCCAGAGGATTCATTTCAGTGATGGCTCTCTTCCTCCCCCTTTTGACAGAGCAGGTCTCCACTCCACAAATTAAGGTGTTGAACACCACCCAGGAAGACGGGAACTGCAGTCTCATGCTGGCCTGCATGGTGGAGAAAGGGGACCACGTGACTTACAACTGGAGTGAGGAAGCAGGAGTCCCCCTGCTGAGTCCCACCAATAGCTCCCACCTCTTGTATCTCACTCTTGGCCCTCAGCATGCTAACAACGTGTACATCTGCACTGTGAGCAACCCCATCAGCAACAGCTCTCAGACCTTCATCCCTTGGCCCAGTTGCAGCTCCAGTCCCCCAGGTAAGTGTCTGAGAGGCAGCTGTTACGCCACGTTGATATGGACTCAGTCTCCACCTGGACCAATGCTCTGCTTCCATAGCCATGGCCTTCACCTTAGGAACAACACTTTATATTTTCTCTATGGTTTGTAAAAGCCTCCTATGTGCATTCAGTGAGTGGCTACTCTTCATAATGAGCAAGGTGTCGTTATGCTCCATTCATAGTTGAGAAAACTGGTGAGAAATGATGGAACTAGACCCAGAGCCCTGGGTGAACCCTGCCGTCCCCTCCTGCCTTGGCACCAACCTACAAGGCTGGCGGGGTAAGGGAGTGTGGGCGGCAGGTCCTGACTCCCAATTCATGCTCCACTAACAGTGGGACGGTTCTACACCGTCAATAAGCATTTATCAGTCACCTGTGCTGCAGGAAATTGGGAACAGATATGACATACAACCTCTGCTGTCCAGATAATACATGAAACATGTGCTCAATACTGAAAAGCAAGATGTAACAAAGGGAAACATTTTATGAAATGGACTGTGACTCCCGCAGCAGGTCAGAGGGTCAGGGGAGTCAGATCTCTGACTAAGACCTGGACTGTGAAGCTTAGGAAAGTGGTAAGTCATAGAGCACTTTATTGTTGAGACAGCATTTCAATTGTATGATCTCTTTTGTTCCTCACAATGGCCTTATCAGATAACTGTTGTCATCATCCTCATTTTATTACAGATTAGGAACTTGAAGCTCATAGCCTGTAAGAACCCTTCTCAAGTTTTTTCAGCTTATAAATGGTAGTCAGAACCTAAACCTAGATCTTCTGACTAATCTTTTTCTGGAAAGATAAAGCATCATTATTCTGTTATCAAAAGGAAGGAAGGGCTGATTAAGTAAGCCCATCTCACCACTTGAGACTGGAAACAGACCACTGAGCCTTTTCACTAAGATCTTGCGTCCGTGCCTCAGGTAGGTTCAGGGGCAGAAGAACCAGTGTGCTGGCCCTGCCAGTCATTACCTGTGCCCTGATATTCTTCCTTCTGCATCCACTGAGGGTAAACAGGAATCATTCCAAGGAGACTCTTGCCCACAGTAGCCTTGATGTATATTTGGAAGGCTTTTCCAGATAACCAAGGATCTAGGGACAGGGGAATCCAGCCAGGTCATGCCCTTCAGCATAGCATATCCAGTCAGCAACTCCCCTGAGGTATTCCAGATGGACTGCTGGGGAAATCCACCTGCCTTCTGCATCTAAGAGCTCCTTGGTGAGCCTTGCCCACTGCATGTTCCCCCCCCCAGCCACTCATGGCAGAGTTGGCCACCTGTCCACTCACATGAGGTGTCTGGCTGCTTGCCTACCTTGTGCATGAACCACATTCAGAGGTTCTCCCCCGGTTCAGACCTCTCTCCCTGCCCACAGCTATTCAGAACGTGCTGGTGGGATCAAGACAGCAGTCTTTCATGAGTGTAGAGTTTACAGAATGTAAACTCCAGGGGATCACAGACCCTTCATCCCTGCCTGACCCTGATCTCGGGTGCCTGCACCCCGTGTCTCCATTCAGTGTCCCCACAGACACTGCGCCCACGCTGAGGGGGATACCAAAGTGTGCCATCACAGAGCTACCACCCTGACTCCAGCTACTGTCCTCTTTCGCCTGGCTTTCTACAATAGCCTTCTTCCTGGTCTCCCTGCTGCCACCCTTGGCCCCCTGCAGTCGGTTCTCTACCAGCGGTCAGAACTAACCCTTGAAAACAGTACCACGAGGAGCATCGTTTTCTGTTTGGATTACTACTGGATCTCAGATGTCACAGACCAAGCCCGATATATAGCAGAGATCAAATCCTGAGCCTTTGGAGTGGGAGCACGTTCTCTAAGACCCTAGACCAGAGAACTAACCCTAGGGAGTATCAAATAGTGAGAACTCACAAAAGGAAACCACTTGAATACAAGACCCAGCATCACCCAACCACCAGTAGCACCCTGTGCAGGACACCTCATCTAAAGAACAAACAAAACAAAAATACAAACCCAATCATCAGAAAACAAGATTACTGCCTCACTCAGCCTTGCCCATCAGAGGAAAAACAAAGAAAAACTCAGCACAAATCTCACCCTATATGAAGCTTACACAAACCACTGGACCAAGCTTAGGAGGGCAGAAATCAAAAGGAAGAAAGAATTCAACCTTCTTCAAGGAAAGAATTCAACTTTACTTGAAGCCTGGGAAAAGAAAACCTCAAACACAGTAAGTTAAATGAAAATAATGAAAAGGCAGAGAAATACTACACAAATGAAGCGACAAACTAGAAACACAGAAGTCCAAATAAATGAAGAGGAAATAGACAAACTACCTGAAAAAGAATTCAGAATAATGATAGTAAAGTTGATTAAAAACCTTGAAAACAAAATGGAGAAAATGCAAGAATCAATTCACAAAGACCTAGAAGAATTAAGGAATAAACCTACAAAGACAAACAACACAGTTACTGAAATTAAAAATACTCTGGAAGGAATCAGTAGCAGAATATCTGAAGCAGAAGAATGAATCAGTGAGCTGGAAGATAAAATGGTAGAAATAACTTCTGAAGAGCAGAATAAAGTAAAAAGAATGAAAAGAACTGAGGACAGTCTCAGAGACCTCTGGGACAATATCAAACACACCAACATTTAAATTATACGGGTCCCAGAAGAGGAAGAGAAAAAGAAAGGGTATGGGAAAATTTTTGAAGAGATTATAGTTGAAATTTCCCCAACATGGAAAAGAAAATAGTCAATCAAGTTCAGGAGGCACAAAGAGTCCCATACAGGATAAACCCAAGGAGAAACATGCCAAGACACATACTAATCAAACTAACAAAGACTAAACACAAAGAAAGAATATTAAAAGCAACGAGGGAGAAGCAACAGGTAACATACAAGGGAAACCCCATACACTTAACAGCTGATCTTTCAACAGAAACTCTGCAGGCCAGAAGGGAATGGCAGGATATATTTAAAGTACTGAAAGGGAAAAATCTACAACCAAGTTTACTGTACCTGGCAAGGATCTTATTCAAAATTGATGGAGAAATAAAAAGCTTTTCAGACGAGCAAAAGTTAAGAGAATTCAGTACCACCAAACCAGCTTTACAACAAATGTTAAAGGGACTTATATAGTCAAGAAATACAAGGGAAGGAAAAAGATCTACAAAATAAACCACAATTAAGAAAATAGCAATAGGAACATATATGTCAATAACTACTTTAAATGTAAATGGATTAAATGCTCCAACAAAAAGACACAGAATATAAACTCTAGATCCGGTGTTACCCTTGTTACTTACAAAGATAAGCTGCTTATCCTAAGACTCAGATTCTTCATCTAAAATAATGCCTGAAAATTTTTCTTGACTATGTATCAATTATGTGGACTCTCATTTAATCCTCACAGCAATCAAATAGTATTAATATCCCCACCTTACAGATGAGGAAACAAAGATATGCAAAAGTCACACACTGAGCAAGTGCCAGAGTTGAGCTGTCTGATCCTGAAATCCTCATGGGTAATATCAGAATAGATGATACACTTTTAAAATGCCTTATAAATCATAATAAATATGTGTGTTTTTCCTTTGTGGCTGAGAAAGTGGTAGCCCTCACCTCAGCACAGCCTTCTCTGGTCATAGCAACCCTCTTAGGGCACCAAATGTTTTACCCTGACCCATCTCAGAAAAGAAGAATAATTCTCTTCATGTTCCTCAGTATGCTTTAACAAGAATTTACTTAAAGTATCTCAAAGTCTTGGCCATAAAGCTTCTGCTAGAGGCACTTAGCTCAGGACATTCTTAAAAAAAAATATAAAGGGACTTCCCTGATGGTCCAGTAGTTAAGACTGCACTTCCACTGCAGAAGACATGTAGCTCAGAGGATAAAGCATCTGCCTACAATGCAGGAGACCCGGGTTTGATCCCTGGGTCAGGAAGATGCCCTGGAGAAGGAAATGGAAACCCACTCCAGTACTCTTGCCTAGACAATCCCATGGACAGATAAGCCTGGTAGGCTATAGTCCATAGGGTTGCAAATAGTCGGACATGACCGAGCGACATCACTTTCTTTCTTTCTAGGGAACTAAGATCACACATAGCACATGACATGGACAAAAAATAAAATAAAAATTGAATATAAAATTTTTAAAAAGGAAAGAAAAAAGAAACATGTAAAGATGCTTGAGTGGTCCATCTAAACCACTTTGAGGACTGAGTATGCACTAGTGTGACCAGATTTACTGGATATGGAGCAGGCCTTCATGAGATGGGGGAGGTCAAGAAGCAGCAGAAACATGGAACCATGGGAAAACCCTGTCAGGACCTCAACTCAGGCATTAAGGCAACTACTCAGCAGCCATTACACTTTCTTGGACCTCTGTTTCATTATATGTAAACTGAAAAGGGTGAACTCCTGAAGTTCTTTCCAGAGTAAATAGTCTATAAGTCCATTTGTATGTACATTGATAAGAAATGCTAATGAAGGATTACCAAGGTATATATTTGCTAGGGGTGTTGTAAAAAGGTGTTGTAAACTGAGTGACTTACATAACCGAAGTCTATTGTTTCACAGTTCTGGAGGCTAGAAGTTCAAAATCAAAGTGTCAGTAGTGTTAAGTTTCTTCTGAAGGCCATGAGGGAAGGAGCCGTTCCATGCTTCTCTCCTTGGCTTGGAGATAGCTGTCTTCTCCTTTTGTCTCTTCACATTGTCTTCCCTCTCTGCGTATATCTGTCCTAATTTCCCCTTATTAAAATGACACCAGTCATGTTGGATTAGGACCCACCTGTAATTACTTTCAGAGAAGGCAATGGCACCCCACTCCAGTACTCTTGCCTGGAAAATCCCATGGATGGAGAAGCCTGGTGGGCTGCAGTCCATGGGGTTGCTGGGAGTTGGACACGGCTGAGCGACTTCCCTTTCACTTTTCACTTTCATGCATTGGAGAAGGAAATGGCAACCCAATCCAGTGTTCTTCACTGGAGAATCCCAGGGACGGGGGAGCCTGGTAGGCTGCCGTCTATGGGGTTGCACAGAGTTGGACACAACTGAAGCGACTTAGCAGCAGCAGCAGCAGTAATTACTTTGCTAGGGTTGCCGTAACAAAAACACCACAGGTGAGGTGGCTTAAATAACAGAAATTTACTTTCTCACAGGAGAAAGGAGGCTAGAAGTCCAAGATCAAAGTGTTGGAAGGGTTGATTTTTTCTCTGAGGCCTCTCTCCTTGGCAGTAGATGGCTGTCTTCTTGCTGTATCTTCATGTGGTCTCCGCATGCTCATCCCCAGCGACTCTGTATGTCCAGATTTCCTCTTACAAGGACATTAGTAAGATTAGATTCAGATTCAACCTAATGACCTCATGTTAACTTGATTACCTCTGTAAAGACCCAGTCTCCAAATAAGGTCACATTCTAAGGACTTCAACATATGAATTTTTGGGGAAACACAGTCAACCCATAACACAAATAGAGATCCCCTGCCCTGCCTCCAGGGATGGGGAACCACAGCATTCGAGAACCAAATCACACAGCTAGACTGTGGCATGCCATTTTCAGTACACCAGATTGCCTAAATATGGAAAACAGAATTTTATTATTTCGTTGATTTGGGTTTGCAAAGGAATATCACTAATTTTTAAAATACCATGCTTGGTTCAACAAACAAAATATTACTGAGATTCTGCTATGTTCCAAAGGTGTGCTAGGTGCTGAGAACACAAAGACAAAAAAAAGACACACTCTTTGCTCTTAAGAAAGGGAATAGCTCTATAAGTAACTATTATTCCAGGTTAAGTAGTACGATAGGGGCAAAACAGAAATATGTGCAAGTGAACCCAGAGGACGGAATGATTGACACTGTTTCAGGGAATCAGAAACAGCATCACGGAGAATGTGACACAAACTAGGTTTTGAAGAATAAATAGAAATTACCCAAGCAGATAAGAGAAAGACACTCAAGGCAGAGAGAAAAGCAGATATAACTGGGCCTTGTTCTGTATTGTCCTATGGTATTCTGATGGGAACTAATAGATAGTTTTAGATAGAGGAGTAATGTGATTAGTTTTGCATTTCAGAGAGAATTTTCAGTGGTGTGGACAGTAGACTGTGGTGGGGAAGAAGCAGAAGGAAAAGAAACTAGCTGTGGGGAGGGCCCATTATTGCAGTCACCCATCAAGAGATGATGAGTCCTGAGCCAGAGCACTGGCTGTTCCTTTAACAAAGATCCCATTCAAGGGAGGGAAATCCCAGTCTTGGGATGATGTGGTGGGGTATGAGGATTTACTAGAGGTCTGTTTGTCATCTATAATAAGGACAGTGATCTTGAGACATATTTCACTTTCGTTAATGAAAAATTCAAATGGTAATGATGTGATGAAAGCAAATGTGTCATGATGTCAGCACTGGTTCCCATCAGGACTCAGACTAAACCACACAAGAACATATTTGTTTCTCAAGATCTTTTTTCCTAACAATTGTCCAGACTCTCCATCATATATTCATCTTTATTCCAATTGTTATCTCACTGTTTTACAGCAAGAAATACCTTCATATCTATTGTTATGAAGCCTCTTTACTACAAAGTACTTTCTTAGTGGCTCAGTCGTGAAAAAAAAAAAAAAAAAAGAACCCCCCCTGCCAATACAGGAGATGCGGGTTCAATCTCTGTGTCAAGAAGGTTCCCAGGAGAAGAAAATGGCAACCCATTCCAGTATTCTTGCCTGGGAAATCTATGGACAGAAAAGCCTGGCAGGCTACAGTATACAGGGTCCCAAAGAGCTGGACATGATTTAGCAACTAAACAACAACAACAAAAACAAATCCGGGGATGCTACCAAGCCTTCTCCTAGATCATGTCAATGTGGGCCAGTTCTGGACTGTCAGTGACTTGCTGCCATCCTTCATGACCGTGATCTGAAATAGTTCTGTCTGTGCAGTAATGAGTAATACTAAACCTTAAACAGTTGAACTCAGAGGGAATGCCCCTGGGAGCTCATTTTGAAAAGAGGACCCCTTTCAGTAGATTAGCAAAAGGTTGGCTCAGCAAGTCTAGGTTAGCTCCGTGGAAGGAAAATCTGACGCCTGCCAGTGAGCTCCGGGGGCTCCCCCTTTCTAACAAGGCCATCTCATCAAAAGGGAGCTCCCACTGTTACTGCGTCATCTAGCTGTTCTGTGTATAGGCAAGTCCGTCTCCCTGGTACTCCCAACCCAGGAAGTGTGGCAACAATCCTGGAAGGATGAAACCTGTCCCCTCTCACGGACCAGAGCCCTGTCACTTGGCCCCTGCTACACAGGAAGCTGAGAAATGTAGTCCTTAGCTGTGCAGTCATGTGACTGGACAAGACTTGCTTTGTCGGGGAAGGATGAAAATGGGTTACACCCAGTAGTCCCTGCAACATGATGCTGGGTGGTATAGACAAGTATGAGGGATTTTTCTGGAAGCTGAGAACTCTGTGTAATAATCTTTACTTGGTTAGTGCCATATCTTAAATTAGTGTATGGTTTGGGACCACCCTTCCCCCACTCCCAATTCTGAGAGGAAACCGCCACCAACAAAAAGGTGTCTCTTGAAGATGATTGACTTCTTCAAGTTGATGTGCTTCAGGCAGAAGGCCTTACTGACAGAACCACATGAAAGGCAGGAAAGAGATATGGCACTCTCAGACCGTTATATTAGCATCTCAGTATCTCCTCGGGTGAGCTACATTTGTTTCTCAGATTCTTTTTATTTTCTTCTTTATCTCCCTAAACAATTAGAGTTTGGGGACTTGAGAGAGACTTTTGTGTTTCTGTGGCAGCAGACTTTCAGAGATACATGAAAAAGGCCCTTCAGCCTTTTCCTTAGAAGTGTGGCTACCTGCCAAGTTATCAGGTTTAAACCACAGCCAATCAAATAGAAGACCAAAGGATGGAAACTCATGCAAAGAACTCTTCATAAATGGCACTGGAGTTCTCAACCAGCCTGCTCAGCTGTCTCTAAGAGGTTCCACGGAGGGGGAAAGTCCTAAGTCTCCTCTTTAAGAATGTTCAGGGACTTCCCTGGCACTGGTTAAGACTTTGCCTTCCAATACACGGAGTGTGGGTTTGATCCTTGGTTGGAGAGCTAAGATCCCATGTGCCTTTGGCCAAAAAACCAAAACAAAGAACAGAAACAATGTTGTAACAAATTTAATAAAGTTTTTTTAATGATTTTTTAATTTTTTTAAAAAGAAGACTGTTCAGATAAGGATTCTTTTTGGACGAAGAATGGGACCTGTGGACCCCAGAACAATGTTGGTCTGATTTCTGAGCATCGTCATCCTGAGGGGCCTCACTATATGACTGAGCAAAAAGAGGGAGAGCAAAAAGAGCCAGAGTCTCTGCTACAGGAAGTGGTGGTTTGAAAATGGGAACACAGATGGTGCTGAGAGCACAGATGCACACCTTCTTCCTGGTTCCATTTGGCTATAATAAAGCACTGCCAAGTAGGTCATTGATTGTTCCCGTCTACTCCTGCCTTGGGCCATTCAGAAGGTGACCCTGCATTCCTTCTGAGACCTTCTTATACTTTTGTGTATATGCATGTATGCTCAGTCATGTCTGACTCTTTGCAACCCCACAGACTGTGGCCCTCCAGGCTCCTCTGTCCATGGAATTTCCCAGCAACAATACTAGAGTGGGTTGTCATTTCCTCCCTCAGGGGATCTTCCCGACTCAGGGATCAAACCTGTATCTGCTGTGTCTCCTGCACTGGAAGGTGGATTCTTTACCACTGAACTTAGAGTTCTGATAATTCTTAGCCAAAGTGTATATGATAGTCTTCTCCAAACTTCATTCTATGGCTCCTAATTTAACTTAAATCACTTGTCCATCATGTGCATATTGAGTGCCCCCTGCCCTATACTGTGTCATGTGGAAAGGGGAAGGCATGTGAAGTATAAGGTACAGGGTCTACCTTCAAGGAGTTTACCATCTAGATAGGACTCCTACACCTTACTGGGTTAGAAAAACATGATCATATTAAAGAAACCACTATTAGAATTCCTCTTTGGGAGGGAACAGAGCTTCTTTAGGATAAAGAGCTTCATAAATGCTTTATGAAGAGTGTAAGCTGCTCTTTATGGAGAGCAGAAGATAAGACCTCCCTCCCCCAAAGAATCCAGCTGTAGGTTAAATACTTCTGTGTTATAATGGGGGAAGGTGTTGCTTGTGTAGGTATAGAAAGAGAAAGATAGGGTCTGAGCCTCTCATGTGTTAGAAAGCTTCCCTTTTCACGATGGAATCTGCTCCTTGTGAACTTTCAAATCTGCAGTAGAGGATTCGAACCCATGACATTCTCTTTGTTTGTTTTTGCTACACCACACAGCATGCAGGATCTGAATTCCCAGACCAGCTACTGAGCTCATGCCCCTTGAAGTGGAAGCATAGAGTCTTAACCACTGGATCACCAGGGAAGTCCCCCAACAAAATTCTTAGTATAGGTTTTTTGGTTTTATTTTTTTTGTGTGTGGAAATGGGTGAAGGCACTGAACCTTGCACTCAGGACAGCTCAGACTAGAGGGCTGCAGGAGAGAAATTAAAGAGATTGTGGGCATCCCGACCCCCACAAGCTGTAGAAGTAGCTTTTTGTTGTCCATATTTATTTAAATTGCCAAAGGCAGTCTGTGACATTTAGTTTCCATATGCATATCATAATTGAATAAGAGCACCAAAAAGGTGAACACTAAGTGTAGAAGCTACACCTGGGAAGCGTGTGGTGAATAAACATCAATTCCACTTGCCTTGGGAGTCCCAGGTGGTACTAATGGTAAAGAACCCGTCTGCCAATGCAGGAGATGCAGGTTTGATCCCTGGGTCAGGAAGATCCCTTGGAATGAGGGCATGGCGACCTACTCCAGTATTCTTACCTGGAGAATATCCATGGGATGGAGAATCTCATGGACAGAGGAGCCTGGTGGGCTACAGTTCTTAGGGCCACAAAGAGTCGGACACAACTCTTTGTTGTGATAAATCGGAAGTGATTTATCATGCACGCACCACATGCTAGATTCTAGGCATTACTCTAAGCACTTTCCATATGTTATTTCTTTGGTTCATCAGAACAACTCTTCGAACTGAATATTTTTATGTTTGTTCTGACATTGAGGAAACAGGGACCCCAGAGGGTATGAGGCCTCTGGTGGTCACAGAGCTATCAAGTGGTAGACCCAGAATTTGAGTCCATCTGTCTGGCTCCAGGTGCCCTCCCTGAAGACAGTCTCCACAGCAAAGATAATTTTCAGATGTAGGACATAAATCAAGGGGCTTCAGAGTCCAAAGGAGATGGAAGAATGGGAGCTGGAGTGGAGGGAAGAGTTACACAGAGGAGTTAAGCTTGGCCTGGGGCCAGGGCTAGGCAGGCGATGGGACTGGTGAAGGTGCAGTGGGAGGAAGCAGAGGAGAGACACCTGCAGATGTGGGATGAAGGTTGGTGAGGGGTGAGCTGGGACCTCAGAGAGCTTTTGACTCAGAACATCTGCCAGGCGTCCTACCCTTCTGCTGCTCTCATTGTAAGAGGCCTCACCTCCATAGGCTAAAACAAACTGTGAAGCCTTCAGGTCTCTTCTCACCCGTTTTGGCCATTGCCTTCTTCTGTGACTCTAGGTATGCTTGCCTGGGTCTCTGTTTTCTCAACATCAAACCAGTGAGCTGAGCCCGATAAGCTCTGTAATTCCTTTAAAGTTAAAAAAAAAAGTCTGTGGTCCTATAACTTACATCCTCCAATAGATTCATATTAATTTGTATCCAAAGATTAAGGGGGAAATTAGGGCTTATGAAATGTCTTTCAGGACTGTGACCAGGTTGCCTTTCCGATGTGGCTGACCTGGCAGAAGTGGGTCATGTATGTCATAGGACAAGAGGAGCAGATAGCTTTCATCTTCCTGAGACCCTGAAAAGAAAGAGAGAGCACTTGCTATTGTGTCCTCTGGGCCATAATATGCCCCAGTTATTTTTAGTTTATGTGAGTAGGTAGGTGGCTGGGCTGTCACAACACAAGAAACTCTCATTTGGCAGCTGTGACTTATGCACTTATGTCATCTTCTATTTTCTAGTTTTACTTTAATTTATTTAGCTATCTTGCTATTTTCTAGTTTTAGGTACATCACCTTATTGGTTTTATTTTTATATAAAAGAAATTTGAAAGAAATGCTATTTTTTAAATTCACTTATGTAGCTGCAGTGCTTGTCCTGTTGTTTTAGAAGATCTCAAAATACACGAGGGAAGAAAAAGAGGAAATAGTCTTGAAATACTACGTGCTACTATAACCGTTTACTGGGTCCATCCCATGGGTTGAAGAAACCTGGCGGTACTTAGGCTGTGGGCCCTGCTTCTTTATCTTAGGATTTGAAAGGTTTCTCTATGAGTTTTCTGGTGTTGGCAACATAAGCACTATATAATCAATCTGTCACTGTTCCTCAGATACACACACACACATACACACATGTGAAGTGGGCTCTCAGCAGCCCTCAGCCATTCAGGCTAGAGCTGTTCATAGGGCAACTCCAGCTTCCGCAGTGACTCTGTACTCACATTTCAGGCTTTATGTAAATTTAGTAGCCTTCTTATAACTCTGCTTGCACCCTTGCTTTTTGACTGGGGGTCATGAGACTGCTAAAATTGTTATCTGGCTGAGTTAAAATATGTTTAGTTCTGGGAAGAAACTCTATAATCAAGATGCTTACAAAACCCCAGTTCGGTGGGACTCCCTGGGATGACTTGATGAGTTAAAGACCTAGAAAGAAAAAAATCTTTTCAAATCCTGGAGGCAACTTCTGCTCATCTATCAGGCCCAGTTGGATCTTGGCAGGATGCATTTTATCAGTTTGTTGCAACTTCAGGCTATATCTCTGGCCAACTCTGTAAATGTCTGAATTGTGTCTGTAAGTACCCTGCCCTTCTGTCCTCTACTTATTCCTTTCTTTCAGTTACTTCCCAACAAATCTATCACAGGTTTAACAACAATCAGCCTGATTTCACAATCATCTTTACAAGTTACCCTTACTCATTAATGTAACAGTGCCTCCTGATGTCTTTCTATTTAGAATGTGAATGCTATTACTTCACTTAGAAACCTAGTGCTTTGGGTTGTCAGCCACTGTTCATTACCCTGATGTAACTTAACCCCAAGCCCATACATCTCCCTGAGTCTCCAAGAAGTCTGTCTTCAATATTCAGCCATGTTTCTACTCTTAGACCAACCTATAGTTCTCAAGGATCTCTGTGCCCTCTTCCTTATCCACAAAATGGGAGTAATGAGTATCTACCTCATAGGATTGCTTTGAGGATTAAATGCATTAATAGACAATGCACTAAAAAATGCTTGGTCCATTGTAAATGCTCAGTAATTATCTATTATTATCTTTTTGAGCTAAATGTCTTATTTATTAAGATGCTGCTCCTGGTTCAGAAGGATTTGGTAAAGGAGGGAGAGGAGAGAAAACAATGAAAACTGGCTCTCTGATTTTTAACTTAGTGACTGGTGGTCTAGTGCTAATATTAAATGCGGGAATGATTCAGAGGAAAACTACATGCTTTTCTTTCAGTTCAGGTCTAGTTAGTTCAATACAATTATTTGCATGGAAGGACAATAATAGCACTACTGTGTTTATTTTAAAAGTAAAGTAGATCCTCCTTCCTCGTGGTGTCTCATGAGAACTGTGTGGGAGTGTGGGGACAGCATGTGGAGCCATTGTGTTCTTTTCACCAAAATGGATACGGGACACATTAGAAATTTACAAACAGAGAAACCTAGCAGAGATATGGACTTAGGAAAAAACAAAGATAAGTTTAGCTTTAGTCATGTGGTAAAATGTCTCAAGTGAAGTGAAAAATAAAACATCTGAGTAGAAGAGTCTTTACAGAAACTAGGTGTATGGAAGTCAAGTATAGCGACGGAAATCAGGATAAGGAAACAGATCTGGAACTCTTCAGTGGGCTAAATTTGATCTCTAAAGCTATGAGAATTAATGTCTCCCTTGAGAAAAAACATAGGCAGAAAACATGAGGCTAGGTCTCCCCACTTCTGCGTGGGATGTTTTTAAACTCACAGCATTTTGAGTTTGCCCTTTAACTTTTTTTTTTCCAGAATCAAGACAATGGGGACTATATGCTGGGCTCTTCTTAGGGGGCATCGTTGGCATTATCATGATTCTCCAAGTGGTGATACTACTGTTGAGAAGAAGAGGTAGGTGCCTGACAACAAAGAGATTCTTATCAGACTCCCCGTGGTAAGCAAGGGACCTCTCCCCATGAGCACTTGCTCTCACCACTTTGGCTTTCTGCAGGGAGCAAGCACCTTTGCAAAAACACTAAATAAACATATCCTGAGACTTTGTTTAATTCAGTCTCATTCAACATGTCTTGCTTGATCCACCCCCGCCCCCCCACCACGCTAGTCTATAGGGATGAAAGGAAAGATGAACCACAGATATCTAACACAGAAGACATTACACAGATAATTTAAATTCAGTATAACTAGCACTGCATCTGAAGTGTGTATAGGATGCTGAAAGGGGCCAGATAAGAGGCTTAAACTAGGAGCAGAATTCAGAGGAGTCTTGGATCTTGTTCAAGGGAAGCTATATCTACTGACTGATAAAAAGAACCTTATAGTAAGATGTTTTTACCCAAGGGTTGAAACCTTTCTATAATTTCTTTTTACACTTAAGATATGTCTCTCTGAGACTTAGCAATGGGGTAACCAAGGCACAGAGAGGCTAAGTGACTCCTGCAAGGTCACCCAGCTGGTTGGTGAGGGAATCAGAACTGCAAACATGTGTTCCAACTCCCAGGGTATGTTCCTCTGGGAAGGCCCACAGGTCATCAGAACACAGCAGAGGGAACACAGTTTACTACGATTTAGCACATGTTCTGACTCACCTTGGTCAAGCGTGCAATCCATGAGGTCACTTAAAGCCAAACTAAATAGTTATGGAAAGTCACCCAGGGTGGACTGAAACAATTAAGGTCCAATGATTCCCTTGAGGTTTCAATGCCAAGCTAGTATCTCCTGGCCTCCACGCTGTCCTCTGATTCAATATCTCAAGGCCATATGCTCTCCTTGGCCACACTACCTACCACCCGCCCACGCTAGCAGCAGAAGCTCCTGCTCCGCAATCGGGACAGGTCCCCGAGTCGGTCCACCCACGAGGAAGATGGAACTTCATCTTCACACCACAGATCTGATGGCCAATCTCATTCTCAAGCAGATTAATGTTCTCCACATACAACCTTCTTGGAAAAGCCCTACCTCAGCACTCTGATGTTGGTTTTGCTTATATTAAATAATCTAGGTCATAGCAGGCCACCTACATTGTCTCATTTCCTCCATCTAAGAGGTAGCTGGGGAGGAACTGGGAGGGGGTGGGGCGATTCAGACAGACATCACGATGAAAGCTTATGGGGATGAGGCAGGGTAGCCACTGTTGGCTAAGACGATGAAGCAGCACTGAAATACTAGCAACAAGAAAACTGAGATTAACGTATCTGCATTAACCCTGCTGGCGAAGGCTCTGGGATCCTAACCCACACTCTTTCCTCCGCTACATGCTGCTATCACGTGGTTGCCTCTGAAGGACTAGTACTCCCCACCCGCAATAATTCTCTATCACTTTTCCCAACACACATACCCATCCTTGTTTCTGATCACTGTGTGTTCTTTGTAAGCCAGGAACACGCAAAAATCTTGCCTTAAATCTGTGGTTAAAACCTATGCTCAATTACCGTAACCCCATAAGACTTTGTTCAAGAGATTTTATTGGCAACTTCTACTAGCGTCATTTCCAGAATGCAGTCCATGTGAAGCTTTTCAAATGGACTCTCTGGAAATTCCGGGCTCGGGAGGTACATTGGGTAAGAACAGAGATTTTAGCCTTCAAATGCAAACTTTGCCACTTATGAGTTCTGTGATCAAACAGATAATCTAACTTCTCCTCTGCAAAATGGGGATAATAATACATACTTCATGGCGTTTTTGTGGGGATTCAAGAGTCAATACCAGAAAGCACTGATAAATGATGGATGATGGATAAATAGATGTATCGATACATAACATACACAAATAAACAGTGTTTAACGCAGGCTGCTGCTGCTGCTAAGTCGCTTCAGTCGTGTCCAACTCTGTGCGACCCCAAAGACTGCAGCCCACCAGGCTCCGCTGTCCCTGGGATTCTCCAGGCGTTACTATTTAAATCCTGTTGCCAGCAGAGGGCAGCACTGGAAGGCTCTGGGACGGGCACAGAGAGCGGATTTAAAGTATCAATACTTGAGGTTAGGGTAGCATGAGACAACTTAACGCCAGTCCAGGTTCGATGCAGGATACTGGATGCTTGGGGCTGGTGCACTGGGACGACCCAGAGGGATGGTATGGGGAGGGAGGAGGGAGGAGGGTTCAGGATGGGGAACACAAGTATACCTGTGGTGGATTCATTTCGATGTTTGGCAAAACCAATACAATATTGTAAAGTTTAAAAATAAAATAAAATTAATTAAAAAAAAAATAAAAAATAAAAATAAAATAAAATTTAAAAAAGAAAAAGAAAAAGAATAGTAGACAGTCCACTGCTTTATTTTACAGTGATGGTAGAAGAGATCCATTGAGATGACATGCGTTATCTAATGCCACACAACCACTGAGGACTAGAAGGTAGATGCCCCAATTCTAAGGCCAAGAACTTTTTCATTAGATCTTAAGGTCTCAGTGACTAGAGTTGAGCTGGCTCGTGAAAACTTGTCCCTGCATTGAGGAAAAAATGCATGAGACTGAATTATCTTGATCCAGCAGTCTTTTTGAGAAGCAACATACAGCCTTTTGCATCCTCTGACCGTTTAAGACTGTCCCCTCTATTGTAATTTTCAGCTTGAGCTGACCTGAAAGACTGCAAGTCCTTAAGGGCCAGAATTTATTCTGTACCGTCTGTTCCCCTACAACACCAAGGATAGTGCTGAGTGAGGGTTATAACTGTGCAGACACTCCAGATTTGAACTGAAAGGATGTATTTCACAGAACTAACTTGCAGTCCTTCTGTTATCTCCTCTGATCACTCCAACCTCTATTCTCCATTCCCGTATCCAAACATAAGCACACTCCTCAGCCAATTATCCACTCAGACCAAAAAAGAGAAGTTGCAACCACCAGGAAGGTAAGCACTCCATGCCCACACCCACACAGGAAAACCATATTTTGGTTTCTTTGAATTCTCTGAGCTTCTCCTGGGGCTGCCCATCATTTCCTCCCCAAGGGTCACACCCTCAAGCAGCACGTTCCACCACCTTTATCACGAACATACACACAAGGCCTTTTCCTTCCAAATAAAAATATACCTCTCCTAAGTGCTATTTCCTCAGAGACATGTCTAGTTTTTTAAGAGAATAAATTAACTGGTGTTAAAATAAGTCTACCCTAAAGACTGTGATTTCCTCTGTGTTAAGCCCCATTGCTTTTGCTTGGACTTTGCAATAGTCCCCAAAACAGGCATCCTTGCTTCTGTTTTTTCCCTCCATCATTCTCACTGCTACATGATGCATGCAAGGAATACCATGAAACATCAGAAAGAATGAGATTGATCTACTGCCTTAGCAAGGAAAATGTCCTCAATATATGGTAAGGGAGAAGGTCGTGTTACAGAGAAGTGTGTATGGAATGACCATATTTGCATTAAAAAAGTCTATACAAGTGTCCAGAACCACACTATCTAATTTGGTGGTCACCAGCCACATGTGGCTATTTAAATTTAATTAGAATTAAATGCAATTGTTTTAAAAAAAATTTTGAAGTATAGTTGATTTATAATGTTGTGTTAATTTCTGCTGCACAGCACAGTGATTCAATTATGCATTTATGTATATTCTTTTTAATAGTACTGAAAGCAATTTAAAATTGAACTGAGTTGAACTGAAGGTTCAATTCCTCAGTTGCATTAGCCTCAGCTCAAGTGCTCAGTAGTCACGTGAGACTTGTGGCTACTTAGATTGCTGACAGGGAATATTTCCATCATCAAAGATGAAGTTCTATTGTACAGAGTTCATCTGGAAGGAGATACATCAAACTGTTGAAAACTATTACTTCTGAGAATGAAATCATACTGGTTACTGAGTGAAGGAGGAAGGAGGAAAGAGGAACTACTTTTTGCTCTCTACTATTTAGGTTTTTGTAGCAATGAATTATTTCTATAGATTTAAAAAGAAAAAAGTTTAAAACTATTTAAAAATTTAAATGTTCTGCAGCATATTAATTTTCAGAGACCCTGGACTTTGAGGCGGAGGGGGGGGGGAAAGATGGTAGGCATTAGAATGACATGGCAGCTTTATTCCAAATAGTCCCTGGCCAATCATCCCTCTTACACCCCTCCCACTACACATCTACCGGTTCCCCAGAAACTAGGAGTTGAGAAAGCTGTGAATGAACCTCTATGAACTGAAGAATACAAAAGAGGTATAAATAACTTTCCATACCCTTAAAAAACTTGAAATTCTAATAGGAGACTAGATATACACATCAAACAATAGAGAGATCAAAATAATCAAATGGCATATCAATTACACTTAACAATTACATGTAACACTATGTGCCAGGCACCGTCCTATACACTTTACAGGTAATATCTCATGTAATCATCACAACAGCCCTGAGAGGCAGGTATTTCCATTTCATTTTACAGATAAGGACATTAGGCCCAGAGAGATAGAGTGACTAACCTAATGCCATAGGACAAATGTGCACGGGATTTGGGACTCGATGCTTTTCTCTATGGTACTCCTGGGGTAGGTGGTATGCATCAAGGTGCAAAGACCAGAGAAGTCTGAGCAGAGAGTTCATGCTGGAAACCAGAGAGAGAGACATAACAATTATGGTTTCTTTTCCCCAGGTAAAACAGACAATTACCAGCCAACAACGGAAGCAAAAAGCCTTACTATCTATGCCCAAGTCCAGACATCAGGTGTAAGTTCTATACTTTCTTTGTCTGGGGTGGACCTGTCATGTTTCCCATGGACTCCCTGGCCAGTCAGTTCACTTTGCATGCCTGACATTTGTTGTTGTACATGAGTTATGAGGCAGAAGAAATTTGGAAAGCAGAAGGCAAGAACAAGAGCTCTCTAAAAGGGCATTAAACTTCAGTGTCAGATGGGATGATTTATTATTTGAAATGTGGGAAACACTGGGTACTTTTCTAGCCATCTGTTTCTTCATAGGAAAAAAATGAGGACACTAGAAACATGTAATGTATGGCTCCTTCCCTCTCTGGCATTTTAGGAGTTTACAGTTCCATGTTATCAAACTCTTTCCTTCTCTAAGGAAAAGGATGCAGCTTAAAGAGAGAGGGAATGGTTGAGAAAGGCTATTGTGTGCCATGTTGGTTTGATCCAAGTTTAAGAGTTTGCAAACATCAAAGAGATAAAGAAGGAGGATCTTGAGGATTCTGCCTAGAGAGTGGTTGGTGAGATGGAAGAGGGTATGTAGGCAGGAGATGAAAGCAGAACTGTGATGGAGTGATGGTTGGATTGAAATGGAAGAGCTGGATTTTAAAAAAGAGTCAAGATAAAGTTGAGGAGCAGATATGTTAGAAGTAAGAGGGTGGCTAAAGGATAATGGTTAAATATGAAGATAGTACATCTCTGGGAGTTGGTGATGGACAGGGAAGCCTCACGTGATGCAGGGCATGGGGTTGCAAAAAGAAGGACACGACTGAGTGGCTGAACTGAACTGATGAAGATATTATAGTTTTTCAGAACTGAAAGCAATTCTAAGTGATGTATAGGCCAGAATCTGACCTTTAGGCTATAGGGGAAGGCAAATTCTTGAGTAAAAGATGTGAAGGTAAATACAGTTTTGATTAACACCTTGGGAAATTGCATCAGATGACAGTAAATGCATTTCTGTAAGCCAGAGATTAACTCTTGGACAAAAATCTTCTTTCTGCTGTCCCCTAGAGGCCTGGAGGATTTGTTTCACAGGCCATGACTACCATTGAGAACCAAACTCCATTTAAATATATGAGTCCCAAGAGAACCTCTTTTGCATTTATACTTTTAGGTAATCAGGTTCAAGTTTACCACGGTGCCTTCCCTATCTATTCGATCCCATGTTGTTAGCATCTCTTTTTACTCCCTGGTGGCTCAGATGGTAAAGAATCTGCCTGCAATGCAGGAGACCTGGGTTCAATCCCCGGGTTCAGAAGATCTCTGGGAGGGGGAAATGTCAACCCACTCCAGCATTCTTGCCTGGAGAATTTCATGGACGGATGAGCCTGGCGGGTTACAGTCCATGGGGTCGCAAAGAGTCAGACACAACTGAGTGATTAACAGCATAACACGCATACTAGACAGTGCACAATCTGTAAATGTCACCTCAATGAGGTGTCCTATCTTCATATCCAATAAAGCCTTCTCATCTTGTTTTCCTTCAAGAGTTTTGACTATCCTTGTCCCTTTCTACTTTCATATGTATTTTAGAATCAGCTTCTCAAGCATCACAAAAAGAGGAAAAGTCCTATTAGGATTGCACTGAATCGGCACATCTATTATATTTGAGGAGAAATTATATCTCTCAGTGTTGAGTCTTTTAGGACCATAAAACTAACCCCTAGATCAAGGAACAGAACATCATCCGGACCCCTAGAAGACCCTCTTGTGTGTCTCCTAATCACTCTCTTCTCTCTCCTCCTCAAAGATTCCTTATCCTTACTTCCTAGAAATAAAGTTTACTCTTTTTTTTTTGACTTTATAAAAATGGAATCCTACAGTATTTTTCCTCCTATGTCTGGTTTCTTTTGCTTAATATTACCTTAATAAGATGCATCCATGTCTTTGAGCTTAGATACAATGCATTCATAGTCATTGCTTTATGGTATATCAATATATGCATATACTAGAGTTTATTTTTCCAATCAACTATTGATGGACATTTACTTTATTTCTAGTCTGAGGGATTATGAAAACTACAGCTATTCGTATTCATATGTGTGCTTCTTGGTAGATATGTGTGCATATTTTGGGGGGGATGTGTCTAGACGTAGAATTGCTAAGTCATACAGTATACATGTCTTCAAATTGACTAGACAAGGCCAAGCTGTATTTCAAAATATGCATATCAATTTACTTTTTTGCACCTGTATACCAGAGTTTCAGCTGTTACACATTCTAATCAAAACTTGATGGCGGTGTTGTTCAGTCGCTAAGCTGTGTCTGACACTTTGCAATACCATGGACTATAGCATGCCAGGCTTCCTTGTCCTTTGCTATATCCTGGTGTTTGTTGAAATTCATGTCCACTGAGTCAGTGATGCTATCTAACCATCTTATCCTCTGCACCCCCTTCTCCTTTTGCCTTCAGTTTTTCCCAGCATCAGGGTCTTTTCCAATGAGTTGGCTCTTTGCATTAGTTGGCCAAAGTATTGGAGCTTCAGCTTCAGCATCAGTCCTTCCAATGAATATTCAGGATTGATTTCCTTTAGGATTGACTGGTTTGATTCTTTACAGCCCAAGAAACTCTCAAGAGTCTTCTCTGGCACCACAATTTAAAAGCATGAATCCTTTAGTGCTCAGCCTTCTTTATAGTCCAACCCTCACATCCATACATGGAAAAACCATAGCTTTGACTATATGGACCTTTGTTGGCAAAGTGATATCTCTGCTTTTTAATACATTGTCTAGGTTTGTCATAGCTTTCCTTCCACGGAGCGAGTGTCTTTTAATTTCATGGCTGCAGTCACCATCTGCAGTGATTTTGGAGCCTAAGAAAATAAAATCTGTCACTGTTTCCACTTTTCCCTACTATTTGCCATGAAGTGATGGGCCTGGATGCCATGATCTTAGCTTTTTGAATGTTGAGTTTTAAGCCAGCTTTTTTCACTCTTCTCTTTCACCTTCATCAAGAGGCTCTTTAGTTCCTCTTCTCTTTCTGCCATTAGAGTGTTGTCATCTGCATATCTGAGGTTGTTCATATTTCTCCTAGCAATCTTGATTCCAGCTTGTGATTCATCTAGCTCAGCATTTCTCATGATGTACTCTGCATATAAGTTAAATAAGTAGGGTGACAATATATAGCTTTGATGTACTCCTTTCCCAATTTGGAGCCAGTCCATTGTTCCATGTCCAGTTCTAACTGTTGCTTCTTGATCTGCATACAGGTTTCTCAGCAGACAGATAAGGTAGTCTGGTATTCCCATCTCTTTAAGAATTTTCCACAGTTTGCTGTGATTCACATTGTCAAAGGCTCTAACATCATCAGTGAAGCAGAAGTAGATGCTTTTCTGGAATCCCCTTGCTTTCTCTAGTGTTGGCAATTTGATCTCTAGTTCTTCTGCCTTTCTAAACCCAGCTTGTACATCTGGACATTCTCTAGCAAGTTTCACCTTGCTAGCATGTGAAATGAGTGCAACTGTGTGGTAATTTGAACATTCTTTGGCATTGCCTTTCTTTGGGATTGGAATGAAAACTGACCTTTTCCAGTTCTGTGACCACTGCTGAGTTTTCCAAATTTGCTGATATATTGAGTGCAGCAGTTTAACAGCATCACCTTTTAGGATTTGAAAGAGCTCACCTGGAATTCCATCACCTCCACTAACTTTGTTCATAGTAGTGTTTCCTAAGGCCCACTTGACTTCACACTCCGGGATGCCTGGCTCTGGGTGAGTGACCACACCATCATAATTATCCAAGTCATTAAGACTTCTTTTGTATAATTCTGTCTATTCTTGCCACCTCTTCTTAGTCTCTGTTAAGTCCTTGGCATTTCTGCCCTCTCTTGTGCCCATCCTTTCATGAAATGTTTCCTTGATATCTCCAGTTTCCTTAAAGAGACTTCTAGTCTTTCCCATTCTATTGCTTTCCTCTATTTCTTTGCATTGTTCACTTAAGAAGTCTTTCTTATTTATTAGCCTTTTAAATTTTAGTCATTCTGCTGGATACCTTTTTATAGTTTGATTTTGCATTCCACTAATTATTAAGCAATTGAACAATTTTTCATATTGTTTATTGCCGTATTAATATCCTCTTTCTTAAAGTGGCTGTTAAATCCCTTACCCATTTTTCCTTTGAGTCTCAGTCTATTCGGGGTGGGATTATCATAAGATACTTAAATATTTGGGGCTTTTTGGCAGTTGTATGTTAGCAGATACCTTCACCCATCTTATGGTTTGCCTCTGAAATTTCTCAGATACATTTTGATAAAGGAACATTCTCAATTTTTCCATAGAACAATTTAGTAATCTCTTCCTTTGTAGATAAAACTTTTTGTATTCTGGTTAAGAAATTTTGAAGATATTCCAGTTAAGAATATTAGAAGATATTCTTCTACAGTCTTCTACAAACAGTGTGGTTTATCTTTTAAACTTATGTCTGTTATGTATCTGAAAATGATTTTTTGAGTATGGTATGAGATGGGTTGTTTTATATTTTTCCATATGTATATCTTATTGACTATATTTAAAAGACTGTTCTTGACCCACTGCGGTGCCACATCATTATAAATCAAGGGTCCATATATGTGTGGATCTATTTTGAAGTTCTCTATTCTGCTCCACTGTTCTAGTTATTTACACTTGTACCAGTACCATACTGTCTTTACAAACCTGTGCTTACAGATTCATTATAAATCTGTGGTTCACATGGTAAAGAATCTACCTGCAACGCAGGAGAGCCAGGTTCCATCCCTGGGTCAAGAAGATCCCCTGGAGAAGGGAATGGCAACCCACTCCAGTATTCTTGCCCAGAGAATCCTATGGACAGAAGAGCCTGGCGAGCTACAGTTTGTGAGGTTGCAGAGTCAGACACGACTGAGTGACTAACACTTTCTTTCTTTTCACTTGTTCTCCTTCAAGTTCTTGGCCATTTTTCAGTTCAGTTCAGTTCAGTCGCTCAGTCGTGTCCGACTTTTTGCGACCCCATGAATCGCAGCACGCCAGGCCTCCCTGTCCATCACCATCTCCCGGAGTTCACTCAAACTCATGTTAGTCCTTTGCATTTTCATCTATATATTTTAGATTCAATTTTCAAGACCCTTAAAATTTTGCTGGAATTTTAATTAGAACTGCAGTGATCAACTTGAGAAGACCATGTATGTTTTAATACTGAATTTTAAATTCACAAAATGTTATGTCCTTTCCTTTATTTAGATCTTCTTTAATTTCACCCAGTTACTGCTTGAATTATCTTCTACAACATTACTTCCAAAGTGCTGGCTAGCTCATTTTTACTAAAACAATCTTTTACTAAAAGCATTACCTGGGACCTAATTAAAAATGCAGAAAGTTCCCACCTCAGATCTTCTGAAATAGAACCAAACTTCTAACAAGATCCTTAGGAAATTCTTATGCACATTAAAGTGTGAGAATTCCTGCTGTACCCCAACCACTTCCAGTAGTGGGTGATTCACTGCCTCTCTCCAGTACTCTTGACTGGAAAATCACATGGATGGAGGAGCCTGGAGGGCTACAGTCCATGGGGTCGCTAAGAGTTGGATACGACTAAGTGACTTCACTTTCACTTTTCACTTTCATGCATTGGAGAAGGAAATGGCAACCCACTCCAGTGTTCTTGCCTTGAGAATCCCAGGGATGGGGGAGCCTAGTGGGCTCTCATCTATGGGGTTGCACAGAGTTGGACACGACTGAAGTGACTTAGCCGCAGCAGCAAGACAATTCATCCCACATTTGAGCACCTCTTACTTCCCTGGTGGCTCAGATGGTAGAATCTGCCTGCAATGCAAGAGACCTGGGTTCAATCCCTGGGTCAGGAAGCTCCTCTGGAGAAGGGAATGGAAACCCACTCCAGTACTCTTGCCTGGAGAATATCATGGACAGAGAAGCTTGGAGGGCTACAGTCCACGGGGTTGCAGAGAGTCGGACATAACTGAATGACAAACATTTTCTTTCTTTTCTTTTACTATTAGAAAGATCTTCATTATACTGAACCAAAATCTTACCCTAAAGCTTCCAACCTTGGTTTAAAGCTAAAGTATTTTATAGAACAAATGTAATTCCTCTTCTACGTGGCAATTCATCAGACATATGAAAAGAAAGATCATGTCACACCTTGAATCTTCTTTCCTCTAGTAAACTTTTCCAATTTCTTATCTCTTCTATCAGATGACAAGATTCCAAGTGTTCTCCCATTAAAACCCATGGGCTTCATCGTTAAGTCTTTCTCTATGTTCAGGAAAGGGAGAGTATAATATTATTCTACATCAGGGCTGCTATGTATGTTGAAAGGATGACTTTCTAGGCATCAGATATGTCATCTCCATCTTAGAGAGATGTGGTCTCAGTTGACACCTACACTGATTTTGTCCTGGTATCATGGATTTTAATTCATTCTTAGTAACATTAACAAACATCGCCTGAAGGTTCTTGTGGGCCCAGCACTGCTTTGTAGGGAATGCAAAAAATATATATATATATAGGCTATTTGTCAAGGAAATGATGGTTTGTTTGGAGAAGCAACGTATAAATATATCAGAGTGTCTTGTATACAGTGCCATAATGTGAGAATTAGACTTTAAGTACCTAAGGAATTTAAGTAAAGGAGAGGTCATTATAAGTTGGGGTAACCAAAGAAGAATAGCATGATGGAAAGTACATGTGCTTTACGTTAAAATCCTGGCTTTGATACTTCTTGTATGTGCCATAAAGAAAGCACTAAATCTTTCTGGACTTTAGCATCTTCATCTATGAAATGTGAGTAACAATAGTATTTAAAATATAGAGTGATTGTGAGACAAATGGGAAGATATATGTGAAGAACTTTGTACACTTAAAACACTTGCATATGTATGGTTATTATTAACTTCGATATTTAGTTAGGAAAGAGAACTGATGAGAAGCCATGATAGTGAGGAATAGCAGGACCTCTGCATGTTGTGAGTGATATGTGTGTGTGTGTGTGTGTGTGTGTGTGTTATGTGTGTGTCACTCAGTCGTGTCCGACTCTTTGCAACCACATGGACTATAGCCCACCAGGCTCCTCTGTTCATGGGATTTCCCAGGCAAGAATACTGGAGTGTGTTGCCATTCCCTTCTCCAGGGGATCTTCCCAACCCAGGGATCAAACTTGGGTCTCCTACATTGCGGGCAGATTCTTTACAGTCTGAGTGTCAGAGAAGTCCTATGTAGGTGATACGAGTGAGACTAAAATACTATATAAGTCTCATTCTCATCAACTATCCATGTAAGAGCCACACCAATTTCAGTTCACTATGAGGAAGACTTTTAACACAGCTAGGAAGTGGTAATGGTAAGTCAGGCTGCCTCACAAGGCTGTAAGCTCTAAGATGTCACTCGAGGAGTCTTAAGCAAAGCCCAGGGAGTTGAGTTCCAGGGGATCTGGGGGAAAACTTTCACCTGAAAAGGACCAAATGACTCCAAAGAACTTTTCAGCTCCTAACGTCTTGACTCTGCGCTTCTCCATGAGGAGAATTAGATGGGAAATAACTTGCTGCTCAACTAATGGCTTATTTACTTTGTTTCCCTTGTAGTCTGTTCAGAAGAAACCTGACCCCCTGCCAGCACAGGACCCCTGCACCACCATTTACGTCGCTGCCACAGAGCCTGTCCCAGAGCCCATCCAGGTGAGGTGTCACTCTGTGCTTCCTCTCTGTAGAGAGGGAATCGGTGGAGGCCGGGAAA
Source organism: Bison bison bison (assembly GCF_000754665.1). NCBI lineage: Eukaryota > Metazoa > Chordata > Mammalia > Artiodactyla > Bovidae > Bison > Bison bison. Next base: position 48,497 of record NW_011494654.1, on the reverse strand, counting down.
GGGTGGAACCTGTGTGGAGCTGAAATGGAGAACGCAGGTCCTGGCAAGCAGGCAGCAAGGAGCATCTGCAGCCTCGATTGCAGGGCTTCTGGGAAAACCCTCACGGCTTCTCACCTGCTCGCTTTCTCTTCACTGGTGTTTCTCTGAGAGCTGTCTAAGGACCACAGCAGAATCAGCTGGGATATTTCTTAAAAATAAAGATTCTGGGAACTTCTCTCTAAGATCTGTTCAATCAGAATGTCTATAACAGGTCACCAGGCATCTGCACATTAAAAAACATCTTCCAAGTGATCCTGATGCATGCTTAAGTTCAGGAATTGCATCTTGAGTCCAGGACTTCTCAAGTCCAGCTGCATATAGCCAGGGGAGCTTTGTAAAAATATCCATGCCTAGTTTCCATTCAGCCCTATTTATCAGAATATTTAGGAGTAGAGCTCTGCAAACATGTAAAGAATATGACGCCTAGCCCACCTGTTTTATCCCATTGCAAGATCAGAATGGAGTAAGTTTACTTGAAAAAAAATCTTCCTTTTACTAAATGAACAGAAGTAAATTCTGTGCTGAAGTCTTGGCTCCAGTTGGGCTTTATAAAATAAAGCATTTTAGGAGATAATGGAGGATCAAAAGACCACAGAAATACCTACTTTTACCTATTTTCCTCAAGCCTACTGTACACATACCCAGCAATGCCTGGAAGGATGCCTTGTCTTCATTTTGAGGTTTAGTTACAGAACACTCCTATCCAAAGGGAAGTAAAAACATAAATCTGACTTTAAAAGGTTTAAAAAATCATGTAGATTTTTAATGATGCTTTCTTGGGGAAGAAACACAGCACTTGGCATATATTCACATTTTGCAGCAAAACCACCTGAATTCCCCCACTCCTGTCTCTTTGTGTCTCTGACTCTTGAATCTCCTCTCCTTATGAGAATTCTCTTCTCAGTCTTCATCTCCTCCCCATCCCTCTCCCACCTGAACTGCTTCTTCCTTGTCCCTTTAGGTCTCACTGATCTTCCCTTTTTTTAAACTTGGTAATTTAGAACTTTCTTGGCTGCTCTAAATTGAGTGCTTGTCCTCAGATGACTGGGTCAGTTGTCCTAGTCTCCCTGATGGCTTGCATATGCTTGAAGGAGACTGTAGCCCATCTGTGGGCAGGCAGACAGTCTGGGGACCTGAGTGCTGCCTCTAGCTCTACAGTTTCCCAGAGGTCTTGTGGTTAGCACTTTGCCTTCCAATGCAGGGGATGTGGATTTGATCCCTGGTTGGGGAGCTAAGATCCCACATGCCTCATGGCCCCAAAACCAAAACATAGAACAGAAGCAATATTGTAACAAACTCAACAGAGACTTTAAAAATGATTCACAGCAAAACAATCTTGACAAACCCAGCTGTGACAGACGCTGAGCAAGTTGCAATGCTACCTGATTCTTGAGAACCTTTCCTTTTCCTAAGCATTACACTTTCCATTTATAGCCTGTAAACCTAGTGCTGGTCCCTCCCCTCACAGACTTGTTCTGTTTTTCCCCCAGGAATCAGGTTCCTTCACGGTCTATGCCAGTGTAACGCTTCCAGAGAGCTGACATCACAGACTTAGTGAAAGGACTTTCCGAAGGAATATAGAAGAGCCAAAATAAACACTGAACTTGGTCCCGGATCCCAAGCATTTCGTGACATCTGCACATCTGCATTCTTCTCGGTTCGGCTCCCTGGTGACGTTGCTTCCACATATACCTGTGAAATGGATACGGAAGTGAGGCTTCCCAAGCACTTAGCCTGCTCTGCACATGGCCCAGGCTCAGAGCAGAGAGCTAGTTGATACAGCTTTACATCTCCGGAGTGTAGCCGATGAAATGGATAATGCTGGTCCAGTGAGTCTGGACCTTCAGGCAACCATCAAGTCTTGCCGCAACTTGATGATGAAAGCTAAAGGCAGAAAGCCAGCACAGGACATCTAGGACCTGTCTCAGACAGCTGACCATGGAGTCTGGAACCGCTTACACCTTGGCTGCCTATACGCAGTCTGGGAGCTGCTCCCGATCACCAAGTAGACTTGATCAAGGCTCTGTGCCTCAGTTTCTCTCTCTGAATAGACAGTGAAGGATGAACTCCTCATTGTATGTAAAACACTCTGACATTATTCTATCAAAGAAGCTAATAAAGTATTTTATTTGTAAAACCTGGAAGCTAAAGAGTCAATAAAGTGAAAACATGATTTTGAGGTCTCTGAGCTTTGAATAATGGAATGAAAAAAACCTAAGATTCTTAAGAGTACTGTTCTGTGGAAATGGCAGTCAGATTTAAAGAAAATTGGCCAGTGTTTGTTATTACAAAGGAACTTGACTTTCACTTCCCAAAATGATTTTTAAATCCTAGTTCTCTATTTACTCCATTGAGCAATGAACCTGGAGCCTCAACTAAGACTGCAAACTGATTGTGAGACCATTTTACATCCATGGCCTCATGTCTTCAGGGTGTCTATCAAACATGTCTTAATCTTTGCATACCTCTCCTCACCACTAAATCTATCCTGAAGTAGAAAATTAACATATTTTGGCCCAACAATTTCAACTAATTGAATACTTCATAGTTTAAATTATAGGCTGCAGACAGAAAGAGCCTCTTCCAGTGAAGTCCTATTTCCTGTCTATTCTCTGCTTTCAGACAGGCCTTCTTGAATTTCAGCACTTCTTCTTTCTGATAGGGTCTTGTATGACCTCAGCAAACACTTTAGGAAACTGCCAACAGTCTTACAACCATAAAACAAGAGTCACTAACTTTCCAGCTCAAAACTCTGAGGTCCTCATAGCCTTATACTTTACCCTCTCTAGTCAATCAATTCACATTTTAGTTCTGTTGTTCAGTGCATCTCATTTCTTAGAACCAATTCCAGGTGTATTCCAATTTGTGATGAACAGAAACGGACACTGAATTGTTTATATAGAAAAGGAATCTCCTGAAAAGATGCTGGTTAGTCCCAATAACTACTGGGAGGTTCTGTAAGATGATGGTTTGAAAATGAGCAAGAAGAGGGGAAGCTTTGGCTGCGGCTAGGAGTACAGCCCAGGGACGACAACACTGGCTACCAGTTGTATTCCTGTTGTCCTCCGAGCACTAGACCCAGACTCCAGCACTCCCTCCCTGCCTCAGCTAGACCTGGACCCCAAACTGCTGTTGTACCTTCTGTACCAAAGTGACTTCTCCAGGGTCCGTTCTTCATCTTTTCTTCTCTAGTTTCTAAATCAGAAGCTAAGATCAAGTGACCAATCCCAGGTCATACGTCCATGTTCTACTTCCAAGGGAGGTTGGGAATTGAACTTCTGGCATTTTCCACTTTCATAGTGGTGGCTGGGTCTTCCACAAACACAACGACTGGGATTCCATGCTGGGCAGGCGCATGCACACACGCACGCACACAGACAGACAGACAGACACACACACACTTCCCACTATACCACTTTTGTGTAGTCTTAAGCTCATCAGTTGCCTATACTCAAAAAACCAGGATTTGCAAACCTCAGGGCGATGAGCAATCACTTGTTTACTATAACTCAGACTTTTTAGCAGCTCAGTTCCCAGCAGTTGGGTTTTTCCTGTGGCTGAATTCTACTGGATGGAAGGGCAGAAACAAATGAGGGAAAGAAAAGGCTATCCCTTCAAAATTCCCTTACCAAGGCTCGTGAACTCACTGGGAGAATGGCTGCATCTTGGAATCTTTTTGGCTGCCCTTGAAATAACATTCAGTGTACGTTTTACATCACCAGGTCCCAGATTCAAGTCGAAAATCAGAGAACCCTTCAGATCACCCTTTTACTGCTTCCCAGTTTTCCCCTAAGACATTGTGGGTGAGCTGGAGCTTTCTTTTTCCTCAGTCTTAAAAAAAAAAAAATTAAACTGATATTTTAGAATCTGGTTTCCCCAAGTTTCTCTGCTGTTTTCTTTTGACTGAGCATATCTGAATTCTGGAGAACTCAGGAGGAACAGACCCATTCTCAGTTTTAAGGGGCTGGGGTTCTGAAATAAACTGGGCGTAACCTTAAGCTTCCTTAGGTCACTTACTCTAGTCACACAACCAGGATCTGATTGATGAAGAGTCCATATGCTGACTGTGAAACCGCTGACTGTGAAGCCATTGACTACAGTAAGTTACTTCTCTTCCTCAAGATTTTGTTTCTACCTCCTGGAAAGAGTAAAATACAGACAGTCCACCCAAGAAATTGTACTTTTGTCTTTGTTACCCAGAGAATACGTGATATAGCAGTGTGGCAAAACAGGTTTCGTGACCTTGTGTCTCTATAGCTAGTCGTAAAGCCCTGAAGGTGGCTGATTTGATTTGATGAACTGCGAGGTTGTCCTTTTCCTAGGGGAAAAGTCAGGAGTCACACTCCACACCGAGAAGCAACAATTTTTAAAGGATTAATTTTTGTCACTGCCAAAGTTATTGCCTTCCCTGAATTTCTTCAGCTTCCCCCTGTGGAGCAAATCTAGATTGTGTTTCTCAACTGCAGCAGCACTATTGATATTTTGGTCCAGATAACTGCTTGACATGGTGGGCTGTTCTATATATCATATGATGTTTAGCAGCATCCCTGGCCTCTGCCCATTAGATGCCAGTAGCACATCCCCTGTCCCTGGTCATGACAATCAAAGATGCTTCCTGACATTACCAGATATTTTTGCAGGGCAAAATCTTCCTACTGACTGAGAACCCCCAAATTGAGAACCCCCAAACTGATCTAGAAACATACTGGCCACCTAGTCATCTTTGCATAGACTAAATATACATGAATATACCAAGAAGTGGATCTATCAAAAATCGTATTTTCTATATACATTAAAGATTAACTACAAGGGGAAAAGAGCAGTAGGAAAGGCAAAGAAGGCTGTGTGGCTCAGGAAACTCAGACAGGGGTTCTGTATCAACCTAGAGGGGTGCGATGGGGCGGGAGACAGGAGGGAGGTTCATAAGGGAGGGGATATATGTATACCTATGGCTGATTCATGTTGAGGTTTGACAGAAAACAGCAAAACTCTATAAAGCAATTATCCTTCAATAAGAAAATAAAATTTTAAAAAATCATATTTTGAGAGTGGCCACCTAGTCACTTAAGAATGGCCCGCATCTACCAATAGTATGAAGGTTATCTATATTCGAGCTCTTTGCCCAAACCCTACCTCAAATCTGAACGATGTCTGGGTGAAGATCTATAGAAGCAGCAACTTAGAGGCTATGATTATAGCCAGACAGGAGTCTGTGAAGAGTTCCACATAGCAACCACTAGAGGGCGATATAGCAATTCAGTCCACCCTACACCAGCATCCTCAGCACCACTTTGCCAGTATTTGAAGGACGTGATCATGGACTGGCTGAAATTGGGGCTAAATTCTCACCAGTTCACAGCATTTACATGCTGGAGGGAGAGTTGATACCTTCCCTTAGAGCTAATGAGGTCCAATGTGGGTTTGTAACAGACTTTAATCAAAGTTGACTGCAAAACTTTATTTCACAGAACTCCTAATTCTACTCAGTGGCATACTCATTCAACAAATAGTTTTTGGGCTTCCCTGGTGGCTCAGTGGCAAAGAATCTACCTGCCTGCCAATTCTGGAGACATGGTTCCATCCCTGGTCTGGGAAGATCCCACAACTTCTGAGCCTGTGTTCTAGAGCCTGGGAGCCACAACCACTAAGCCAAGTGCTGCGACTGCTGAAGCCTGCATGCTCTGGAGCCTGTGCTCTGCAACAGGAGAAGCCACCACAATGAGAAACCCATGTACTACAAGTAGAGAGTTGAGCCTGCTCACCACAGCTAGACAGAAAGCCTGTGCAGCAACAAAGACCCAGCACAGCCAAAAATAAGTTAATAAAAAAACACACACACAAAATAGCTATTAAGTTTCTACTAAGTGTTAGGGATTGTCATCCAGTGGGTGTGTGCTCAGTCACTCCGACTCTTTGCAACGCTATGGACTGCTGCCCACCAGGTTCCTCTGACCACAAGATTTTCCAGGCAAGAATACTAGAGGGAATTGTCATTTCCTTCTCCAGAGGATCTTCCTGACCCAGGGGTCAAACCCGCATCTCCTGCATTGCAGGTGGATTCTTTACCTCTGAGCCACTGGGGAAGCCTCTGTGGTACATATATACAGTGGAATATTACTCAGCCATAAAAAAAAGAATGAAATAATGCCATTTGTTGCAATGTGGACCTAGAGGTTTTCATACTAAGTAAGTCAGACAGAGAAAGACAAATGTCATATGATATCACTCATAAGTGGAATTGAATATTTTAAAAAGATGCAAATGAATTTATTTACAAAATAGAAATAGACTTACAAATATTGAAAACAAACTTAATGATTACCAAAAGGGAAACATTGTAAGGAGGAGGGATAAATTGGAAGCTTGGTATGACTACTACCTTATAAGATTGATAATCAACAAGGACCTACAGTATAGCACAGGGAACTCTACTCAATATTCTGTGATAACCTATATGAGAAAAGAATCTAAAAAAGAATAAATATATGTATATCTGAATCACTTCACTGTACACCTGAAACCAACAATGCAAACCAACTATACTCCAATAAAATTAAAATAAGTGAATAAAATACTGCCATAGGTAGACAACCGCCTGATCTACTGGGACCACTTGAAAGTTAAAGGAAGTGCTATTAATAATTATACTGTGGCAATGGCTAGGCAAATTAGAATCTGGAGTCACCCTAATGACAGAGAGGGTAAGGAATGTACAGTGAGTACAGAGGAGATGCCCAAATCTCAGACTTCAGGAGTGAGGAGAGTAAGCTTCTTTTAGTTTAAAAGTTTTAAGTAACAATGAAAATAAAGGTCTCCTTGTCCTAAAAGTCTATTATCTAAGTCTCTGTCTCTTCGATTACCTGTTACATGACACAAGCCTTTGACATGCCCTTCCCATTGTTCTGACTGGTCTCCTGAACACAGTCTGATTTGTCAATGCTCTCAAAATTTGCTGCTCAAAATTGAACTCTGTTTCAGATGTAAATATACCAGTGTAGACTAAGAATTGTTATCTTCCGTGATAGGAGCAATATACAATCATTTTGGCTTTTAAGTTAGATGCAAGTCTACAGAAATGGATGAATATGATCAAGCATATTCCTCAGTTCATGGTGGATAATCATCAGTGGTCCAGGTACTGCATCTCTTATATCTTGTTTTAATTTTTTTCTTATTTTCCCCCTTCATACCATGACCCTGTTCTCTTTCCCGCCTTCATGCCCCTGAATAGAATCTATCTAATATGGGCCCTCTTAGACCATTTTCTATATATTTATGTGTGTGTTTGCAATCGTATGTGGATATCTAGAATTGCTTTTGAGTTACATAAATACAGACATCTCATTCTGTTTCTCAGCTCCATTTTCATTTTCTCACTCAATGTTGTGATTTTTAGATCCTTCTAGGCTGAAACAGGAAGATTTAGTTCCATCTTTTTGAATAATGTCTAGTGTTCCATCCTTCAGACATGCTACATTTCATCTGTCTAATTCCCTTTTGATAGACATTGAAGTTTTTCTAACTCTCTGTTATTATAAATAATGCCATGATAAACAACCTTATTCCCATTCTTTTATATCTCTTGTCACTCATGTAAGTGATTCTCTGGGTAGTACAAGGAGTGCAATTTCTGGGTAATAAATTATGTAAATACTTACCTCTCTGCTGCTGCTGCTGCTGCTGCTAAGTCGCTTCGGTCGTGTCCAACTCTGTGCTACGCCAAAGATGACAGCCCACCAGGCTCCCCCATCCCTGGGATTCTCCAGGCAAGAATACTGGAGTGTGTTTCCATTGCCTTCTCCAATGCATGAAAGTTAAAAGTCAAAGTGAAGTCTCTCAGTCATGTCCGACCCTTAGTGACCCCATGGACTGCAGCCTACCAGGCTCCTCCATCCATGGGATTTTCCAGGCAAGAGTACTCACCTCTCTAGATATATGCAATGTTCTCAGTTCAGTTCAGTTCAGTCGCTCAGTCATATCCGACTCTTTGCGACCCCAAGAATTGCAGCACGCCAGGCCTCCCTGTCCATCACCAACTCCCAGAGTTCACACAAACTCATGTGCATAGAGTCGGTGATGCCATACAGCCATCTCATCCTCTGTCGTCCTCTTCTCCTCCTGCCCTCAATCCCTCCCAGCATAAGGGTCTTTTTCCCATGAGTTAACTCTTCGCATGAGGTGGCCAAAGTACTGGAGTTTCAGCTTTAGCATCAGTCCTTCCAAAGAACACCCAGGACTGATCTCCTTTAGAATGGATAGAATGGACTGGTTGGATCTCCTTGCAGTCCAAGGGACTCTCAAGAGTCTTCCAACACCACAGTTCAAAAGCATTAATTCTTCGGCGCCCAGTTTTCTTCACAGTCCAACTCTCACATCCATACATGACCACTGGACAAACATAGCCTTGACTAGACGAACCTTTGTTGGCAAAGTAATGTCTCTGCTTTTGAATATGCTATCTAGGTTGGTCACAACTTTCCTTCCAAGGAGTAAGTGTCTTTTAATTTCATGGCAGCAATCACCATCTGCAGTGATTTTGGAGCCCCCCAAAATAAAATCTGACACTGTTTCCACTGTTTCCCCATCTATTTCCCATGAAGTGATGGGACCACATGCCATGATCTTCATTTTCTGAATGTTGAGCTTTAAGCCAACTTTTCCACTCTCCTCTCACTTTCATCAAGAGGCTTTTTAGTTCCTCTTCACTTTCTGCCATAAGGGTGGTGTCATCTACATATCTGAGGTTATTGATATTTCTCTGGGCAATCTAGATTTCAGCTTGTGCTTCTTTCAGCCCAGAGTTTCTCATGATATACACTGCATATAAGTTAAATAAGCAGGGTGACAATATACAGCCTTGAGGTACTCCTTTTCCTATTTGGAACCAGTCTGTTGTTCCATGTCCAGTTCGAACTGTTGCTTCCTGACCTGCATACAGGTTTCTCAAGTGGCAGGT
>NW_011494654.1:36453-39402 GCF_000754665.1 Bison bison bison | reverse complement strand
CCCATCTTTTTCAGAATTTTCCACAGTTTATTGTGATCCACACAGTCAAAGCCTTTGGCATAGTCAATAAAGCAGAAATAGATGTTTTTCTGGAACTCTCTTGCTTTTTCCATGATCCAGTGGATGTTGGCAATTTGATCTCTGGTTCCTCTGCCTTTTCTAAAACCAGCTTGAACATCTGGAAGTTCACGGTTCATGTATTGCTGAAGCCTGGCTTGGCGAATTTTGAGCATTACTTTACTACCATGTGAGACGAGTGCAATTGTGTGGCAGTTTGAGCATTCTTTGGCGTTGCCATTCTTTGGAATGAAAACTATCTTTTTCCAGTCCTGTGGCCACTGCTGAGTTTTCCAAATTTTCTGGCATATTGAGTGCAGCACTTTCACAGCATCATCTTCCAGGATTTGAAATAGCTCAACTAGAATTCCATCACCTCCACTAGCTTTGTTTGTAGTGATGTTTCCAAGGCCCACTTGACTTCACATTCCAGGATGTCTGCCTCTAGGTGAGTGATCACACCATCATGATTATCTGGGCCATGAAGATCTTTTTTGTACAGTTCTTCTGTGTATTCTTGCCACCTCTTCTTAATATCTTCTGCTTCCGTTAGGTCCATACCATTTCTGTTCTTTATCGAGCCCATCTTTGCATGAAATGTTCCCTTGGTATCTCTAATTTTCTTGAAGAGATCTCTAGTCTTTCCCCTTCTATTGTTTTCCTCTATTTCTTTGCATTGATTGCTGAGGAAGGCTTTCTTATCTCTTCTTGCTATTCTTTGGACCTCTGCATTCAGATGCTTTTATCTTTCCTTTTCTCCTTTGCTTTTCACTTCTCTTCCTTTCACAGCTATTTGTAAGGCCTCCTCAGACAGCCATTTTGCTTTTTTGCATTTCTTTTCCATGGGGATGGTCTTGATCCCTGTCTTCTGTACAATGTCACGAACCTCCATCCATAATTCATCAGGTACTCTATCTATCAGATCTAGTCCCTTAAATCTATTTATCACTTCTACTTTATAATCATAAGGGATTTTATTTAGGTCATACCTGAATGGTCTAGTGGTTTTCCCTACTTTCTTCCATTTAAGTCTGAATTTGAAAACAAGGAGTTCATGATCTGAGCCACAGTCAGCTCCTGGTCTTGTTTCTGCTGACTGTATAGAGCTTCTCCATTTTTGGCTGCAAAGAATATAATCAATCTGTTTTTGGTGTTGACCATCTGGTGATGTCCATGTGTAGAGTCTTCTCTTGTGTTGTTGGAAGAGGGTGTTTGCTAAACCCCTCTTTGCAAAACTCTGTTAGCCTTTGCCCTCCTTAATTCCATACTCCAAGGCCAAATTTTCCTGTTACCCCAGGTGTTTCTTGACTTCCTACTTTCGCATTCCAGTCCCCTATAATGAAATGGACATCTTTTTGGGTGTTAGTTCTAGAAGGTCTTGTAGGTATTCATAGAACTGTTCAACTTCAGCTTCTTCAGCATTACTGGTTGGGGCATAGACTTGGATTACTGTGATACTGAACGGTTTGCCTTGGAAATGAACAGAGATGATTCTGTTGTTTTTGAGATTGCATCCAAGTACTGCATTTTGGATTCTTTTGTTGACCATGATGGCTACTCCATTTCTTCTAAGGGATTTCTGCCCACAGTAGTAGATATAATGGTCATCTGAGTTAAATTCACCCATTCCAGTCCATTTTAGTTAGCTGATTCTTAGAATGTCGACGTTCACTCTTGCCATCTCCTGTTTGACCACTTCCAACTTGCCTTGATTCATGGACCTGACATTCCAGGTTCCTATGCAGTATTGCTCTTTACAGCATCGGACCTTGCTTCTATCACCAGTCACATCCACAGCTGGGTATTGTTTTTGCTTTGGCTCCATCCCTTCATTCTTTCTGGAGTTATTTCTCCACTGATCTCCAGTAGCATATTGGGCACCTACTGACCTGGAGAGTTCCTCTTTAAGTATCCTATCATTTGCCTTTTCATACTGAGGGTGTACAAATTTTCTCCTTCCCCACTTCCTCAACAGTACTTGATAGTATCTGGATTTTGTTTTGTTTTTGGCCAGTCAAGTATGGAATCTAACATAGTTGTTTTAAGGTTCACTCCTCTGATTCCTATTAAAGGATTCTGCTTCTCTCCATATGTTTGCTTGCTTTTCTAGTTTTCACTTTAATGAATTTCATATGCATATTATTGACTCATTTTCCCATGAGATATTCTGTTCTTGATAATATTCAGGTTATTCCTATTTATTCAGGATATTCAGTCTCAGCTGGTTACATACATGCACCTGTCTTTTAACACTGTGAATAGTGTCTTTCACAAAGTGTAAAACAATTTTGATGTATTTATACATTTTCACTTTTTGATTATAGTTGATTTACAATGTGGTGTTAGTGTCAGATGTATAACAAAGTGAAGCCGTTAAACATACACATATATCCACTCTTTTTTAGATTCTCTCCCCATATAGGCCATTACATTTTTTTTCTTTTCTAAAAAAATTTATTATTTTAGTTGGAGGCTAATTACTTTACAATATTGTGGTGGTTTTTGCCATACACTGACATGAATCAGCTGTGGGTGTACATGTGTTCCCATCCTGAACCCCCCTTCCCACCTCCCTCCCCATTCCATCCTTCAGGGTCATCCCAGTGCACCAGCCCTGAGCACCCTGTCTCATGCATTGAACCGGGACTGGCGATCTGTTTCACATATGATAACATACATGTTTCAATGCCATTCTCTCAGATCATCCCACCCTCGCCTTCTTCCACAGAGTCCAAAAGACTATTCTATATATCTGTGTCTCTTTTGCTGTCTCGAATATAGGATTATCATTACATTCTTTCTAAATTCCATATATATGTGTTAGTATACTGTATTGGTGTTTTTCTTTCTGGCTTACTTCACTCCATATAATAGGCTCCAGTTTCATCCACC
>NW_011494654.1:35023-36353 GCF_000754665.1 Bison bison bison | reverse complement strand
AAATTCCATATATATGTGTTAGTATACTGTATTGGTGTTTTTCTTTCTGGCTTACTTCACTCCATATAATAGGCTCCAGTTTCATCCACCTCATTAGAACTGATTCAAATATATTCTTTTTAATGGCTGAGTAATATTCCATTGTGTGTATGTACCACAGCTTTCTTATCCATTCATCTGCTGATGGACGTCTAGGTTGTTTCCATGTCCTGGCTATTATAAACAGTGCTGTGATGAATATTGGGGTACACGTGTCTCTTTCCCTTCTGGTTTCCTCAGTGTGTATGCCCAGCAATGGGATTGCTGGGTCATATGGCAGTTCTATTTCCAGTTTTTTAAGGACTCTCCACACTGTTCTCCATAGTGGCTGTACTAATTTGCATCCCCATCAACAGTGTAAGAGGGTTCCCTTTTCTCCATACCCTTTCCAGCATTTATTCTTTGTAGATTTTTGGATAGCAGCCATTCTGATAGGCATGAAATGGTACCTCATTGTGGTTTTGAATTGAATTTCTCTGATAATGAGTGATGTTGAGCATCTTTTCATGTGTTTGTTAGCCATCTGTATGTCTTCTTTGGAGAACTGTCTGTTTAGTTCTTTGGCCCATTTTTTGATTGGATCATTTATTTTTCTGGAATTGAGCTACAGGAGTTGCTTGTATATTCTTGAGATTAATTCTTTGTCAGTTGCTTCGTTTGCTATTATTTTCTCCCATTCTGAAGGCTGTCTTTTCACCTTGCTTATAGTTTCCTTTGTTGTGCAAAAGCTTTTAATTTTAATTAGGTCCCATTTGTTTATTTTTGCTTTTATTTCCAATATTCTGGGAGGTGGGTCATAGAGGATCCTGCTGTGATTTATGTCGGAGAGTGTTTTGCCTATGTTTTCCTCTAGGAGTTTTATAGTTTCTGGTCTTATATTTAGATCTTTAATCCATTTTGAGTTTATTTTTGTGTATGGTGTTAGAAAGTGTTCTGGTTTCATTCTTTTACAAGTGGTTGACTGGTTTTCCCAGCACCACTTGTTAAAGAGATTGTCTTTTCTCCATTGTATATTCTTGCCTTCTTTGTCAAAGATAAGGTGTCCATAGGTGTGTGGATTTATCTCTGGGCTTTCTATTTTGTTCCACTGATCTATATTTCTGTCTTTGTGCTGGTACCATACTGTCTTGATGACTGTGGCTTTGTAGTAGAGCCTGAAGTCACACAGGTTGATTCCTCCAGTTCCATTCTTCTTTCTCAAGATAGCTTTGGCTATTCAAGGTTTTTTGTATTTCCATACAAATTGTGAAATTATTTGTTCTAGTTCTCTGAAAAATACCGTTGGTAGCTT
>NW_011494654.1:28612-34923 GCF_000754665.1 Bison bison bison | reverse complement strand
TGTGTGTTAATTTTATATCCTGCAACTTTACTATATTCATTGATTAGCTCTAGTAATTTTCTGGTGGAGTCTTTAGGGTTTTCTATGTAGAGGATCATGTCATCTGCAAACAGTGAGAGTTTTACTTCTTCTTTTCCAATCTGGATTTCTTTCATTTCCTTTTCTGCTCTGATTGCTGTGGCCAAAACTTCCAAAACTATGTTGAATAGTAGTGGTGAGAATTGGCACCCTTATCTTGTTCCCGACTTTAGGGAAAATGCTTTCCATTTTTCACCATTGAGGATAATGTTTGTTGTGGGTTTGTCATATATAGCTTTTATTATGTTGAGGTATGTTCCTTCTATTCCTGCTTTCTGGAGGGTTTTTAAAAATCATAAATGGATGTTGAATTTTGCCAAAGGCTTTCTCTGAATCTATTGAGATAATAAAATGGTTTTTTATCTTTCAATTTTTAGTGTGGTGTATTATGTTGATTGATTTGCAGCTATTGAAGAATGCTTGCATCCCTGGGATAAAGCCCACTTGGTCATGATGTATGATTTTTAAACATATCATTATATTCTGTTTGCTAGAGTTTTATTAAGGATTTTTGCATCTATGTTCATCAGTGATATTGGCCTGTAGTTTTCTTTTTTTTGTGGCATCATTGTCTGGTTTTGGTATTAGGGTGATGGTGGCCTCATAGAATGAGTTTGGAAGTTTACCTTCCTCTGAAATTTTCTGGAAGAGTTTGAGTAGGATAGGTGTTAGCTCTTCTCTAAATTTTTGCTAGAATTCAGCTGTGAAGCCGTATGGTCCTGGGCTTTTGTTTGCTGGAAGATTTTTGATTACAGTTTCAATTTCCATGCTTGTGATAGATCTGTTAAGATTTTCTATTTCTTCCTGGTCCAGTTTTGGAAACTTGTACTTTTCTAAGAATTTGTCCATTTCTTCCAAGTTGTCTATTTTATTGGCATATAATTGCTGATAGTAGTCTCTTATGATCTTTTGTATTTCTGCATTATCTGTTGTGATTTCTCCATTTTCATTTCTAATTTTGTTGATTTGATTCTTCTCCGTTTGTTTCTTTTTTTTATTTTTTAAAAATTTTTATTAAATAAATAAATCCCTTTGTTTCTTGATGAGTCTGGCTAATGGTTTATCAATTTTCTTTATCTTCTCAAAGAACAAGCTTTTAGCTTTGTTGATTTTCGCTATGGTCTCTTTTGTTTCTTTTGGATTTATCTCTGCCCTAATTTTTAAGATTTCTTTCCTTCTACTAACCCTGGGGTTCTTCATTTCTCCCTTTTCTAGTTGTTTTATGTGTAGAGTTAGGTTATTTATTTTACTTTTTTCTTGTTTCTTGAGGTAAGCCTGTATTATTATGAACCCTCCCCTTAGCACTGCTTTTACAGTGTTCCGTAAGTTGGAGTCATTGTGTTTTCATTTTCATTCATTTCTGTGCATATTTTGATTTCTTTTTTGATTTCTTCTATGGTTTGTTGGTTTTTCAGAAGCATGTTGTTTAGCCTCCATATGTTGGAATTTTTAATAGTTTTTTTTCCTGTAATTGAGATCTAATCTTACTGCATTGTGGTCAGAAAAAGTGATTGGAATAATTTCAATATTTTTTTTTAATTTACCAAAGCTAGATTTATGGCCCAGGATGTGATATATCCTGGAGAAGGTTCCATGTGCACTTCAGAAAAAGGTGAAATTCTTCAGAAAAAGAAAATTGTTTTGGGGTAAAGTGTCCTATAGATACCAATTAGGCCTAGCTTGTCCATTGTGTCATTTAAAGTTTTTGTTTCCTTGTTGATTTTATGTTTAGTTGATCTATCCATAGGTGTGAGTGGGGTATTAATGTCTCCCACTATTATTGTGTTATTGTTAATTTTCCCTTTCATGCTTGTTAGCATTTGCCTTACATATTGCAGTGCTCCTATGTTGGGTGCATATATATTTATAATTGTTATATCTTCTTCTTGGATTGATCCTTTGATCATTATCTAGTGTCTTTCTTTGTCTCTTTTCACAGCCTTTGTTTTAAAGTCTATTTTATCTGATATGAGTATTGCTACTCCTGCTTTTTTTTGGTCTCCATTTGCATGAAATATCTTTTTGCAGCCCTTCACTTTCAGTCTGTATGTGTCTCCTGTTTTGAGGTGGGTCTCTTGTAGACAGCATATATTAGGGTCTTGTTTTTGTATCCATTTAGCTAGTCTTTGCCTTTTGGTTGGGGCATTCAACCCATTTACATTTAAGGTAATTATTGATAAGTATCGTCCTGTTGCCACCTACTTTGTTGTTTTGAGTTCAAGTTAATACACCCTTTCTGTGTTTCCTGTCTAGAGAAGATCCTTTAGCATTTGTTGAAGAATTGGTTTGGTGGTGCTGAAGTCTCTAAGCTTTTGCTTGTCTGTGAAGCTTTTGAATTTTCCTTCATATCTGAATGAGATCCTTGCTGGGTACAGTAATCTGGGTTGTAGGTTTTTCTCTTTCATAACTTTAAATATGTCCTGCCATTCCCTTCTGGCCTCAAGCATTTCTATTGAAAGATCAGCTGTCATCCTTATGGGAATCCCTTTGTGTGTTATTTGTTGTTTTTTCCTTGCTGCTTTTAATATTTGTTCTTTGTGTTTGATCTTTGTTAATTTGATTAATATGTGTCTTCGGGTGTTTCACCTTGGGTTTCTCCTGTTTTGGACTCTCTGGGTTTCTTGCACTTGTGTGACTATTTCCTTCCCCATTTTAGGAAAGTTTTCAACTATTATCTCCTCGAGTATTTTCTCATGGTCTTTCTTTTTGTCTTCTTCTTCTGGGACTCCTGTGATTCAAATGTTGGGGCGTTTAACATTGTCCCAGAGGTCCCTGAGGTTGTCCTCATTTCTTTCAATTCTTTTTTCTTTTTTCCTCTCTGCTTCATTTATTTCCACCATTCTATCTTCTACCTCACTTATCCTATCTTCTGCCTCCATTATTCTACTGTTGGTTCCCTCCAGAGTGTTTTTTTATCTCATTTATTGCATTATTCATTATTGATTGACTCTTTTTTATTTCTTGTAGGTCCTTGTTAAACATTTCTTGCATCTTCTCAATCCTTTTCTCCAGGCTATTTATCTGTAACTCCATTTTGTTTTCAAGGTTTGGGATCATTTTTATTATCATTATTCTGAATTCTTTTTCAGGTAGACTCCCTATCTCCTCCTCTTTTGTTTGGTTTGGTGGGCATTTATCATGTTCCTTTACCTGCTGAGTATTTCTCTGCCTTTTCATCTTATTTAGATTGCTGTGTTTGGCATGGCCTTTCTGTATTATGGTAGTTTGTGGTTCCTCTTTATTGTGGAGGCTCCTCCCTGTGGGTGGGGTTGGACGAGTGGCTTGTCAAGGTTTCCTGGTTAGCGGAGCTTGCATCGGTGTTCTGCTGGATGGAGCTGGATTTCTTCTCTCTGGAGTGAAATAAAGTGTCCAGTAGTGAGTTTTGAGATGTTTATAGGTTTGGTGTGACTTTGGGCAGCCTGTATATTGAAGCTCAGGACTATGTTCCTGCATTGCTGGAGGATTTACATGGTATGTCTTGCTCTGGAACTTATTGGCTCTTGGGTGGTGCTTGGTTTCAGTGTAGGTATGGAGGCTTTTGGATGAGCTCTTGTTGATTAATGGTCCCTGGAGTCAGGAGTTCTCTGGTGTTCTCAGGTTTGGGGCTTAAGCCTCCTGCCTCTGGTTTTCAGTCTTATTCTTAGAGTAGCCTCAAGACTTCTCCATTCATATAGCCCTGATAATCAAACTTCTATGTTAAGGGTGAAAAGATTCTCCACAGTGAGGGACACCCAGAGAGGTTCACAGAGTTACATGAAGAAGAGGAGAGGGACATGGGCGATAGAGGTGACCAGGAGGAGAAGAGGGGGAATCAAAAAGGGGGAGAGCAATCTAGCCAGTAAACAATTCCCTATGTGCTCTCCACAGTCTGGAACCCTCAGAGAGGTTCACGGAGTTACATAAAGAAGAGAAGAGGGAAGAAGGAGATAGAGGTGAGGAGGAGGAGCAAAGGAAGAATCAAAAGGAGAGAGATAGATCTAGTCAGTGCTCTGTTCCCTAAGTGTTCTCTGCAGCCCGGAACACCCGCAGAGATTCACAGAGTTGGGTTGAGAAGAGAAGGGGGAGGGAGGAGATAGAGGTAACCTGGGGGAGAAAAAGGAGAGTCCAAAGGGGGAGAGAGTAATCAAGCCAGCAATCACACTCCTAAGTAAAAATGGGTACTGAAGATTGGATTCTTAAATATACAAAACTGATAACAAATACTATAAAGCAAAGATTAAAAATCTAGAGCAGAAGTTAGACTCTCAAAAATACAATATTAAAAAAATCACAAAAAGTATAAGAAATATATATGAAGTTTGCTTTAAAAATAAGGTCTTATTTTTTTTGCAAGGTAATAGTTATACGAAGAAGGCAATGGCACCCCACTCCAGTACTCTTGCCTGGAAAATCCCATGGATGGAGGAGCCTGGTCAGCTGCAGTCCATGGGGTCGCTAAGAGTCAGATATGACTGAGCGCCTTCCCTTTCACTTTTCACTTTCATGCATTGGGGAAGGAAATGGCAACCCACTCCACTGTTCTTGCCTGGAGACTCCCAGGGATGGGGGAGCCCGGTGGGCTGCCATCTATGGGTTCGCACAGAGTCGAACACGACTGAAGCAACTTAGCAGTAGGTTATAAAAATGAAAATTAAAGGAGTAATTGAGGGCTTAAAAAAAGAAAAAAAATTAAAAATTAAAAAAAATGTTAATAGTAAAAATATATCTAGGAATTGCTCTGGTGCTGTTGCAGGCAGTGTGGGGTCAGTTCAGTTTCAGATAGTTCTTGTTTCAGCTTATACTTCTCAAGATCTATAGGCCCCTTCCGATGTAGTCGGTGTTAACTACAGGGTTTTAATCTGTTGCACCTGTCACTTCCAAAGCGGTTCCCTCTGTTTATTCAGCGTCTTCTGTTTGCAGGAGTCTTCAGTGTCTAATTTCCGCCCTGACACAAGGGGGCGGAGGTGGTCTCTTGTTTAGGCTCACTTGTTCAGTCGTGCTGTGGGGAGGGAGGAACACTGCAAACAAATATCACTGGTGTGTGTGGGGAGTGCTCACAGTGTCTCAGCCAGACTGGGTTTGCCCCCGCTCACGGCGTGCGTACTTTCCCAGTCTACACTGCTTAGGCTTCAGGTTGCTCTGCGGGGAACGGGCCCTGGATTGTGTGCACTTCCCAGGTCTAAGCCAGTCAGGTTCAGGTTCTTGGGTACTCCACAAAGGCGCAGACTCGGTTGGGCCTGCGTTTTGTGCCATTCCCCAGTTAGAGCAGCTCAGGCGACCAGGTGCGTGGCGAGCACACTCTCCTCAGGTGCAGTGCATCTTATCACCTCCCTGGTCCCAGCTGCTCAGGTTTCCGGGAGTGCCCGTCTCTGGTGTGCCATGTGTCTCTTCTGGGGAGCTGATCTCTGGCTGCGACCCTCCCAGCGGATGTCAACGGTCCAGAATCCCAGGAAGTCTTTGGTTAGAAACTGGAAGCCGGTTTGTAGTTTGGTAGGGGATGCCCTCTCTGGGGCCAAGTTTGCCCCCTTCCTGCTCTGGCTGGTGCCCGCCTGCCCCCTGTGTCCGGTGAGGGATGGGCTGGTCTGCAGCCGGCTAGCTCTCCTCTGGTATTCACTCAGTCCTTTGTTCTGTGAGAGACCTGGCAGTGCCTTAGGTTAGGGCTTTTCGCAGGATAGTTCTCTCTCTCTTTTTTTCCCCCCCTCTGTCTCTGGCTATCCTACAGTTTAGGTTGCTATCCCACGTTAGCTCCCTCAGATTGCCCTCAGGGCATTCAGGCCCAGTCCTTACCCTAAGCAATGCCACCCACTCTTCTCTGTTCAGCCCCCACTGGCTGGTGGCAGATGCGAGCGTCTGGGCTACTTCTTTGCTGGGAGTTGCCTTTAGGCATGTAATCTGTGGGTCTTATTTATTTATTTTTCCTCCCTGTTATGTTGCCCTCGAAGATTCGAAAACTTACCCCAGACCCACCCATGAGAGGGTTTCCTGGTGTTTGGAAACTTCTCTATTAAGACTCCCTTCCCTGGACGGATCTCCATCCCTAACTCTTTGTCTCTCTTTTTATCTTTTACATTTTGTTCTACCTCCTTTCGAAGATGATGGGCTGCTTTTCTGGGTGCCTCATGTCCCCTGCCAGTGTTCAGAAGTTGTTTTGTGGAGTTTGCTCAGCGTTCAAATATTCTTTCAATGAATTTGTAGGGTAGAAAGTGGTCTCCCTGTCCTAGTCCTCCGCCATCTTAGGACCCCCCCCCCCCCCC
>NW_011494654.1:16735-28512 GCF_000754665.1 Bison bison bison | reverse complement strand
GCCATTACAGAGTATTGAGTAGTTTCCTGTGCTATTCAGTAGGTTCTTATTAGTTATGCATTTTATATACAGTAGTGTGGTTATATCAGTCACAATCTTCCAATTTATCACTCCCTTCTCCTAATCTCCTGGTAACCATAAGTTTACTATCTACAACTATACCACTTCTGTTTTGTAGATAAGTTCATTTGTACTTTTTTTTTTTTTTTTACAATCCACATATAAGTGATACTATCTGATATTTGTCTTTCTGTGTCTGACTTACTTCAGTCAGTTTAACAATCCCTAGGTCCAACCACATTGCTGCAAATGGTATTATTTTGTTCTTTTTACGACTGAGAAGGAAAGTTATGACCAACCTAGATAGCATATTCAAAAGCAGAGACATTACTTTGCCAACAAAGGTCCATCTAGTCAAGGCTATTTTTCCAGTAGTCATGTATGGATGTGAGAGTTGGACTGTGAAGAAAGCTGGGTGCTGAAGAACTGACGCTTTTGAACTGTGGTGTTGAAGAAGACTCTTGAGAGTCCCTTGGACTGCAAGGAGATACAACCAGTCCATTCTGAAGGAGATCAGTCCTGGGTGTTCTTTGGAAGGACTGATGCTAAAGCTGAAGCTCCAGTACTTTGGCCACCTCATGCGAAGAGTTGACTCATTGGAAAAGACTCTGATGCTGGGAGGGATTGAGGGCAGGAGGAGAAGGGGACGACAGGATGAGATGGCTGGATAGCATCACCGACTCAATGGACGTAAGTTTGAGTGAACTCTGGGAGTTGGTGATGGACAAGGAGGCCTGGCGTGCTGCAATTCATGGGGTCGCAAAGAGTCAGACACGACTGAGAGACTGAACTGAACTGAATATTCCATTGTATATATGTACCATATCTTCTTTATCTATTCCTCTGTTGATTGAGTTCAATGGAACAGGTTAGAAAGCACAGAGATAAACCCAAGCATCCATGGTCACCTAACCTATGACAAAAGAGGTAAGAAAATATAATGGAGGAAAGACAGTCTCTTTAATAAGTGGTGCTGGGAAAACTGGACAGCTACAAGTAAAAGAATGAAATTAGAACACGTCCTAAATTCAAAATGGATTAAGGGCTTAAATGTAAGGCTAGATACTACAAAATTCTTAAAGGAAAACATAGAACACTCTTTTTTTTAAAATAATTTTTATTTATTTATTTTTATTTTTGGCTGCACTGAGTGTTGCTGTGCAGGCTTTTTTCTAGTTTCAGAGAGTGGGGGCCACACTCTAGTTGCAGTTTGCGGGCTTCTCACTGCAGGGGTTTCTCTTGTTTCAGAGCCTGGACTTTAGGGTGCACAAGCTTCAGTAGTTGTGGCACATAGATTCAGTAGTTTCAGCTCTCAGGCTCTAAATCACAGGCTCAGTAGTTGTGGTGCATGGACTTAGTTGCTCCATGGCATGTGGGATCTTCCCAGATCAGGGAACGAACCCCTGTCTCCTGCACTGGCAGGTGGATTCTTACCACTGAGCCACCAGGGAAGCCCTGGCAGAACACTCTCTGACATAAATCACAAGAAAACCTTTTTTTGACTCACCTCCTATAGTAATAATAATAAAAAAATAGATAAACAAATGGGGCACAAACTGAAAAGCTTATGTACAGCAAAAGAAATCACAGACAATATGGAAAGACAACCCTCAGAATGGGAGAAACTATTTGCAAAAGAAGTCATTGACGAGGGATTAATATCCAAAATACACAAATAGCTCATGCAGCTCAATATCTAAAAAACAAACAACCCGATCAAAAAAGAATTGGAAGACCTAAAGAGACATTTCTCCAGAGAAAACATGAAGATGGCCAAAAAGTACATGAAAAGATGTTCAACATCATTAATTATTAGAGAAATGAAAATCCCAAAGCTACAATGAAGTATCACCTCACACCAGTCAGAATGGCCATCACCAAAAAATCTACAAACTATAATACTGGAGAGGGTGTGGAAAAGGGGAACCCTGCTACACTATTGGTGGAAATGTAAACTTGTGCAGTCACTATGGAGAACAGTATGCTATAAAAAGCTAAAAAGAGAGTTACCATATGATCCTACAACATATATCCAGAGAAAACCATGATTCAAATAGATACATGCACCCCAGTGTTCACTACAGCGCTATCTACAATAGTCAGGGCATGAAAGCAACCTAAATGTCCATCAACAGAAAAATGGATTAGGAATGTGTGATATAGATATATAGCTGGAATATTACTCAGCCATAAAAAAGAACAAACTCTTCACTTTATTATTTGTGCTTTTTATATTTTGGTTAAAAAATTTACTCACTCTCAGAGCTATAAATATATTCTTCTATTTCATCATCTAATAGGTTTAGTACATCAAATTAATTTTTAATAGATTCAAATTCTCTATTGAAGTTCTTCAATTTTTCACCTATTATGTACATTTTCCCCTCTACTTTCTTCAAAATATTAATCATAGTTGTTTTTAAGTCTTTAACCTATATATGTAGATCTGTTTCTAATGTCCACTTTCTCTCTTTATTATCAATTATAGCTGTGTCTGCCTAGAATATTTTCAGTGTCATGTATTCTCGTTTAGTTGCTAAATGGTATCTGACTCTTTGTAGCCCACCGGGCTTTTCTGTCCATGGAATTTCCCATGGAAGAATACTGGGCTGGCTTGCCATTTCCTTCTCCAGGTGAACTTCCTGACCCAGGGATCAAACTTGCATCTCCTGCATTGGCAGGCTGAGCCACCAGTTTTTGTAAAAGAACCAAAGAGGCTTCAGATTATGTTATCTTTCAGCAGAAAGGGTTCCCTTGACTTCCTGTTAGCCAGGCAGGGTAAAAGGCTGATTACCTCAGTGCAATCAGGGAGTTAGTTTGTTTGGGCTGGATTTCAATTTAAACAAGACAATTTATCTCTGCTTTACCCTATTCTTGGGTGTGGCTCCTACAGGTCTCTGATCGAGGGACTGTCAGGTATCACTCTGCACCCCATGGACTGTAACATACCAGAAAGGACAGGAGTCACAAAGAGTCGGATACAACTGAGCGACTGAACAACAACAGGTATCAATCTCCTCAGATCCGACAGACAATCAGAAGATCTAGTTTTCAGCCTCCATCCCACTCAGTTTCAAAATCTAGAAAGTGAATTAGGGAAAAGACCATCACAGTAGGTCTCCTTCATAGAACTGCAGGACTGAAAGAGTTCACTCTTCTTTAAGAAGATGTCAGTCTAACTCATCATCATCCAAGGCACTCCTGGAAATAAGCAAATGTCTGTTGAGAAAATCAGCCATGTATTAGAGACTGCCTCAGTTTTCCAATTTTCCATTTAGATTTACAGAGTAAAAAAAAAAAAACTTTCTGTCCCTAGCTTGCTCAACTTGGACCAAATTCAATATTTAGCTTGTGAATGGAGTAGGTCAATCTACCCTACCTCCAGGTAGAAAAATGGCTGGTGATGATCAGCTCACCTCAGAAAAGTCCTACCTCTCTGGAATTTTATGTCATGGAATCCCATTGTTTTCACAGTTCACTGATACCTCTAAGAATAAGATTTTTGTAATTCATCTGGCCTTTTAAAATTTGTTTAAAATTTTTGCAGCATTGACCTGGTTCAAACTGCTACATCCCACTTAGCGATGTAAGGTGGAAGACATGTTTTGTAACGTCCTCACTTCTACAAAGAATTTCTGAGTCAAATTCTTATTTTCAATTGGATATATTTTACTATACCAGACTCGAATGGAATTAATAAGGCCTATAATTTTGTAGCATTTAACTTTAGCAAAATAACCAAAGACTTATAACCAGACACAATGTATTTGACATTATATCATTCTGTACTCCAAGGCCAAATTTGCCTGTTACCTCAGGTGTTTCTTGACTTCCTACTTTTGCATTCCACTCCCCTATAATGAAAGGGCATCTTTTTGGGTTGTTAGTCGTAGAAGGTCTTGTAGGTCTTCATAGAACCATTCAACTTTAGCTTCTTCAGCATTACTAGTCGGGGCATAGACTTGGAAAACAAATAGGTCTTTCAGAAGGGACAATACGGTGAGTGAAAAGTCAATCTTCATTCTTGTTCTCTGGACTCTATCCTTTTCTCCCCTCCCCAGCCTGCATCATCAACTTCTGCCTCATTACTGAGGTAATGTAGACACACAAATATGCTTTATAAAAAAAAAATCACCACAGTATCATATCCTGACCTCATATCCTCTACCATATACCATTTCATTTTCTTTCCTCCTATTAAAAACAAAACTTATTGAGCTATGAAAATATTCTACTTTATTTCCATGATTATGTCTTTTTTGTAAGTCACATAACTATAATAACATATAGAATAATTATTCCTGGTACATAGTCACAAAATTTCATCAGTTTTTCATTTGTATCTGTTTCTAATTCCAGGTTGCTGGAATTTTTTAGAAGAATATATATTCTAAACTAGCATTGATCTTATGGTTTTAAATTAGTTCTTTTCTCTTCAAATAATTTTTGAAAAAAAATAGAAGAGAAAAAGAATAAGAGAGATGAGGAGAGAAGAAGAAAAAAACGAGTTTTACCTGAGAATTGAATCTGTCCCTATGCACTAAAAGTACGGATTAGATGCTAATAATGGACTCTGAGCAAATACCTTAAGGAGGATGTGCACATGAGTGTGTGTATATGTTTGTGTAGAGCGGCTTGCTGTTTTTCACATGAATTTTTCTCAATTAGAGAGAGCACTTGTGAACTTTAGGTGTTTCACACACTCTCTCTCTGATTAATAGTTAAACATAAGCATCTTTGTTTTTTATGACCCTAAAATAGATTTCAATATGTTGATATAAAAAGTTATTGATTCTTTTCTATTTCAGCCTGAAAGCTGAGAATATCAAAACTGTTGCAGAATTTATCCCCTCCTCCACTGATATTTATCATTTTAGGTTACCCACAGGCTGCTGATGATTTTTAAAGCCAAGTTTAAAAACAAAATCTATTAGATAAACAACTTCTAAGTTCATGGCATCACACACTAGGTAGCTGGGAGAATTTCATAACAATGAAACAGAGAATTTAAAAACTTTGGGTACATTCATGATTCAACTACAAAATGAGACATTTCCACAATTACATCTGCCTTCCAGAGGTCCAGGTGAAGTCCTTGTGGAATGAAATGCTTGTAAGTAGACACGGGGTTGGGGAGAGGGGGGAGAGGCGATCTGAATGTTGAACTGAAGTCAGCTTCCTGGAACCAGATCCTTTGTGACTAGTTTGGCCTTATAGACACACCTTGGTGCCATCATCCAAACAAAAGTGTTTCAAATATCTGACCATAGTTATTACGCTGTTTCACTTGTTGCCTCAATCCCAGCCCTTCTCACCATATTTCCTCTTTTCCAAGCTAATCACCTCCAATTTCTTCAACCGTTTCTCACTAGGAAGTATTTAACATAGTTTTGAAACAAATTCTACAATCAATAAATGATAATTATCTTTCTTAGTGTTACCAGTGCCTAATATTTCACCATCAGTTACCCTCTGGTGGACAGTTCCCTGATCATTAATGTTGTTCAAATGCTATTTATTATTCATTTCTTATCATGATAATATTAAGAACTAACATTTATGGAAAGCTGACAGTGTATCAAGCACTTTGCTTGTAAACAATTTGTTTACAGACAAATTGTAAAAACAATGTGTTTACAAACATTCTAAATGAATGTGCAGAACACACATGGGGTACTATTATGGTTGTCCTCATTTTACAACCAGGAAACCAAGGCCTCAGTTCAGTTCAGTTCAGTCACTCAGTCGTGTCCAACTCTTTGCGACCCCATGAATTGCAGCATGCCAGGCCTCCCTGTCCATCACCAACTCCCGGAGTTCACCCAGACTCACATCCATTGAGTCAGTGATGCCATCCAGCCATCTCATCCTCTGTCGTCCCCTTCTCCTCCTGTCCCTAATCCCTCCCAGCATCAAAGTCTTTTCCAATGAGTCAACTCTTCACATGAGGTGGCCAAAGTACTGGAGTTTCAGCTCTAGCATCATTCCTTCCAAAGAAATCCCAGGGCTGATCGCCTTCAGAATGGACTGGTTGGATCTCCTTGCAGTCCAAGGGACTCTCAAGAGTCTTCTCCAATACCACAGTTCAAAAGCATCAATTCTTTGGCGCTCGGCCTTCTTCACAGTCCAACTCGCACATCCATACATGACCACAGGAAAAACCATAGCCTTGACTAGACGAACCTTTGTTGGCAAAGTAATGTCTCTGCTTTTCAATATGCTATCTAGGTTGGTCATAACTTTTCTTCCAAGGAGTAAGCGTCTTTTAATTTCATGGCTGCAGTCGCCATCTGCAGTGATTTGGGAGCCCCCAAAAATAAAACACTGTTTCTACTGTTTCACCATCTATTTGCCATGAAGTGATGGGACCACATGCCATGATCTTCATTTTCTGAATGTTGAGCTTTAAGCCAACTTTTTCACTCTCCACTTTCACTTTCATCAAGAGGCTTTTTAGTTTGTCTTCACTTTCTGCCATAAGGGTGGTGTCATCTGCATATCTGAGGTTATTGATACTTCTCCCGGCAAGCTTGATTCCAGGTTGTGTTTCTTCCAGTCCAGCGTTTCTCATGATGTACTCTGCATATAAGTTAAATAAGCAGGCTGACAATATACAGCCTTGATGGACTCCTTTTCCTATTTGGAACCAGTCTGTTGTTCCATGTCCAGTTCTAACTGCTGCTTCCTGATCTGCATACAGATTTCTCAAGAGTCAGGTCAGGTGGTCTGGTATTCCCATCTCTTTCAGAATTTTCCACAGTTTATTGTGATCCACACAGTCAAAGGCTTTGGCATAGTCGATAAAACAGAAATAAATGTTTTTCTGGAACTCTTGCTTTTTCCATGATCCAGCGGATGTTGGCAATTTAATCTCTGGTTCCTCTGCCTTTTCTAAAACCAGCTTGAACATCTGGAAGTTCACGGTTCACGTATTGCTGAAGCCTGGCTTGGAGAATTTTGAGCATTACTTTACTAACGTGTGAGATGAGTGCAAACAGATGCTAAAGCTGTTTGAGCATTCTTTGGCATTGCCTTTCTTTGGGATTGGAATGAAAAGTGACCTTTTCCAGTCCCGTGGCCACTGCTGAGTTTTCCAAATTTGCTGGCATATTGAGTGCAGCACTTTCACAGCATCATCTTTCAGGATTTGAAATAGCTCAACTCGAATTCCATCACCTCCACTAGTTTTGTTCGTAGTGATGCTTTCTAAGGCCCACTTGACTTCACATTCCAGAATGTCTGGCTCTAGATGAGTGATCACACCATCGTGATTATCTGGGTCGTGAAGATTTTTTGTACAGTTCTTCTGTGTATTCTTGCCACCTCTTCTTAATATCTTCTGCTTCTGTTAGGTCCATACCATTTCTGTCTTTTATTGAGCTCATGTTTGCATGAAATGTTCCCTTGGTATTTCTAATTTTCTTGAAGAGATCTCTAGTCTTTCCCATTCTGTTGTTTTCCTCTATTTCTTTGCATTGATCGCTGAGGAAGGCTTTCTTATCTCTTCTTGCTATTCTTTGGAACTCTGCATTCAGATGCTTATATCTTTCTTTTTCTCCTTTGCTTTTCGTTTCTCTTCTTTTCACAGCTATTTGTAAGTCCTCCCCAGACAGCCATTTTGCTTTTTTTGCATTTCTTTTCCATGGGGATGGTCTTGATCCCTGTCTCCTCTACAATGTCACGAACCTCATTCCATAGTTCATCAGGCACTCTATCTATCAGATCTAGTCCCTTAAATCTATTTCACACTTCCACTGTATAATCATAAAGGATTTTATTTAGGTCATACCTGAATGGTCTAGTGGTTTTCCCTACTTTCTTCCATTTAAGTCTGAATTTGGCAATAAGGAGTTCATGATCTGAGCCACAGTCAGCTCCTGGTCTTGTTTTTGCTGACTGTGTAGAGCTTGTTCATCTTTGGCTGCAAAGAATATAATCAATCTGATTTTGGTGTTGACCATCTGGTGATGTCCATGTATAGAGTCTTCTCTTGTGTTGTTGGAAGAGGGTGTTTGCTATGACGAGTGCATTTTCTTGGAAAAACTCTGTTAGTCTTTGCCTTGCTTCATTCTGTATTCCAAGGCTGCAACCGGCGCACTAAGCGTGGCAGAAAAGAGCTACCCCACATCCGAGGTCAGGGGCAGAAGCTGGGAGGACCCCATTCCTGAAGGGCGGCAGCCAAGAGGAGTTACCCCACGTCCGAGGTCAGGGGCAATGGCCAAGAGTGCCAGACTGCGATGGCACAGGAACGGCTGAGAGGAGCTACCCCGCGTCCAAGGTCAGGGGTGATGACGAGAGGAGTCACCCCGCATCTGAGGTCAGGGGCGGTGGCCGGGAGGAGCTACCCCACGTCCAAGGAGCCATGGCTGCGTGGGCACAGGAGGGCCTAGAGGAGCTATCCCACATTGAAGGTTAGGAAGGGCAGCGGTGAGGAGATACCCCTCATCCAAGGTAAGGAGCAGCGGCTGCGCTTTGCTGGAGCAGCCATGAAGAGATACCCCACGCCCAAAGTAAGAGAAACCCAAGTAAGACGGTAGGTGTTGTAAGAGGGCATCAGAGGGCAGACATACTGAAACCATACTCACAGAAAACTAGTCAGTCTAATCACACTAGGATCACAGCCTTGTCTAACTCAATGAAACTAAGCCGTGCCTGTGGGGCAACTCAAGATGGGCGGGTCATGGTGGAGAGATCTGACAGAATGTGGTCCACTGGAGAAGGGAATGGCAAACCACTTCAGTATTCTTGCCTTGAGAACACCATGAACAGTATGAAAAGGCAAAATGATAGGATACTGAAAGAGGAACTCCCCAGGTCAGTAGGTGCCCAATATGCTACTGGAGATCAGTGGAGAAATAACTCCAGAAAGAATGAAGGGATGGAGCCAAAGCAAAAACAATACCCAGCTGTGGATGTGACTGGTGATAGAAGCAAGGTCCGATGCTGTAAAGAGCAATATTGCATAGGAACCTGGAATGTCAGGTCCATGAATCAAGGCAAGTTGGAAGTGGTCAAACAGGAGATGGCAAGAGTGAACACTGACATTCTAGGAATCAGCGAACTAAAATGGACTGGAATGGGTGAATTTAACTCAGATGACCATTATATCTACTACTGCAGGCAGGAATCCCTCAGAAGAAATGGAGTAGCCATCATGGTCAACAAAAGAATCCAAAATGCAGTACTTGGATGCAATCTCCAAAATGACAGAATCATCTGTGTGCGTTTCCAAGGCAAACCATTCAGTATCACAGTAATCCAAGTCTATGCCCCAACAAGTAACGCTGAAGAAGCTGAAGTTGAACAGTTCTATGAACACCTACAAGACCTTTTAGAACTAACCAAGGCCTAGAATCGTTAACAGAGAAGGCAGTGGCACCCCACTCCAGTACTCTTGCCTGGAAAATCCCATGGATGGAGGAGCCTGGTAGGCTGCAGTCCATGGGGTCGCTGAGGGTCGGACATGACTGAGCAACTTCACTTTCACTTTTCACTTTCATACATTGGAGAAGGAAATAGAAACCCACTCCAGTGTTCTTACCTGGAGAATCCCAGGGACAGGGGAGCCTGGTGGGCTGCCCTCTATGGGGTCGCACAGAGTCGGACACGACTGAAGTGACTTAGCAGCAGTAGCAGCAGCAGAATCATTAAAACAAAACAAAACAAAAAAGACTGTTGAGGTAACATAGCCAAGGGGTTGCAACTGTAGTCTTCTGCATCTTCTCCCATGCTTTCAACTATTTGTACAGCATTGCCATCTTATAACTTTCCCCTTGTTTCTCACTTAAATTGTGGTAGCCTCCATTCTCTTTCCACTTAACAGTGTTTTTGCTAAGGTCAAAACTATGGCCATATAGATAGATGGATTTGGAGCCTTTTTATGCTACTTGGTTATTTGGCTTATTTCTTTCTCAGAATCTAACTTTTGCTTGTGGTGCATGCATGCTCAGTCATGTCTGACTCTTTGTGACCCCATGGACTGTGGCCACCAGCCTCCTCTGTCCATGAAATTTTCCAAGCAAGAATACTGGAGTGGGCTGCCATTTCCTTCTGCAGGTGATCTTCCTAATCCAGGAATTGAACCCAGGTCTCTTATGTATCATGCATGAGCAGGCGGGTTCTTTACCACCAACACTACCTGGGAAGCTTACATTAGCTTAAAAATTGCATATACTCTTTCATTTCTCTTTTAATTATCTGCAGAATTAAAAATGTTTCAATATTCCTTTCTTATGTAAATCCTTCTTTATTTGAATTTTATGACATTTCCTCTCCTGTTTTCCTCTGACTACTGTAACAACTTTATCTCAGTTCCCTTCTCTTCCAATCATAGTTCTTTCCCTCAGGATTTTGTCAGTATGTTTTATTTTTTAGTCTACACTTTCATTAGCATAGAGAATTTCCAAACATAGAATTAAAGATAATCATAAATCAAGAATTAAGTGTGACTGGAGGCTAAGAAAAGACTCTTGGAAATAAATTTATATTAGCAAAATTTAAAACTCAAGCAAAAAGCTGAAGATCAGTATGAATATGGTTGAAACCCATGTTTGGAAGATGTCCCATAAGATATCTATAAATAAATATATCAGATAGAGGCTGATGCATGTTGGTGTACGGCAGAAACCAACATAATATTGTAAAGCAATTATCCTTCAATTAAAAATAAGTAAATATTAAAAAGAATCATGTTGGAATGTAAAATAGAAAGACAAAAAGAGAAAACCAGGATGTAGTAATTAATCAATATGGAAGATACCTACAGATAATTTAATAGTAATTTCAGGAAGAAAAATTAGAGAGGCCAGAAAAGAAGTAATAATCAAGGAAATAGAAGAGAATTTTTCTTTATTGAAAAAAATACAATCAATGCCATACAAGAATATGTAACACACTTGAACACATTCTGGTGCAATCTTGGTTACATTCAAGTGTAACCAAGTAGGACCATACAGGCCCTTCTCAGAATAGTTCCCATCTCCACATCCTCTTCCTGCCTTTTGTCTGTAGAAAAACTTTAATCAAAGATCAAATTTAGTCAAAGAATTAATAAAACATAGAAAAAAAGGAAAATAGTCAAGCAAGACAAAATATTAATACTTTAGCCATTTAGTTCCAAAAACTCAAGAACCTTTAGTTCTTCCCCAAGCACTACAGATAATATTCTGAGCCAAGTCCTTTGAGTTGTTTTGCAGATGCTGAAACCCCCACTAGGTGGAAAAAGTTAACTGTATGCTGCCCACAAGCATGTAGACCTCAGACCATTTGGAACCAGAAGGTTGATGATATTGACTCCCAATTACCTCACCACCAACCAATCAAAAGAATATCCATGAGCAGATCCCATGCCCTACAATCCTTTGCTTCACTCAGTCTTAAAAAACCTTTCCCCGAAAGCCTTCTGGGAGTTTAGACGTTTTAAGTACTAGCTACTTAGACTCCTTGTTTGGTCAGTCAGTCAGTTCAGTCGCTCAGTCGTGTCCAACTCTTTGCGACCCCATGAATTGCAGCATGCCAGGCCTTCCTGTCCATCACCAACTCCCGGAGTTCACTCAGACTCACGTCCGTTAAGTCGGTGATGCCATCCAGCCATCTTATCCTCTGTCGTCCCCTTCTCCTCCTGCCCCCAATCCCTCCCAGCATCAGAGTCTTCTCCAATGAGTCAACTCTTCGCATGAGGTGGCCAAAGTACTGGAGCTTCAGCTTTAGCATCATTC
>NW_011494654.1:11950-16539 GCF_000754665.1 Bison bison bison | reverse complement strand
TGACCACAGGAAAAACCATAGCCTTGACTAGACGGACCTTTGTTGGCCAAGTAATGTCTCTGCTTTTGAATATGCTATCTAGGTTGGTCATAACTTTTCTTCCAAGGAGTAAGCGTCTTTTAATTTCATGGATGCAATCACCATCTGCAGTGATTTGGGAGCCCCCCCAAATAAAGTCTGACACTGTTTCCGCTGTTTCCCCATCTATTACCCCTGAAGTGATGGGACAAGATGCCATGATCTTCGTTTTCTGAATGTTGAGTTTTAAGCCAACTTTTTCACTCTTCCTCTTTCACCTTCATCAAGAGGCTTTTTAGTTCCTCTTCACTTTCTGCCTTAAGGGTGGTGTCATCTGCATATCTGAGGTTATTGATATTTCTCCCAGCAATCTTGACTCCAGGTTGTGTTTCTTCCAGTCCAGCGTTTCTCATGATGTACTCTGTATGGAAGTTAAACAAGCAGGATTACAATATACAGCCTTGATGTACTCCTTTTCCTATTTGGAACCAGTCTGTTGTTCCATGTCCAGTTCTAACTGTTGCTTCCTGACCTGCATACAAATTTCTCAAGAGGATACCTTGTTTGGTATCCTGCAATAAATGTTGCATTTCCCTTCACCACAACCCAGAGTCAGTAAATTGGCTTTACTACACACAGGCACGTGGACCAAGTTTGGTTTGGTAACAATGTTGGCAACCCAGATGGGGCAGAAGTCCCAAGTGGGCATCTTGTCCATGACACATCAATTTCTGGATGATGGTAGTTCTTGCATACTGTCCAGAAGCTGCCTGAGCTGCTCACCTTTGTCTTGGGGACAGCCCCAAATGCTTGCCATTGACCAGGCATTGCTGGCTCACAGTGCTTTCAATTCTGAGATGAAGGAAGCAAGGCCCTGGTTTTGATTTGTCTCTACAAATGAACATTAGCAGACATTTAGGGGTTGACAGACTCAATGTAGGAGGGTAAGTCGCTTTTGTATGTACAACCAAAACCTCCCTTCCTCTCTACCCTGGGCTTTCCTCCTCAAATAAGCCTGTTTGTTTTGTATTCATGTGGGGTACCCTGTTGGAAAGAAGAATAGCTATTGGACTTCTATCCTATTTGTGAAATGATTCCTTGCTTATTTAGATGCTAATGTTTGGCTTTGGAGCCACCATTTATGCTTTGTTTTTCATTTCTGGGGAGCATGCCCTCCAGGTCACATTTTGGAAAAATAATCTTATTATAGCTATGAACATATGACTAAGAAATATTATTTAAAACTGTGTGGTCACAATATTGTTTAGACTCTGGAAAAAATTGGTTAAGATGAAACTCTTTGGAAATTCCAAAACTGGTTCTTTTTGCAAAAAGAAAAAGCTAGTTTGATAAAAATCAGAATTCTGACCCTGAGACAACAAAAATATTCCTAGGAAAAATCTTGAAGTTTCAATTCTAATCATGTCTTTGAAATACAAACACAGCCCACTTTGCCTGAGAACTTTGGCCTTAGAACTGCAAACCAAAGGTAAAATGTGTAAAGTGACTCTTTAAGCTCAAATAAGTAAATTTAACCTGTTCTGAATGTTATTTTTGGTTTTGCATTTGCCAGTTAAATTGCCATGATATCCATGGTCATGATTCCCCTATCTTTCTATTTACATTTTGTTTGTTCTTTAAAAGAGGGCTTCTTGCATGAAAAACTTGAAAAAATTGCTCAACTTCGCCCTTTTGTTTTTGTCCTGAAGAAATTAGATTTTGGTCTTTGTGTGTTGCCGGGGTCCAGCCCCGGCTGGATCCAGGGATTCCCTCAGGAGGACAGCATTGGCAAAAAGGATAGAAATAAAGAAAGAGATAAGGAAAGAATTTTGCAGTTGAGAAAATAGAGGAGAGAAAAGAGGCTGATATTCCTTGGTTTATGCAGAAAGCCGATAAAGCCCCAGCACGGGACTTGCTCTGTTCACGTAGGCCGCAGGCGCCCTCTCGAATCACGGGATGTGCCCCACCTTAGGCACCTTCTCAAGTGGGTCTTAGAAGCCCAGGCAGGAAAGTGAACGCAGAGGGCCCCTGCACTCCAGGGGATCAGCCTGAAGAGGAAAAGGAAAGAGAAAGAACAACACGGGGAGACCAAGCCTGATGAGCATGGCCCACACTTTATTTTCCAAAGTAGTTTTTATACCTTAAGTTGTGCATAGAGGATAATGGGGCGGTGGGGAGGGGTAGAGTCATGCAAGGTCAGCAGTCGTTGATCCTTATTGAAGCCAGGCTTTCTTTCTGCAAACTTATCATATGCAAAAGCTTTAGGTGATTTACATCATCTTCTGGCCAGGAGGCCTGTTAACATTTTATGACCCTTTCTTCAGAAAACTTATTTTTCTCTAAAGGTGATTATTCTAAAGTCAGGCGCCACCCTCCGAAAGCATTAGATAAAGTTGCATTCCTATAGAGCAAAAGTGTGGTGGGCTATAACAAGAAAAGAATTAACTCAAGGGTCCAAGGTTACAAACATTAAAGCTACTACTTACATTTCTATACACTAACTATATTAATCAATACACTCTCAGGGACACAGTAGGTAAGGGATATGAAACCTTGGCAGCAAGCATTAGCTCAACAAAGAAATCCTCTACTAGTTCTATTCTAACAATTTTAACTCTCTGAGAAGCTCTGCATTGTTAGAATATCTTAAGCTTCCCATGCCTCTTGTGGTTGGGAGGCTGTGAATCTGAACAACCTGTCAGGCAAGCTAGAAAGTCATCAGAGGGGTTTGAATTGAAACACTCCTATTATGCCCAGGAGAATTATTAACTAGAGCTCTAAGTTAATTTTCTTCAGAGAAAGGTGGTCGGGGATAGCCCCCTGTTAATGTCAGGGGAGTTGGTAAAAGTCATAAAATAGTAAAACAGACAGATTCTGGTTTTGGGGTAGACGCTCAGGCAGGTCCGGGGCGCGGGGGCCCTCGAGCTCTGACTCGCCTTGCCCGTCAGAGCTCTCCTGCATGACTTTGTCTTGAGTGGGGACTTCCGTGCTGGCTCCCGGCGGTGTGTATGTCTGCATTTGTCTATGTGTAAGTGTACCAGCCATGGGAAACTCAAATTTGTTTCCCAATGCAACCCCTTGAGGTACATTTTCCAGAAATGGAGAATTTCAGCTGTAAGCCAATGAAATATGAAAAGATGATTTTCCTTTGTAATATATCCTGCCATAATACTCCCAGGATTCACAGGGAAAATTGGCCTAAAATAGATCTCTGAACTAAGTTTATCTACTTTTGCCTTTGATTAAGAGAAAAAATTTAAGATATTTGGATTTATCAGATACATGTCTTACATCACATTAAAAATTATTCTATAAAAATGTATGTTTTTAGAGTTAATGATATATGTTTGTTTGTTAATCCTGAAATACTGGTATGACATACAGTTCACAATTACTTGCTTCTTGATTTTAAATTGATATTAAGGCTTTTACAGGTTACAATGACAATATATGTAATTAAAGCTACTAAAATGATCAAAAAAAAGTATCTTGATGTCTAAAGAAATCAGTATATATGTTGTCAATGATAGAAGATAGGAAGACTGGAAATATATTTGTTGGAGAATGGGTGGAAAAAAATGGGAGCAATTAAAATGGATTTAGAAAGCTATGAAAATTTTGTAGAAAAAGAATCTTGAAAAAAGAATTTTGTACATGGCCAGAATTTATTATGATTAGACTGAAATTAATTAGTTAAATGAATATTGCTATTAACAGTAAGCTAATACAGGTTGGAATTTGGTTCTATTATGAACACAAAGTTCTGTTAGAATGCTGCTTTTGATAACACACTGAATTTCTTTCTCTAGCTAACTTTAAGATACTTCAGGCAACTCAGAAAAATATTAAACTAACTGGGATTATTTGGTAGATTAAATTACAGGGGAAACATCATCAAGTAAAAGGTAACATTAAGCCTTCTTTATGCTATGTCTATAAAAATGTATTTTATAGGTGTTCCAGAAATTATATGAAATTCCTGGAGATCACATATGTCCTGACATAAAATGTTATCTGTCATCAAAATTGAGGCCCACACTAAATAGACTGAACACAAGTCTTAAGAAAATGTCCTAATTGGCTTTCATGCAAAGGCAATAACAGAATCTGTTAAGATTGTGGCACAGGTAGATAAAGTCCATTATACTCATTAAAAAAAATTAACCCCTCATGTCAGACTTTTGCCATCCTGATATCCTTGAATCATAGCAACAGTTTCTCCTAAATCAGAGGAATTAGGATGGGTAAACAATAGCTGTGAATTAAACAGGGCTATGGCACACCCAGCGTTTCTCATGATGTACTTTGCATGTAAGTTAAATAAGCAGGGTGACAATATACAGCCTTGACGTACTCCTTTCCCTATTTGGAACCAGTCTGTTGTTCCATGTCCAGTTCGAACTGTTGCTTCTTGACTTGCATACAGATTTCTCAGGAGGCAGGTCAGGTGGTCTGGTATTCCCATCTCTTGAAGAATTTTCCACAGTTTATTGTGATCCACACAGTCAAAGGCTTTGGCATAGTCAATAAAACAGAAATAAATGTTTTTCTGGAACTCTCTTGCTTTTTCC
>NW_011494654.1:2997-11850 GCF_000754665.1 Bison bison bison | reverse complement strand
GTCAATAAAGCGGAAATAAATGTTTTTCTGGAACTCTCTTGCTTTTTCCATGATCCAGTGGATGTTGGCAATTTGATCTCTGGTTCCTCAGCCTTTTCTAAAACCAGCTTGAACATCTGGAAGTTCACGGTTCATATATTGCTGAAGCCTGGCTTGGAGAATTTTGAGCATTACTTTACTAGCGTGTGAGATGAGGGCAATTGTGTGGCAGTTTGAGCATTCTTTGGCATTGCCTTTCTTTGGGATTGGAATGAAAAGTGACCTTTTCCAGTCCCGTGGCCACTGCTGAGTTTTCCAAATTTGCTGGCATATTGAGTGCAGCACTTTCACAGCATCATCTTTCAGGATTTGAAATAGCTCAACTCGAATTCCATCACCTCCACTAGCTTTGTTCATAGTGATGATTTCTAAGGCCCAACTGACTTCAAATTCCAGGATGTCTGCCTCTAGGTGAGTGATCACACCATCATGATTATCTGGGCCATGAAGATCTTTTTTGTACAGTTCTTCTGTGTATTCTTGCCACCTCTTCTTAATATCTTCTGCTTCTGTTAGGTCCATACCATTTCTGTCCTTTATCGAGCCCATCTTTGCATGAAATGTTCCCTTGGTATCTCTAATTTTCTTGAAGAGGTCTCTAGTCTTTCCCATTCTATTGTTTTCCTCTATTTCTTTGCACTGATCGCTGAGGAAGGCTTTCTTATCTCTCGTTGCTATTCTTTGGAACTCTGCATTCAAATGGGAATATCTTTCCTGTTCTCCTTTGCTTTTTGCTTCTCTTCTTTTCACAGCTATTTGTAAGGCCTCCTCAGACAGCCATTTTGCTTTATTTTCCATGGGGATGGTCTTGATCCCTGTCTGCTGTACAATGTCACGAACCTCATTCCATAGTTCATCAGGCACTCTATCTATCAGATCTAGGCCCTTAAATCTATTTCTCACTTCCACTGTATAATCATAAGGGATTTTATTTAGGTCATACCTGAATGGTCTAGTGGTTTTCCCTGCTTTCTTCAATTTAAGTCTGAATTTGGCAATAAGGAGTTCACATGCTGTGATTCATGGGGTCGCAAAGAATTGGACATGACTGAGCGACTGAACTGAACTGATGGCACACCCAAGACAGTCAACTGACTCTTTCCAGCTCCCTGAACAACTCCATTTTTCTATCTGATGAGTTAAATCCTTCCCGTGATGCAAAGCCAATCCTCTCACAGTGAAAAAGGAAATGACTTTCTACTTGGGGTATACTTTCTACAATCTCCAGTGAGCAAGGCACTCACTTCACTGGACAAATTACACAAGCCTTAACAAAAACCTCACAAACTTATTAAAATTATCTGTCATTATCATCCTCAATCATGAGGCAAGGTCAACAAAATTAATGGAAAGAAACAGACTTGAGCAGAACAAAAATTAATTACATAGGATTGAATGAACTAAAAAATACAATTATAACTTGTATGACATTTTGTCTGACATATTACTGGCTTGATCTTTGTTTTTCAGATTTAAAGGAACGTTTGCCCTTAAGCTGATTATGATTTATAGCACCTTGGTAAATTATACCTTGTAAATAGAATTAAAATGTTTCTCTTTCCTCCCTACCTGATCCCCCCAGAAATTAGAAACTCTCAGGTGCCAGAAGCCTTATCAGTGAGTAAGGAAGGTCACCTCCTAACAAGTTCAAGAATCTCAAAGGAATTCCCTGGTGGCCTAGTGGTTAGGATTCAGTGCCATCACTGCTCTGGCCCAGCTTTGATCCTTGGTTGGGAACTGAGATCCTGCAAACTGGGATTATACATAGTACAATTATATATATGTGTGTGTGTGTGTGTGTGTGTGTGTGTGTGTGTCTGTGTGTATATCTGAAGATATTTTGAGGACCTTGAGAAGAGAAGAATTCACCCAAATCTATAGATACTACAGGCAGAATCTGTTACAAGCCATTGGTGTGGCTTGACTGACCTTGACACTCCTTTTAAAAGTTCATTCTGAGAGGCTTTTAAAAGCTCACTGTGAGATTCCTTATGAGTTTCAGCACAGCCAATTTTTTCAAAGTCTATGTGATCAGATAACCAGATTTATTTTGCAAACAAACTAATATTAACTTGGCTATGT
Organism: Bison bison bison; assembly: GCF_000754665.1. Lineage (NCBI taxonomy): Eukaryota > Metazoa > Chordata > Mammalia > Artiodactyla > Bovidae > Bison > Bison bison. Next base: position 9,729 of record NW_011494654.1, on the reverse strand, counting down.
TTGGTAAAAATTAGGGTAATTTTAGAGAAAAAAAATGATTGTGCTTCAATATAAAATTCTGCTGCTGCTACTGATGCTGTTTAATCACTGAGTCATGTCCAACTCTTTGTGACCCCATGGACTGCAGCCCACCAGGCTCCTCTGTACGTGGGAATTTCCAGGCAAGAATACTGGAATGGGATGCCATTTCCTTCTCCAAAGGATCTTCCCGACCCAGGGACTGAACCCATGTCTCCTGCTTGGCAGGGGGTTCTTTACCACTGAGCCACGTGGGAAGCCCATGTTAAATTCTAGTTTTGCTCATTGAGATCTGTATTTACTGTCTAAACCTCATTTCCCAAGTAGCTATTTTTACTATGTTACATAGTTGTAAAGCTTAATTAATTGAGTTATTAAAAAGATATTCTAAATTTGTTTCTGAAACTGATCACTGTAATCTATTTTGGGGTGAAGATCAGATGCCCCCTGATCTATAATCAGGGGATTATGCATACTGGAAGAAGCATAATTTAAAGGATTGTCTCCAACCTAGATGAAAGATGACATCAGGTACCCTTAAGCACATCATGCACTAAGAAACTGAAGGAAATTAACTCTTAAACTTATATTTCCTACTTAAGAAGGGCCACTACATTGGGCTGGTCTGTAGAAAGGACTGCTGTCCCCAAACAATATTAATATCAGGATGAGAAGACAACAGCAGTGATATGCAACTGACCCAGACAGGCCTTAAGATCTGACGTACAAATCTAAGTGAATTGTTTACCAAATGTTTTTCTCCCTATCAACACTGAAAGTTACTGTTTCAGTCATTTCAGTAACAACTATATGTTGTCACATAATGGAAGTCTAGGAAAAATTCCAAGTAAGAACTGATTAATACCTATCATTTACTGAGTTGTATATAGAATAATGACCCTCCAAAGATAATTATATTATAATCCCAGAATTTGTGAACGTGTGAGGTTACATGGTTAAGGGAAATTAAGATCACAGATGGAATTAAGGTTGTTCCTCATCTGACTTTTTTAAAAATTGATGTTATATGTATTTTATGACAATTTTAAACATTTAAAAATACTTTCAAATGACATACAATAAATTTCACATATTAAAACTATATAATAGATTTTACTTTTGGCATATGCATACAATTGTGACATCATCATCACAACAAACACAATGAACATATTTATCATCTCCAATATATTCAGTGTGTAATCCTGTGCTTCCCCTAGCCCCAACTCCTACTCTCAGCCAACGACTGATTTTGTAATTACTAGTGATTAATGTATGTTTTCTAGAATTATATATATATAGAATCAGTATGTAAAAAAAGAAAAGAAAGTTATTGTTTTACTTTTAAACCACACTGTTGCCCTCAGGAGTTACTATGATAGAAATAAAATTCTCTAATGAAGTTTTACAGAGTATTACCACTATGATGTGTAATACTGCTGGCTAAAATTTATTGTTGAAAGCACAAGTACAATGCTCATGTGACAATTGAGTATGACTGATAAAATGTATAGCCTATAAAATGTTTCCCCATTGACATACCTCTGAGCCTGTTTGCAATATCTGATTAGTTTTCCCCCAACATGGATAACTAGACAAATAGAAAGGAGGTCTAAAATAGAGGACATGATCTAACCCTGTGGCAGGCAGCTGAACTACCCCAGCATCAAGGGACAGATATTCTGATCATCAGTGATTTCTACTGAAAGATTCGGAATCAAAAGGGTAAAATGACGAAAGAAATTTTTACATATTGAGGTATGTAGGGTCATTCTGGCTTTAGGCTAACCAAAATGGCCTGTTTGTGGCCTGTTAAACATGCATTGTACATCTGCTTTAACCATTAAGAAAAAAATGCATTTAAAAAATCAGAATGGAATAACTATGGTTCAAACATCCAAAATAGAGCTCGGTAGCCATTGTGGATATGAGTTCAGACACATTCCTACATTACCAAGAACTTGAGTTTTCTAAACTTTATTAGACTTAAGTATATCACCAGCTCTTCTCAAAACAATGTCTGCTAACAACTGCCAGCTGCAACCTTATGGTCTCAAGGTCTCCTTATCACTATAAAACCTTTCCCCACTTTAGAAATGGTAGTGGCAAATGGGACTACTACCAGGTTTCCTTGATGAATCAGAGGGTAAAGAATCTGTCTGCAATGCAGAAGACCCAGGTTTGATCTCTGGATCAAGAGGATCCCCTGGAAAAAGGAATAGCTACACATTCCAGTATTCTTGCCTGGAGAATCTCATGGACAGAGGAGCCTGGCAGGCTACAGTCCATGGGGTTGCAAAGAGTCAGACATGACTGAGTGACTAATACACTAGAAATAGTAGTGGCGAATGATCTCATGCTATAGTCTCCCAGAAAAAGTCACTAAATTCTTCAGTCATAGTAGCATTAGCTATTAAAATTAGTCTAAATTCTATTTTGACCAAAAAAGGGGAGAAATATATAGTGGCCAATAGCTCTTATTATATAAAATTAATACCCCTGGAAAAGTTAAAACCCAAATATACAATAATTCAAAAGGCTACTTGATTACTGAATTACATAAAGAGGAAACACTCCAAAACTTATTTTCCTGAACACCATCTAAAATAGGAGAACTCTTTTGAGAAGTACTGCAAAAACATATTTTGATCATTCTCCTCATTGTAATATGTGTACTAATTTTCAAATGTTTATCCAGTGCTACAACAAAACAATCAAAAAGAGAAGTAATGCTTTCATAATGCAAAATATTGATGCTAAGCTTGGAATTAGAAACTATTCCCAACTCTGTGTACATTTCCCAAATTAGTTAGGCCTATGCCCCCATTTCAGCAGAAAGTAGCCAGAATGGTCATCACCTCATTCCCTCAAAGAGTTAGGGAAATTGAAACAGAAAAAGAAACTAAAAGTGAGCTCCTCTGTTGAGTTTATGATTAACCTCTCAATCCAAAATGGTATTCCCTCTGTTGTTCTACACATATTCATCCTCAAGACTGAAGAGTGTTAAAGAAAAGGGGAGAATTGTAACTGAGCAAGACCTTGTGGGGCCTTCCCAGAATGGACCACTCCCATATTCTCTGCCTGCCTTTTGTCTGTAGAAAAACTTTAGTCAAAGAGTAAATTTAATAAGATAAATGAGAAAAGGAAGAAATAAAGGAAAACAGTTTGGTTCAGTAACATAGGATAAAGAGAATACAGAGAAATTAAAGAACAAAATTTAAAATAGCATACTTTTCTTATCAGTTCAGTTCAGTTCAGTTCAGTCACTCAGTCGTGTCCGACTCTTTGCGACCCCATGAATCACAGCACACCAGGTCTCCCTGTCCATCACCAACTCCCGGAGTTCACTTTTCTTATATGCAAGCCTAAATCCTAAATAAAATAAAATAAAATAATAATGGAGTCTATGGCTAGCTAAGTTATTTACATAAGAGAGTAAGTAAAGACATTTGCAAATATTTATGGACTCAGACTATATACTTCCTGAGTACACTTAATTTACTCAATGGCATACTCTAACAAAATTTAAAACAGATCAATAACCTCAGATATGCAGATGACACCACCCTTATGGAAGAAAGTGAAGACAAACTAAAAAGCCTCTTGATGAAAGCGAAAGAGGAGAGTGAAAAGTTGACTTAAAGCTCAACATTCAGAAAACAAAGATCATGGCATCCAGTCCCATCACTTCATGGCAAATAGATGGCGAAACAGTAGAAACATTATCAGACTTTATTTTGGGGGGCTACAAAATCCCTGCAGATGGTGACTGCAGCCATGAAATTAAAAGACACTTACTCCTTGGAAGGAAAGTTATGACCAACCTAGATAGCATATTCAAAAGCAGAGACATTACTTGGCCAACAAAGGTCCGTCTAGTCAAGGCTATGGTTTTTCCAGTGGTCATGTATGGATGCAAGAGTTGGACTGTGAAGAAAGCTGAGCGCCGAAGAATTGATGCTTTTGAACTGTGGTGTTGGAGAAGACTCCTGAGAGTCCCTTGGACTGCAAGGAGATCCAACCAGTCTATTCTAAAGGAGATCAGCCCTGGGTGTTCCTTGGAAGGAATGATGCTAAAGCTGAAACTCCAGTACTTTGGCCACCTCATGCGAAGAATTGACTCATTGGAAAAGACTCTGATGCTGGGAGGGATTGGGGGGTAGAAGAAAAAGGGGACAACAGAGGATGAGATGGCTGGATGGCATCACCAACTTGATGGACATGAGTTTGAGTGAACTCCGGGAGTTGGTGATGGACAGGGAGGCCTGGCATGCTGCAATTCATGAGGTTGCGAAGAGTCAGACGCGACTGAGCAACTGAACTGAACTGAACTGAAAACAACAAATGACCTGATTTAAAAGTGGGCAGAAGTCATAAATAGACATTTTCCCAAAGATACACAGATGGCCAACAAACACATTAAAAGATGTTTAATTCACTAATCATCAAAGAAATGCCAATCAAGACCACAATGAGATATCATCTCACACCTGTCAGAACTGCTATTATCAAAAAGTCTACAAATGACAAATATTAGTGATGATGTGGGAAAAAGGGAACCCTGGTACCCTTTTGATGGGAATGTAAATTAATACAGTCACTATGGAAAACAGTATGGATTTTCCTCAAAAACCAAACTACAGCCAACATATGATCCCACAATTCCACTTCTGGGTATATATCTGAAAAAAAAAATGCTAGTTTGAAAAGATGTCTGCACCTCAATGTTATTAACAGCATGATATACAATAGCTAAGATATGGAAGCAACCTAAGTGTTCATCAGCAAATAAATTGTTTTAAAAAGACGTAGTGTAACCGAGGAAACCAGAATTGAAAGAGACACGTGTACCCCCAATGTTCATTGCAGCACTGTTTACAATAGCTAGGACATGGAAGCAACCTAGATGTCCATCAGCAGACGAATGGATAAGAAAGCTGTTGTACATACACACAATGGACTATTACTCAGCTATTAAAAAGAATGCATTTGAATCAGTTCTAATGAGGCGGATGAAACTGAAGCCTATTATGCAGAGTGAAGTAAGTCAGAAAGAAAAACACCAATACAGTATATTAATGCATATATATGGAATTTAGAAAGATGGTAATGATGACCCTATATGTGAAACAACAAAAGAGACACAGATGTAAAGAACAGACTTTGGACTCTGTGGGAGAAGGTGAGAGTGGGATGATTTGAGAGAATAGCATTGAAACATGTATATTACAATATGTGAAATGGATCACCAGTCCAGGTTTGATGCATGAGACAAGGTGCTCAGAGCTGGTGCACTGGGATGACCCTGAGGGATGGGAGGGGAAGGGAAGTGGGAGAGGGGTTCAGGATGGGGAACACATGTACACCCATGGCTGATTCATGTCAATGTATGGCAAAAACCATTACAATATTGTATAGCAATTAGCCTCCAAATAAAATAAATTAATTAATTAAAAAAAAGATGTAGTGTGTATATATATAAGTCACTTCAGTCGTGTCCGACTCTGTGCAACCCCATAGACGGCAGCCCACCAGGTTCCCCCGTCCCTGGGATTCTCCAGACAAGAACACTGGAGTGGTTTGCCATTTCCTTCTCCAATGCATGAAAGTGAAAAGTGAAAGTGAAGTCGCTCAGTAGTGTCTCACTCCTAGCGACCCCGTGGACTGCAGCCTACCAGGCTCTTCTGTCCATGGAATTTGCCAGGCAAGAGTACTGGAGTGGGGTGCCATTGCCTTCTCCCATATATATATACACACACACATATATATGTGCATGTGTGTGTAGTGAAATACTACTCAGACATAAAAAAAATATAAAGTTTTGCTATTTGTAACAATATGGATGGACTTGGAGGATATTATACTAAGTAAAATAAGACAAAGAAAGGTAGACACTGGAGATTAAGTATTTGTGGAATCCAAAAATAAAACAAATGAATACAACAAAACAGATTTCCTGGCATAGAGAATAAACTGGTTGGTTACCAGAAGGGAGAGAGAATTGGGGAGAAACAGGATGCGGCATGGATTGAGAAGTACAAATGTATAAAAACAGACAGGCTACAGGGATGTATTGTACAGCACAGGGAAATATAATCATTATTTTTTGGTGACTTTCAGTGGAATATAATCTATAAAAGTGTTGAGTTGCTATGATGTACACCTGAAACTAGTATGATGTTGTAAATTAACTACACTTCAATTTAAAAAATAGAGCAAAATAAATGTTTCCAAAAAGAGGGGGAAGCTATGGAATTCAAGATATACTAGTGACCAAAGAAAACAATAGGAGTAAATTCCCAAACTGTTGAGAATAAAAATTTTAACATAAGTATTACTAGGAGATAATTAATAAAGCAGGAAATGATTTTAAAAACTAATAAAGAAATAAAACTCCAGCTTATTTCAACAAAATGAAGAGATTGAGAGAGATAAATGCTAATATTTAATCTTGCTCAGAGTTAGGAATATCAACACTAATTAATTCTCATTAATTAATAGAAAAATGGAGATTTTATAACTGATAGAAAATAATAACTGATAGAAAAATATAAATTTTATATTTATTAAATGTTTTTGTGAAACCATTAATAGAATAGATTATTTTTGAGATTTAGCCCAGTCTGTTAAGGCATTATAACATATTGATGAAAGAAAGAACTTAGCAGTAAGAAAACTGACTTCTAGGTAACCAGTTTGTGAATATAAGGCTAG
>NW_011494654.1:0-2897 GCF_000754665.1 Bison bison bison | reverse complement strand
AGCTCAACAAGATAGAAATCAGAATAAATCACTGCAGTGAGCAGGACAAGAGACACCATTAAGAGATTGTTTAACTGGCCAAGTTAACTGGAATGAAAAGAAATATAACCATCTTTCTGGCAATTTCCACTTGCATTTCAAGCAATGTTTGATTTAAGAATGTAAATGTTGTATCATTAGGTGACTAAAATTTTATGATAACTATGTCTTTTAAGTAGATTGCATATGTTTTTCTCATTATGCTTTTTCTGGTTCAAACCACACAGTACAATGTGCTTACTGCACAAAGCTCACATTAAAAATGAAATTTAGAAATTATGTTGGAGGCTTGGTGACACCCAGTGTCTTGACAATTTATTATAAATTTGAGGACTTAGAACTAAATGACGTACCATTTTCCAAGGAGAGGTGAAACTAATTACTTAAAAAGTCTACTAGTAATATTGAGAGTATGACAGGTGAGGATATTCAGTCAAATTTGCATACTTAAAAATGGAAAACTGTACATTGAGTTTCAGGTACAATAGTTGCTTTCTACTAGAGAAGATAGATGTTGGAGACTCCAAAAGTTCTTTGCTTAAATGTCTGGAAACAAATTTTCACACATGTATACACAGCAAAAGGGCATCCCAGGTGGCTCAGTGGTAAAGAATCTGCTTGTAATGCAGAAGATGTAGATTTGATCCCTAAGTTGGAAAGATACCCTGGAGAAGGAAATCCATTCCAGTATTCTTACATGGCAAATCCCATGGACAGAGAAGCCTGCGGGGCTATAGTCCATAATGTCACAAAGTTGAACACAACTGCAGTGAGTTAGCACACAAACACACACACACATCTCTGATGAACACAGATGCAAAATTCCTCAACAAAATAGTAGCAAACCAATTGAACAATACATTAAAAAGATCATATGCCGTGACCAGGTAGGATTTACCTCTGCAATGCAAGAATAACTTAACATCTGCAAATCAATTGGTGTGATGCATCACATTAATAGAGTAAAAATAATATGATTGTTTCAGTAGATGCAAAAATTTTTGAAAAAAATTATCATTAATTAATCATAAAAGTTCTCTAAAAATAGGCATAAAGGAAATTACCTTAACATTATACAGATCATATATGACAAGCCTACAGCTAGTGTCATACTCAACAGTGAAAACATGAGTTCCTCTAAAGTCAGGAACAAGCCACTGCCCCCACTTGTATTCAGCATAGTAGTGCAAGTCATAGTACTAGCCAGAGTAATTAGACAAGAAAAAGAACTAAAATGCATTACAACTGAAAAGGAAGAAGTAAAATTCTCTCTGCAGATGATATAATATTACATATAGAAAACCACAAACTCTTCACACACAAAAAAAAAACCTGCTAGAAATAATAGATTCAGTAAAAATGCAAGGTATAAAACCAATATACAAAAATCACTTGTTTTTATATACATTAATAATGAGCCATAAGAAATTAAGAAAATAATCTTATTTACAGTTGAATCAAAAGAATAAAATATTAATATGTAGGGATAAATGTAATGAAGGAGGTGAAAGTTCTGTACACAAAAACCATAATACAGCGATGAAATAACTGCATTCATGTATATCTTAGAGAAAGCAGTGATACCTCCTTTCTTGAGGTCAGTTATTAAGGATTCTGAGTGACTGAGTGACTGAACTGAACTGAACTGAAACATTCAACAGTTCAGTTCAGTTCAGTCACTCAGTCGTGTCCAACTCTGCAACCCCATGAATCACAGCACCCCAGGCATCCCTGTCCATCACCAACTCCCGGAGTTTACCCAAACTCATGTCCATCAAGTTGGTGATGCCATCCAGCCATCTCATCCTCTGTCGTCCCCTTCTCCTCCTGCCCCTAATCCCTCCCAGCATCAGGGTCGTTTCCAATGAGTCAACTCTTCGCATGAGGTGGCCAAAGTATTGGAGTTTCAGTTCTGTTTAACATCAAAAAGTATGCTGTAAATGTCTTCAAATTTCCTGGAAGTAAAACGAACAGATCAGGAATGCTGCTATTTCTTTTCTTTTCTTTTCTTTTTTTTTTTTTGAAGTTTTTAAAGCTTTTCTTTTATATACAAAGAGCTAGTACTGTTTCTGCATAAGGCTAATGTGCTGCATAATGTTGATGTGTTCCTTCCATTTAAGGAAGTTCGGTTAGTACAACTTAATGAAGCCGATGTTCTTAGCATGCGGCTGGAAACACTGGCCGCACGTATTGTGGCATATTTCCGAATCAGACCATGCTGGTTTGAGCAGACCCAGCAAGAGTGAGAACTCTGGCCAAATTTTCTCAGGTGGCTCCTGTAGAGCTGTTGGTGACCCATGTGGCTTTCTCAGCTGCAACGAGATAAAAGGTGTTATTTCTTATCAATGCATACAACCTATATAACTGGTAGGACACATCTGAACTAAATTTAAATGTTCCATCACATGTCCGGTACTCATATCTAACCAAATCGTCCAAGCCAGATTCTGTGCCAAATACCGATATTCTACATCATGTTCTCCACTATCAAATAGAAAAACTTTCCACCATTTTCAAGAACATACTCGTCAGGAATCGTGATTTTTTTTTTTTTTTAATTCTTCCAATTTTATTTTATTTTTAAACTTTACATAATTGTATTAGTTTTGCCAAATATCAAAATGAATCCGCCACAGGCATACATGTGTTCCCCATCCCGAACCCTCCTCCCTCCTCCCTCCCCATACCATCCATCTGGGCCATCCCAGTGCACCAGCCCCAAGCATCCAGCATCATGCATCGAACCTGGACTGGCAACTCGTTTCCTACATGATATTTTACATGTTTCATTGCCATTCTCCCAAATCTTCCCACCCTCTCCCTCTCCCACAGAGTCCATAAGACTGTTCTATACCTCT
>NW_011494653.1:939572-982276 GCF_000754665.1 Bison bison bison | reverse complement strand
TTGGGGCTGGAGACTGGGACGACCCAGAGGGATGGTGTGGGGAGGGAGGAGGGAGGAGGGTTCAGGATGGGGAACACATGTATGCCTGTGGCGGATTCATTTTGATATTTGGCAAAACTAATACAATTATGTAAAGTTTAAAAATAAAATAAAATTAAAAAAAAAATAAATAAAAAAAATAAAATTAATCAAGTTAGTTACTGATTTGTCAACTTTGTTCAAAGCACCATGACTTTATTTATTAATATGATCTATTGCTTTTCTGTTTTCTACCAATTATTAATTTTTTATTGTGTTTTCTTTTGGATTGAATTGTTGATCTTTTCTAGCATTCTTAGTTAGGAATTTAACACCAGTGCTTAAAATATATACCATGGATTTGATGTGTATTGTTTTCATCATTATTTTTCAGAAATTCTCCATTTATTGTAATTTTTTTTTTGCCCAGCATCGTTTAACAAAAGGTTTTCTTTCTCATTTTTAATTAATTTGGATATTGCTTAATTATTTTTAATTTCTAGTTTATTCCATTATCGTCAAGATGGTGTTGTTTTTAATTGTTCTATACTAAGGGATTTATTGATCATTTTGTGATGTAATACGCCATTTTTGGACTTCCCGGGTGGCACAGTGGTAAAGAATCTGCCTGCCAAATCGGGAGACACAAGTGAAGCAGGTTCAATCCCTGGGTCAGGAAAATCCCCTGGAGTAGAAAATGGCAACCTACTCCCCTATTCTTGCCTGGAAAATTCCGTGGACAGAGGAGCTTGGTGGGTTAGAGTCCACAGGGTCATAAAAAAGTTGGACATAATTGAGTGAAGGAGCACACACATGCCATTTTTAATAACTATAATACATCCTTCAGAAGAATATATCTATTTCCTATTATCACAGTATTATTTGATATATATCCCTAATATCCCCTTATCTTTATTCTTTCTTATTTTTTAATGTCTTGATGTATCTTGCACTGAGAATCTTATGTTAAATTGTTTGGTATTCAATTACAAGAGTATTTATTTTTCTTCTGCTGTCTTCTGTACCTTCTGCTTCATATAAGTGGTTCTGGGTACATAGAAATCCATATGCTATATGTATATTGTGAATTTGGGCTCAATAGTTTTACTAAATTGTGTCTTACAGTGGATTGCTCTGGACCAATTTTCCCAAGTCCATGTGGACTTTTTTATAAGAATATTTTTCTTTTATTAAAATTTAAAGCATTATTCTGTTTCTTTTTTTTTCTTCTTCAGATCACCCAATTATATATATCTTCCATTTTAGTCACTTTTGATCTGATTCTTTTAAGGATCTAATTTTTATTCTACTGTCCACTTTTCCTATCTTTTTTCAAAGTTCCTTACTAAATTGTCATTCAAATCTATACTCTCTTGGGCACTTTGTAATTTACTTTTCATTTTCATGATGAGATTGACTTCTAATAATTTTTCTCAAGTTCAGTCAAATCTCATTGTATTTCATGCTGTGTTTTTTAAAATTCAAATTGACTCTTAAGTTTTGAATTACTGACTCCATTCTTGTTTAATATTTGTTCATGCTCACTTGAAGATTTGGAATAAGGTATTATAATCATCTTTCATTTTGAAGTTCTTTTATTGTGATAATTTTTTTCATCTGATTTATACTCTCTCTCTATTTGCTTAATACAGGGGTTGCATTCAGTTCGTCTGACTTTTGCCTGTTTCCGGATATTCCATCCTATTTTCTACCTCATCCTTTGCCATTTCTCTGAGAAGCACCACATATCTCTTTATAGCTCTACTTCTCCTAGAAAAAATAAGGCTGAGAGTGTCACCGCTGGTCTAGGTCTCTTTGAATCCCTTTCTATGTTGCTAGTATAATGAACTACCAACTCCCAGAGGTGTGTTCAGTATTTGATGTTGGTTTTAGACTCTATCTTTCTGTCGATGATTTTTTTCTGTGTTCTAACACCCCCACTCTGTTTGCAATCTCCTCTCCCTCCTTCTAGAACCAGACAGCCTAGAATGCAAAGCAAAGTGGGCCTTTGGAAGCATCACTACAAACAAAGCTAGAGGAGGTGATGGAATTCCAGTTGACCTATTTCAAATACTAAAAGATGATTCTGTGAAAGTGCTGCACTCATTATGTCAGCAAATTTGGAAAATGCACCAGTGGCCACAGAACCGGAAAAGATCAGTTTTCATTCCAATCCCAAAGAAAGGCAATGCCAAAGAATGCTCAAACTAGCACACAATTGCACTCATCTCACACACTAGCAAAGTAATGCTCAAAATTCTCCAAGCCAGGCTTCAACAGTACGTGAACCATGAACTTCCAGATGTTCAAGCTGGATTTAGAAAATTCAGAGGAACCAGAGATCAAATTGCCAACATCCCTTGGATCATCAAAAAAGCAAGAAAGTTCCAGAAGAACATCTACTTCTGCTTTATTGACTACACCAAAGCCTTTGACTGTGTGGATCACAACAAACTGTGGAAAATTCTGAAAGAGATGGGAATACCAGAGCATCTAACCTGCCTCCTGAGAAATCTGTATGCAGGTCTAGAAGCAACAGTCAGAACTGGACATGGAACGATAGACTGGTTTCAAATCGGGAAAGGAGTATGTCAAGGCAGTATATTGTCACCCTGTTTATTTAACTTATATGAAGAGTACATCATGAGAAATGCTGGGCTGGAAGAAGCACAAACTGGAATCAAGATTGCCAAGAGAAATGTCAATAACCTCAGATATACAGACGACACCACCCTTATGGCAATGAAGAACTAAACAACTTCCTGAAAAAAGTGAGAGGAGAGTATAAAAGTTGGCTTAAAACTCAACATTCAGAAAACTAAGATCATGGCATCTGGTCCCATCACTTCATGGCAAATAGATGTGGAAACAATAGAAACAGTGAGAGACTTTATTTTGGGGGGCTCCAAAATCACTGCAGATAGTGAGTGCAGCCATGAAATTAAAAGACACTTGCTCCTTGGAAGAAAAGTTATGACCAACCTAGCTCAGTTCAGTTCAGTCGCTCAGTCATGTCTGACTCTGAGACCCCATGAACCAAAGCATGCCAGGCCTCCCTGTCCAACACCAACTCCTGGAGACCATCCAAACCCATGTCCATTGAGTCGGTGAGGCCATCCAACCATCTCATCTTCTGTTGTCCCCTTCTCCTCCTGCCCTCTATCTATTCCAGCATCAGGGTCTTTTCAAATGAGTCAGCTCTTCCCATCAGGTGGCCAAAGTGTTGGAAAAAAAGTTATGACCAACCTAGACAGCATTTTAAAGAGCAGAGACATTACTTTGCCAACAAAGGTCCATCTAATCAAAGCTATGATTTTTCCAGTAATCATATATGGATTTAAGTTTTGGACTATAAAGAAAGCTGAGCACCAAAGACTTGATGCTTTCAATTGTGCTGCTGCAGAAGACTCTTGAGAGACCCTTGGACAGGAAGGAGATCCAACCAGTCCTTCCTAAAGGAAATCAGTCCTGAATATTCATTGGAAGGACTGATGCTGAAGCTGAAACTCCAATACTTTGGCCACCTGATGTGAAGAACTGACTCATTGGAAAAGACCCTGATGCTGGGAAAGATTGAAGGCAGGAGGAGAAGGGGGTGACAGAGGATGAGATGGTTGGATGGCATCACTGACTAGAAGGACATGATTTTGAGTAAGCTCCAGGAGTTGGTGATGGACAAGGAAGCCTGGCGTGCTATAGTCCATGGCATCAGACATGACTGAGCGACTGAACTGAACTGAATTCCGTCCTCCCTGGCATCCCTTATTTAAATTTGGTGGTTATTTCTTTTTAAATAATTGAATTTGTGAAATATCTCTACCTTCTAGTGGTCCTAAGTGGTGAAACATATTTTTATTTCATGTTTCTTCTGTTTTATTTTATTTGTTTATACTATGGTCATCTGGAAGGATATGTTGAGAAATTCAGATTTAGGCAGTTGCTATTATCCTGGAGCAACCAGTGCTGAATGGTGCGATAATAGTGCAAACACTCAATATTCTGTAATAACCTATATGGGAAAAGGTTACAAAAAAGAAGGGATATATGTATATGCATAACTGAGTCACCTTGCTGTACACCTGAAATAACACAATATTATAAATCAACATTACTCCAATATAAAATAAAGTTAAATTAAAAAAAATACCAAAAAAAATTAAAAGAAGCAACCATGATTGATGGCATAGTTTGTTTCAAATAATATTATAAGAATATTTTGTGTGTTTTTTCAACTTCATTCTTGCTATGTTGTTGTTGTTCAGTCTGTAAGTTGTGTCTGACTCTTTGCAACCCCATGGAGTGCAGCATGCCAGACTCCCCTGTCCTTCACTGTCTCCTGGAGTTTGCTCAAATTCATGTCCATTAAGTTTGTGATGCTGTTTAACCATATCATCCTCTGCTGAATGCTTCTCCTTTTCCCAATGTTTCAATTTATAGATATTTTCCCCCAGTTTTGCTATATATGTGCCTTGAGCAAGCTTCTTAAATTATCTTAGTATTTCAGCTTTCTGAAAATAGTAGTTAAATAAATGATATTTTATACTTAGTTGATCTGTTAAAAGGATTAAATATATATAATTTACCTAGTTTTTGCTTGGAATGCTAGTTTGTGCCTGACAAAACATAAGCACTTAAGAACAGCAGCTTCCTCTTACACATCAGCTGGATACAGTTAAGAATACAGTGCTCTGTGCCATGTGCTGAGTGTTGAGGTGAAGTGATATGTACCCACTGACAATAATTCTTGTCGTTGTTGTTGTTCAGTCACTCAGTCATGTCGGACTCTTTGCAACCCCATGGACTGCAGCATGCCAGGCCTCCCTGTACCCTGTCATTTCTTGGAGCCTGTTAAAACTCAAATCCATTGAGTCAGTGATGCCATCCAAACATCTCATTCTCTGTCATCCCCTTCTCCTCCTATGTTCAATCTTTCCCAGCAGGGTCTTTTCCAATTAGTTGGCTCTTCGCATCAGGTGGCCAAAGTATTGGGGTTTCAGCTTCAACATCAATCTTTCCAATTAATATTCAGGGTTGATTTCCTTTAGGATTGACTGGTTTGATCTCCTTGCAGTCCAAGGGACTCTCCAGAGTCTTCTCCAGTGACACAGTTTGAAGGCATCAGTTCCTTGGCACTCAGTCTTTTTTATTGTCCAGCTCTCAGATCCATACACAACTTATAGAAAAAGCATACCTTTTACTAGACGGACCTTTGTAGGTGAAGTGATGTCTCTGCTTTTTAATATTGTGTCTAGGTTTGTCATTGCTTTTCTTCCAATGAGCAAGTGTGTTTTAATTTCACAGCAGCAGTCACCATCTGCAGTGATTTTGGAGCCCAATAAAATAAAGTCTGTTACTGTTTTCATTGTTTCCCCATCTATTTGATTCAGCTAAAGAGTTTGGAAAAGCTTAGAATCATACAGAAAGAGGCAAACTGTTAAAACAAATTCTAAGTGAAAGAGTAAGTTTGAGGGTTGCTTTTATAACATAAAACAGAGGAAAAACAAACAAGAATGAGAATTGCAAGCAGAAAATGGAGTCTAGTTGCTTCTGCCTTTATGGAACATCTGAGTATGTGATAAAGACTGGGAAATCAATAGTCACCATGCAATAGAAACCATATTTAGAGGTAAGATTTACAAGGGGTGATTGAATTGAAAGAAGGTCTTTAGGGTGGGGCCTTATACAATATGGCTACATCCTAAGAAGAGGAAGAGACACCAGCACCCAAGCACAAAGAGGGGGGACAACCTGCATGCTAAGGAAAGAGGATTCAGGAGAAATCAAGCTTCCTGCACCTTGATCTTGGACTTCCAGCCTCCAAAACTGTAATTTTTGGTTCCATAATTAAAGAGTGACTGAAAATTTTTGATTTTATTTTTCAACTGAACCTTATAGATTTCTTTGCTTTAGTTAAGGGACATCATGGATTTTTGAGATTACATTTACTATATTCACAGTTATAATAAATCAACACTTAGTGTGTAACATATGGTCAAAATGCATGTAATATTTGGACCAATGTGATTTATATTCTCTTTAGGATTCTTGTGCTAGATTGTAGATTATATATTTTAAAGAGAGGGAATTACTGTTGACAATTCAATTTTAAAACTATATTATGTCTGTCTTTCACAATAAACACTAGCTTGAATTGTGTCCATAATGTATATTTGTGGAAGTTCAGCTTTATAATCGTTTTTAAATTAAAAATTCTAAAAAGAACTTATACTACATTAAGATTTTGAAAGAAACAATTTAGTTGGCTATTCAAATCTCACATTAATAAACTTGGTGAGTTTTTAAAGGCACATTATCCATATTCCCACACACACATTTTGATCATTCTAATTAAATACAATTAAACTGAATAATGTGTATAGTTGGGAACCATCTGCCAACTCCTGATGTTGATTCACAATTTATTAACATTTCTTGAATAAAGTCCAGAGGCAGCTTTAGTAGAGAATACTAAAGTCAGCAAAACTAGGGTCATATCCTGGCATTGCACTTTCTTCCTGGATTAAAAAAAAGGGCAATTCACTAAATGTCTCTGAGCTTTATCTTCCTATTTGACAGTAGTAATAATAATAATAATAATATGAATCCCATGCTATTGATGTGAGATTCAGAAATAGCATATACCATGAAATCTGAGTAATGCATAGTTTCAATTTTTTTTTAATACGAATACAAGATTTTAGCAAGGAACTTGCCAAAGGAGGGGAGGAACTACATGAACTGACCTTATATTTCTAATTTAAAAGAAATTAAATATGATGGGTTGAATTGTGTCCTCCCTAAATTTATATGTTTTGACCCAATCCCTAATACCTCCAAATGAAATCATATTTAGAGGTAAGATTTACAAGGGGTGATTGAATTGAAAGAAGGTCTTTAGGGTGGGGCCTTATACAATATGGCTACATCCTAAGAAGAGGAAGAGACACCAGCACGCAAGCACAAAGAGGGGGGACAACCTGCATGCTAAGGAAAGAGGATTCAGGGGAAATCAAGCTTCCTGCACCTTGATCTTGGACTTCCAGCCTCCAAAACTGTAAAACTACAAATTTCTGTTTTTAAGCAATCCAGTTTGTAGTATTTTGTGATGGCAGCCTAGCAAAGTAATACAATATCCTATTTATTATACAAATATCCTATTAATCCTATTCATACAATATCCTGTTTATTTCCATACGCTGAAAAACAATCTTTGTTTTTTTGCACAGAACAAACAATATAGAAAAGAGAAATAGTTCTAAGACTGTAATGTTTGTTGATGTAATTTCAGTTACATAAAAGTGTTATTTTACTGATAAGACTTCATTTTCCAATATTCCCTGAATTGCTTTTCTCCATCTTTCCTAGAAAAAATTCCCATAAGTAATTTTTACTTAACAATTATATTAAAAGGTCAAATCAAAATATCACTATTACAAGAAATTCTTGTTTTAGTTGAACACTGACCCTATGTGAAGTTCACATGTGCATCTGCAAAAAATAATAATAATAATAATAATAATGGGATGGAAACTGACAAATACAAGAAATAATTTTTTATTTTTCTGGTACTATCACTTGTCAATAAACATGTATATGATTGTAACATGTTATAAAGAGTAAAGGTCAGTGCATTATATTTGATATATATTTGCTCAACTTCAATGCTTTTGCAGCATCTGCTTCATGGCAGTTTTCCTATGTCTGTTATTTCTTAAATTATCTTTGACTATCTCACAGTCTGCTGGACTTCATGTTCTAACTGGTTAAAAGCATGACTAGTTAAAATCAATCATTGTCTTTTTTACTCAGTTTAGCTCTTCCATAAAATGTCTAGTGTTTTTCCTAAGAAGACCCTGAATCACTCATTTTAAAATAACTTGTATAACCTATTTAGACACACAGAAATATTTTCACTTCATTTTTATTTTAAATTACTGATAAGATTGGAAACTTTAGAAAATAACAGAAAGCTATTTTTTCTAAAACTCAACACTTAAAATCTAAGTTATTGGAATGAAGCAACTTCTTTAATAAACTTATACACAAAATATTCTATTTCAGTTTCTCTTTCAGACACTGTAAAATCTTAAATTCAAGAATAATCCAAGGAAAAAGTTTATTCACTATTCAAGCACATATACACACATACACACACACCCATATTGCTGTTTTCACAGAACCTCTTTGTTCAAATTTTATTATTATATTTTAGCTCTCTATTCTCAATTCCTAACAGCTTCTGTCTTACTTTGCTTTACATTGCATACATGATGCTTACATGATCCAATTTCTTTTATCTCATCTCTGATTCTATATTTTAAGCCTGTCACCTGAACAGTGAACAGTTTTTTTCCTTCAAATTTTCTAATTCTTCAATACACATAGCAATAGAGGGTTTTGCTTGTTTTGCTTAAAATAAATTGTATTTATAATTACGTGAAAGCAAGGGCAATGAACATTAACAAATAATGATAACTTGAGCTCTTAAACTATTACAGTCTTGTGTGTGTCAAATTGCCTAACCAGGTGTCAATTTGGTTAAACCTGTCCTACTTCTCTTTATGGTTCCACAGATTGTTCCAATCATATTAACTTGACTCAGCTAAAACTAAATTTCAGAGCATGCCAACTGTTTGAGCCTAGGTTGACATTAATCAAAACAAGAAAAGATAAAAAGAAAACTGTAACATTTAGAATTTGTAAATGAAGCAATAGTCACTATGCTTGGAATATGTCATTGTTGGAGGCATAGTAAGACATGCCAGCAGCTTACAGCTTATCCTTGTCCTTATTCACTACATGTTTCTCTCTTCTTCCCAACGTTTTTAGCTCTGATGGCCAATAACAACCCAAAGCCCATGTCCAAATACTTTGCTGTGAAATTATGAAAGCTTTCACTATGATTAGGCAATGTTTGCCTACAGAAAGCAACTATTTGGATGACCCAAAATTGGCTACAATAGTGAAAGTAATGGGATAATTGAACATAAGGAGTATGATGGGTTTAATCTGTTACTCCTAATTACATTGAAGA
The DNA here is from genome assembly GCF_000754665.1 of Bison bison bison. Taxonomy (NCBI): domain Eukaryota; kingdom Metazoa; phylum Chordata; class Mammalia; order Artiodactyla; family Bovidae; genus Bison; species Bison bison. The sequence goes on along the minus strand of NW_011494653.1, from coordinate 973,224 downwards.
ACTTGGAGAAATAAGATGATGAGCTTAGGTTTTTCATTATCTGCTCATACTTTGTTTGGTAAGGATCCAAAAAGCTGATATCCAAAAGGCTTCCCAGGTGGCACTAGTGGTAAAGAACTTGCCTACCAATGCAAGTAGATGTAAGAGACACAGGTTTGACCCCTGAGTTGGGAAGGTCCCCTGGAGGAGGGCACGGCAACCCACTCCAGAATTCTTGCCTGGGGAATCCTATGGACACAGGAGCCTGGTGAGTTACAGTACATAGGGTCGCAAAGAGTCAGACACAATTAAAGTGATTTAGCACACACACACAAAGCTTCTATAACTGCCCTCAGAGAAACTAATATGTGCTAATAACCATAGAATTGGCTCTTTTCCAAAGTTAAATAATACTTTAATCCTAGAGAACACTTTATTATTCCACAAATTACAGTCACAGTCTTGCAGAGACCATTGTTAACCTTAAGGCTTTGATTGGGAAGGAGCCCCTGAAATTTTTCTGGTACCATTTGGACAATTTACAGGGAATATGAGAATTTTGAAGTCTTACATTGTTTGACTCCCCTTTTCTGGTAGAAAGCATTTTTTCCACATCTGAGGTGAAATCTCTCCTGGAAGACTTGCAAGGACCTCTTCTAAGGTAATCCTGTAACTGCTGCTCATCTATCTACACCACTTTTAATTGTTTCTAAGTGGGGAAAAATTAACCAGTTATGTAAAGTATACCTAATCGAATTGAGTAAGGATATTTCCGAGCAGAATTTTGAAAATGCAATGTTTCAGTAAAGCTATTCTCATATTTATCTATCTTTTGATATAGCATGATGAACTAATGAGAAACAATTAAACTTCTAATAAAATCCAGATAATACATTTTCATGTAAGGTCCTATTTGGTTTGAGGTAAACTGAGGTTTCACATAGGTTTCAAAACAATCAGTGGCTTGAGAGAAAAGATCAAATCCAGGGCTCTGTCAGTAAAATATAGGCTCAGGGTTAAATCCCAAGGGTGTGGCCATAATGCTTTTTTAAGACCTGAGAAAGATTTAGGATGGTACCTCATAAATCCTCTCAGCTAGACACAAAGATTTCTAAGAATTTTATGGGCATTCTTCCTAGAATATCTCTTCTAAATAAGAGGGCTTCTAAAGGTCTTTTAAAATATTATCTCTCAGCACCTTGACCCTCAGCCCAAGGTAGAGGAAAGCTTGTCTCAAAGAGATTTATAAGTATGACTTGGGTCTAATGGAGTGAACTGTAATTTGATATACAGAAAGTCTACAAAGATTTCAAAGTTGCCAGTTTGAAAAGAAAAGAACAGACACCATTCAAAATGCAAAGAGATCTCTGAATCTCCAACTTCCTCCAGGCAAGGAGAGCTAACCAAGGAAAATGGCATAGTTAAGAGACTAGTGGACAAAGCTTAGTTGAGGAAAACCAAGGACTAGAAACAGCTAATCAAGGGGGCAAGGGCAATTTTGAACCTGGTGGATTTTAGCATTGCTTTGGAACAGAGACTTCTTTGTTTCTCCCATTTGGACACATTTATTTTTCTGTTGCTGTTTGTTCAGTTCTCCTGCACCTGCTTTATAATGTATTGGAGAACAGAATGACTTGTATTTTAGTTCATAAATCTTTGGATCATGAGGAGATGTACATACCCAAGGAAACTAATCTACACCCTGACCTCGTTTAAAGGTAAATGTATTTAGCTTCAAGTTGAGCCTTATGCAATAGTAGGATAAGGCTTTGGGGCTTCTGAGTCTGAGGGCATTTTTTGTGAAAGAAGAATGCTAATACTTCAGGGCCAGGTTAAAAATGGTAGCTAATCTCTAAGGACAGTCTGTAGCTCGAAATTACCAATAAAATACAGTGGGCACTGGCATTTTGCCAGTTCCATTCTTTGAGCTTTAAGAGGACTGACAGCTTCTGCTTCATCTTCCTTAGAGCTCTTGCTTTTGGGAACCCTAACCCTCCATCGATGAAAGTCTATCTACTCTGCTGATAGAGACCATGTGTAAGAGACCCATGTTAAAAGCTATGTGGGAAGAAGAGGCACTATGATTACAGAAACAGGAGAAGAGATTTAATCATGCCAACATCTCAGCTGAACGTCATCATGACTCCAGCATCAGCTAGGGCCTTCATGCAACTTCATGACTCTGTCTGAGGCACTGCCGAGCTGATATCATCAACTGACAGATAATAGTGAGTGACGTATTAATTCAATAAGTTTATGAGCAGTTTGTCATACAACAGCTACCTGTGTTTTATCTTTTTTTTTTTTGCTGAGATGATAAATAGATGCTCTCATATTTATATTCTGTTTCTCAGGTTATATCAACACTCTTCCTTATTCCTAATTTATCCTGGTTGATAGATCACATTTCACTAACAGTGGTCAAACTTTTTAGGATTATGGTGAAATCTAGACATGGGGTCAAAAATGTATAGCATTTGTGTTTCTCGTTTACCTCCAAACACCTTACAGATATTGTTGAACTATGACATTTTCCATCAAGTTCAGACTTGACTTTAGAAACCTTCACAATATAGTAGTTTCTAAAAGCAGTTACTATGAGTAGATTGATGTTGACATTGAAATCTAAATCTCCCATACTTATAACAAAAGTATTTCCACTGATTTAGAAAAAACTTACATATGTTTTCAAAAGTATTACTTCATTCAGTTCAGTTCAGTCACTCAGTTGTGTCCGACTCTTTGCGACTCCATGGACTGCAGCATTCCAGGCCTCCCTGTCCATCACCAACTGTTGGAGTCCACCCAAACTCATGTCCATTGAGTCAGTGATGTTATCCAACTATCTCATCCTCTGCCATCCCCTTCTCCTCCTGCCCTCAATCTCTCCCAGCATCAGGGTCTTTTCAAATGAGTCAGCTCTTCGCAACAGGTGGCCAAAATATTGGAGTTTCAGTTTCAACATCAGTCCTGCTAATGAACACCCAGGACTGACCTCCTTTAGGATGGACTGATTGGATCTCCTTGCAGTCCAAGGGACTCTCAAGAATCCTCTCCATCACCACAGTTCAAAAGCATCAATTCTTCGGCGCTCAGCTTTCTTTACAGTCCAACTCTGACATCCATACATGTTACTTCATACTCTTCTTGAAATTTCAGCAAATGCAAGGGACTAAAAATAATTAAGAGGTTTAAAAAAAGAGATGCTAATCAATATTTTAGAAATAATATGATTGAATTTATTGCCCTGATGGCTCAAGTGGTAAAGAATCTCCTGCAATGCAGGAGAGTTAGGGACCTTGGGTGCAATTCCTGGGTCAGAAAGATCCTCTGGAGTAGGAAATGGCAAATTACTCCAGTATTCTTGCCTGGAAAATCCCATGGACAGAGGAGCCTTGGTGGGCTACAGTCCATGGGGTCACAGTGAGTCAGACATGACTGAGCAGGCATGCATGATAACTGATTGAGTAATTGTATTCTAGTATGTTAATTGAGAAAGACAAAATTTGGGCAAAAATTCTAATTAGAGGGCATTAAAAATAAATTTTTAGATATAATCTTTAGAAATCAATAGTTTGCTATTTCCTTTAGTAATAGAAGTAGATTACAATGATGTCAATATATAAGAACATTAGCAGGAAATACATAAGACTCAAAGAAGAAAAATCTGAAATTTCACTTTGATATATAAGAATGGAATGAAATCAAAGCAAAATAAATATCTAGATAAGAAGCTCAAAATCACAAAAATAACAATATTTTAAAATCAATGTTATATTAATGTGATTGTAATAAAATAATAATGACAATTATTCTTGGTACCTAAAACATACTCCAAAATATTTTCTGAAATAATCAAGAATTTTTGGTGTTTTAATAAGCTATATAAATTAAGACAGTATAAAATAAACATAATGTCTTCAGGAAGAGAAAAAAAAAAAAAAGAAACAGGATAGAAAAACCTAAAAATATACTCAAAGATGATAAATATTTATAGGGAAAACTTGGATTATTCAATAACTGGTATAGTGATAATTGTTTACATAATGGAAAAATAAAGTAATGTTGATATTGGCACTACACACCAAAATAATGTTATGTGAAGACTACATGAAACAAATGACAACAAAAAAAAAACACATGAAATATAGGAAAAAATTGGGGAAATGAATATATGATCTTAAGTGTTGCTCAACATTTTATAAGTAAAAGCAGAGAAAAGGCATATTTAGAAATTTTATTTCTGTATTAAGCACGTTTTGGTAACTCTACTTAGCTCCTAACAACTCTCCTTTCTCATGTAAGTGCCTTTCTGCACTGGGTTCACAGAGATGAGAATCTAGTCATCATATTTAAGGATGATGCCATTTTTTCAGTCGGTTTCTAGAACAGTGCTTGGTAAATACAGGCATGAAATTGACAGATATTTGCCAATTAATGCCTAAGCCAGACTATTAAATACTATATCCCAGAAACCCTGGAAATTCATCTCAGAGCCTGTTGATTGCATCCTTCTAACTGGAACACACACCTAAAAAATGATGAGAAGATAGAGGTCACTTACTTCCCCCAAAACACAACACACTTCATTCTCAGAGACAAATAAAATGTGGAGATAAAATGCAGAGGCCAGACATTTGAATGTCCAAAAATGGAGAAATTACACAAGAAATATTGTGTATTCACACAATATATTACTGTGTATTCAATAAAGAGCACATACTCTAAGCATACTTGAGAACAGAGTAGGAAAAAAGCATGCTAAATACAAGCTAAAGACAAAAGAATACACTAATGTTTATTTCATATTTTGAAAGCAAAATGTTTTATATTATTAATAACTTACTACATAAATGTTCAAAATAGTAAGAGTGTACTTTCAATTATAGAATGAGGGTAAGTGAAACGAATGACAGTAATCTTATAAAGAATAGAAGGGAATAATTGGGAATATTCTGTTATGAAGAAACTACACAATCAATGAAATGTTGTAATGTTAATTAAAAATGGATTTTTTTCTGATGTATCAGTTAGTAAGGGCTTCCCACCTGACTCAGTGGTAAAGAATCCACCTGCCAATGCATGACACAAAGGAGTCGTGAGTTGGATCCCTGGGTCAGGGAGATTCCCTGGAGAATGAAATGGCAACCCACTCCAGTATTCTTGCCTGGGAAATTCCACAGACAGAGAAGCCTGGTGGGCTGCAGTCTACTGGTTCACAAGAGTCGGTTATGACTCAGTGACTAAACAACAAGTTACTCCCAATTTTAGTTGTTTCATCCTAAAACAGTTTTCATGAAACTACACCTGTGTGTTAAACTATAAAGTATGTTGCAAACTTAAGTTTCTTTTATTAACATAGTAATACACACACATGACTACTAGGTTTTTTTAATATATATATTTAATATCCTTTGACCCATTTCTCCCATCTCCTCAACCATCTGCCTCTGGCAATCAATCTGTACAGTGTATCTATGATCCTCCTTTTTTTTTGCTTGCTTTCATTTTGTTTTGCTTAGATTGCACGTATAAGAGATATCATATGGGCTCTTAGGACTTGGGTTATTATCCAACCAACAAGCTTTGGTTGGATAATTGAAAAGACACACAGATTGAAGTAAAAACTTAAATTTAATATATACACTTATCCACACATACATACACATGCACAAGCATATATATGAAGCCACATATTAACTCATTGACTAGGACATCATGTCTTTCTCAAAAACAAAGCCTCTGCTTAGAAAAAAAGTAATTGCCATCATTGAGAAACCTGTATGCGGGTCAGGAAGCAACTGTTAGAACTGGACATGTAACAACAGACTGGTTCCAAATAGGAAAAAGAGTATGTCAAGGCTGTATACTGTCACCCTGCTTATTCAACTTATATGCAGAGTACATCATGAGAATCACTGGGCTGGAGGAAGCACAAGCTGGAATCAAGATTGCCGGGAGAAATATCAATGACCTCATATATGCAGATGACACCACCTTTATGGCAGAAAGTGAAGAACTAAAGAGCTTCTTGATGAAAGTGAAAGAGGAGAGTGAAAAAGTTGGCTTAAAACTCAACATTCAGAAACCTAAGATCATGGCATCCGGTCCTATCACTTCATGGCAAATAGATGCGAAAACAGTGGCTGACTTTATTTTTCTGGGCTCCAAAATCACTGCAGATGGTGAGTGCAGCCATGAAATTAAAGATGCTTACTCCTTGGAAGGAAAGTTATGACCTACCTAGATAGCATATTCAAAAGCAGAGACATTACTTTGTCAACAAAGTTCCATCTAGTCAAGGCTTTGGTTTTTCCAGTGGTCATGTATGGATGTGAGAGTTGGACTATAAAGAAAGCTGAGCATGAAAAAATTGATGCTTTTGAACTGCAGTGTTGGAGAGGATTCTTGAGAGTCCCTTGGACTGCAAGGAGATCCAACCAGTCCAACCTAAACGATATCATTCTTGGGTGTTCATTGGCAGGACTGATGTTGAAGCTGAAACTCCAATATTTTGGCCACCTGATGCAAAGAGCTGACTCATTTGAAAAGACCCTGTGGTGGATTCATGTTGATATATGGCGAAACCAATACAATATTGTAAAGTTAAAAAAAGAAACCCAACTGGAATGTTTATTAGAATTGCATTAGAGCAATTTGAGGAGAGATGACATCTTAATAAAGTTAAATTGCTTAAAAAAAAAAAAAAAAAGAAAAGACCCTGATGCTGGGAAAGATTGAGGGCAGGAGGAGAAGGGGACGACAGAGGATGGGATGGTTGGATGGCATCATTGACTCAATGGACATGGGTTTGGGTGGACTCCAGGAGTTGGTAATGGACAGGGAAGCCTGGTGTTGTGTGTTCACAGGGTCGCAAAGAGTCGGATACGACTGAGCAACTAAACTGAACTGAAGGAAGAGCTAAGTTATTTCTTTGAGATGACTGATTATAACTCTATATAACCTCTCCTACCTAAACTGCAATTATAATATACAATCTATGGCACAGACTTTAGTGTTTCTTTAAAATATAACATTAAATTAAAAGCACTTTCAAACATGTGTGAAAGAGAAATCACCTAGATTTTTATGGATGTTTTTCTTAAACAGTTCCTAAAATTAATGCTCAGGATTTTGGATACAAACCTTTTCCAAACACTTCATTAAATATTCATAGAAACCCTGCAATATTTTCACAGGTATATTTTAGTTCTTGCATAATAGTTAATGAAACCATATGCTTGTCTGCATTTAAAAAAAGAACGTAACCTCTCTAAGGAAACTTAATTAATTTTGGTATGCATTGCAACTCAACTGGTAGAATGGAAGTGTCCAGAGTATTGAATAGTATTCTATTTGTCATGAGTGTTAAGTGTTTACCATAGCTGGGAAGCAGTATTTATGTCAAATAATTGATAGTGTTAGTTAACTTCTCTCAATTAAATGTTGACCTGTGAGGAGATCTACGCACTCTGTAACTACTTGCTGTTTTTGGCCCACCAGATGTACCCTCTTCAGGAGTCTTGGCATTCTCTTTAGAAAGTACATATATTCAATAACAAATATCCTCAGATTTGGGTCTATGGTCAAAACATAAAATAGAAGTCCCCTTCCACATTTGGTTCCATTTTTATCTTAATTTGTGTTCAAAAACATGTAAAGAGGCAAAACTGATTAAATAAACTTTAAGATTCTGTAAATGTTTTTAACTTCTCAGTTCAGTTATTCACTAAACTTTTGAAACTGAACTAAATATTGTTGGTGTTCACAGACAATACATTAATTCAATAAAAAGTAATCGAAGAACAGCACTAAGTGGCTAATAAATCACTACTTAATTATTTAAATAAGCAATAAAAGATCTAGAAGAAAAAAATAAATGCAATAATATAATAATTCTCTCAGCCTTAGAAAACTTCCCAGATAGTACAGTGGTAAAGAATCTGCTTGTAATGCAGGAGACACAGGAGATGTGGGTTTGATCCCGTGGTCAGGAAGATCCCCTGGAGGAGTGTATGGCACCCCACCCCAGTATTCTTGCCTGGAGAATCCCATGGACAAAGGAGACTGGCAGGCTATAGTTCACAGCATCGAAGAGTCAGACATAACTTAAGCACTGGGCATGCACTCGGCCTCCTTAATTCTGTGTGTGCTGTGCTTAGTTGCTCATCATGTCTGACTTTTTGCGATCCCATGGATTGCAGCCCACCAGGCTCCTCTGTCCATGGGGATTTTCCAGGGAAGAATATTGGAGGGGAGTACCATGCCCTCCTCCAGGGGATCTTCCCAACACAGGGATCAAACCCAGGTTTCATCTGAGCTATCAGGGAAGCCCGATAGTCCAAGTGTGCTCATATGTCCTAATATTTCGAAGATTTTACTTTTTTAGTAACTATTTATAAATCTATATACTAAAAGCAAAAAAAATTTACTTTTTTCTAACCTTATGGTTAAAAATTCACAATATTGAACTATAAAGTCATAATCTAATTAATACTGTAATTTCTACAATAATATGTATAAATATTTCTGTTTTTAATAATTTCACATTGAGGCTTTTTTGAAATATGCACTATAATTGAGAGTTATTTAATAAGATTATCTGCCTAAAGATTTCATAAATGAAACTCAAATTTGACTTATTTTATTATAAAATATTTAAATGCCCTATCTTGATTGCTGTGACAAGTGTATATGATTCTGAGTTTAAAATCCAAATTTCAATGGATTACTGGCCTTTAAAAAATGAAAGTATTAATATTTATACTACTGAAAATCTTTGTGCTAATGTATTCCTACTAATATTTATTACTTAAGAGTTTTTTTTTTTAGTTAATTGACCACCTCAGTATCATAGCAACTAATTTCATATATTGACTAAAATTATCCAAATTAAAAAAAAATGCATCTTGAAGTTTATATCTAAACTACTTTCCCACACTCCAAGTATTTATTGATAGCATATATTTGATGCAACTGGAAGTTCTCAGGATTGGAGCTAGAGGAGCTTAGCCTATTCTATTTGAATTCTACAATTAAAAGTTGCTATAAACCTGGAAAGTTAATTTTTAAAATGCATTATAATTATTCTCCAAATAGCTTTATAACGTGCAAAAATGTCAGGTTTAGCATTGCTAATTTCAAAACTAGAGTACTTAAGAATTCTAGAATCACTTCATTTTCACCATACTTTTGGTTCTAATTTTCCAAAGTGGATTACAAACCAGTCCCTGCATTTCTCAGGAAGCAAGATGAAATCATACCTAATCAGTTATTTTGAAAAAAGTGATTGTAATTACCTCAAAATATAATGCCTCCATAGGGAGTAAATTTTAGAATAATTGCAAATGAGCTCATTTTAAATGAGTATTTTTACTAAATTTAAGAAATATAACTTCTTTGTCATGGGTAGGTCACATAGAACTAGATCTGCATTGTAGTATTTTTAAATTTAGAATCTAATTTTTCATTTTGTAAAACTCAGGTAAGAGGATTATGGTTACTTACTGCAATACTGCACAAATACATACCTGGCCAAAAAATGAGAGTGTTAGAGTAATTTACATGAGTAAAAGGATATAAAAACATAAAACTAGAATAAAATTCATGAGAAAAAGTAGCTCACTTACAAAGAAATAAATTGGGGAATAATTATATCCAATATTAAAGTAAATTGGACTCTCAATCTGATATTGTTCAATATTACAGCAAAAGACTCAATTATCTGGTTGCAACTTATTTTTCCACATTTGTCAGCACTTTTATCCTGCATTCCACAAAACTTATAATAAATATCCATGCATATTACCCATCATTCCTCAGTACCATGTTCATTTGTCACTCTGCACTTTATCACATACCACACAGTATATACTATTGTTTAAGATGGCAAAACATTCAAAAGATCCAATAATGTAACAGTTATAAGGCCAAACACAGTAATACTAATTCTATAGGTTATTAAAATATAAACATGTTTATAAGGCTTTGCTAATTTAAAAGGTGTTTAATGTAACCTGAGTATCATGTTAATATCCTCATTTAAAAGTAAGCTAGTTTATGTTAGGGTGTACATAGAAGACCATCAAAATATATAGACAACATAAGGTTAAAATGAATGGAATAAGTTTTTATTTTTGGAATAAAGGTTTATTCTTTGTTTACAATTTTCTGGATTGTTTAAATCATTAATTACATGTATTAATTTTATAATAAAATAAAGTTAATGTATTACAAAAATCTAAGATATGTATTTTAAATTATATTTTCTGGCCTATTGATGACATATCATAAGTCCTGTCACAGAAAAAGCTCTTATTTATGTAAAGGGAAATGATATATAATATATGTTTCATTAGGGCTTCAATTCCATTTGCTTTCAGATGTACTTAAGAAACAAAATATTTTTAACTTTAATTCTGCATTCTCAGATAGCTCCAACTTATCTTGTCCCAATACCAGTTCTAGGACCAATTTTTCTTCCTGGGGGCCATGGTTACTTTCATTGAAGAATAGCATTTGAATCTAAGATCTGGATGCTCAGGTATGTTCACTGTTACTCAGGCATCATTGTTTCTAGGCCCTTTCAACTGACAAAGCAAGGAGATATTTGTATGTATAAAAATACATGTACACACAATAGCCCACCAACCCACTAGACATATATTTCTATATGTAATTCTATATATCTATATTAAGTTACCTGAGTTCATACTGATGTCTACAATTCTAATCTCTTTCCACATGGAACATTTTAGCCTACTTTTTACTTCTTTTTCTTATCTATAACTTTTCATTTCACCAAGTTCTTAACATTTGCTTTCATTTATTTAATTGTTCAATTATAATATACATATTCAGTGGTTTCTGAACTATTAATGCATACTCCCATGAGAAACAAGTTTATCCACAACAGTACAGTGGTTATATATAATTTCTTTGTCTGTAGTCTTATGTTGTTTAGTTGCTAAGTCGTGTCCAACTCTTTTGTGACCACATGGACTGTAGCCCACTAGGCGCATCTGTCCATGGGATTTTCCAGGCAAGAATACTGAAGTGAGCTGCCATTTCCTTCTTCATGGATCTTTCTGATCCAGGGACTGAATACACATCTCCAGCTTGGCAGGCAGATTCTTTACCAGAGACCAACCTGGGAAGCTCCTTTAGTCTTACGCATGTGTGCTAAGTCACTTCAGTTGTGTCTGACTCTGCATCTGATTTCAAAAGTTACTTAGTAGAAACTTACTCCTCGTCTCCCTTTAATAAGTTTCTTTTATACATTTGTACTACATTTAAATTTTTGGTTACATTCTGCATTCCATCCTGAGATTCCCCAATCTAATTTATTTTTAAATTTTGTATACATCAAGGTTTATTTAAAGTTGTGATGTTCTGTGTAATGTAAAAGTCTTTGATTTTTGACAAATGTCTAATGTCTTATGGGACTTTCCTTGTAGCTCAGATGGTAAAGAATCCTCCTGCAACTTGGGAGACCTGGGTGCGATCCCTGGGTTGGGAAGATCCCCTGCAGGAGGGCATGACAACCCACTCTAGTATTCTTGCCTGGACAATACCCAAGGACAGAGGAGGCTGGTAGGGTACAGTTCATGGGGTCACAAAGAGCTGGACGTGACTGAACGACTAAGCACACAGCACAGTGTCTTATATTCACCATTATAGTATTGTGTAGTATAGTTTCACTCCTCAAAAATCTGTATGTTTCACCTATTCAGCCTCCTTCCTCCTCATCTTTAGCTCCCTGGAAGCCACTGATTTGTTTGTAATCTCTATAGGTAGGTTTGTCTTTTCCAGAATGCCATATGATTGGAATCACAGAGTAATGTAGCTTTTCAGATTGGTCTCTTTTACTTATTAATATGTAAATTCATCCATGTCTTTTCATGCTTGATAGCCCTTTTTTAATCAGTGTTGTTATTGTTACTGTTCAGCTGCTAAATTGTGTCTGACTTTCTGCGACCCTACGGACTGCAACACCTCAGGCTTCCCTGTCCTTCACTATTTACTGGAGTTTGCTCATTTGCACGTCCATTAAGTTGGTGATTCTATCAAACAATCTTATCCTCTGCCTTTCTCTTCTCCTTTTGCCTCCAATCTTTCCCAGCATCAGGGTCTTTTCAAATGAGTCAGCTCTTTGCATCAGGTGGTCAAAGTATTGGAGTTTCAGCTTCAACATCAGTCATGCCAATGAACACCCAGGACTGATATCCTTTAGGATGGACTGGTTGGATCTCCTTGCAGTCCAACACCACAGTTCAAAAGCATCAATTCTTCGGCACTCAGTTTTCTTTATAGTCCAACTCTAACATCTATACCTGACTACTGGAAAAACCATAGCCTTGACTAGACAGACCTTTGTTGACAAAGTAATGTCTCTGCTTGTGAATATGCTGTCTAGATTGGTCATAACTTTCCTTCCAAGGAGTAAGCGTCTTTTAATTTCATGGCTGCAATCACCATCTGCAGTGATTTTGGAGCCCAGAAAAATTTCCACTGTTTCCCCATCTATTTCCCAAGAAGTGATGGGACCAGATGCCATGATCTTCATTTTCTGAATGTTGAGCTTTAGGCCAACTTTTTCACTCTCCTTTCATCAAGAGGCTCTTTAGTTCTTCTTCACTTTCTGCCATAAGGGTGGTGTCATCTGCATATCTGAGTTTATTGATATTTCTCCCGGCAATCTTGATTCCAGCTTGTGATTCTTCCAGCCCAGCATTTCTCATGATGTACTCTGCATAGAAGTTAAGTAGGCAGGGTGACAATATACAGCCTTGACATACTCGTTTTCCGATTTGGAACCAGTCTGTTGTTCCATGTCCAGTTCCAACTGCTGCTTCCTGACCTGCATACAGGTTTCTCAAGAAGCAGGTCAGGTGGTCTGGTATTCCCATCTCTTTCAGAATTTTCCACGGTTTATTGTGATCCACACAGTCAAAGACTTTGGCATAGTCAATAAAGCAGAAATAGATATTTTTCTGGAACTCTCTTGCTTTTTCGATGATCCAGCGGATGTTGGCAATTTGATCTCTGGTTCCTCTGCCTTTTCTAAAACCAGCTTGAACATCTGGAAGTTCATGGTTCAAGTATTGCTGAAGCATGGCTTGGAGAATTTTAAGCATCACTTTACTAGCATGTGAGATGAGTGCAATTGTGTGGTAGTTTGAGCACTTTTGCTATATAGTAAATCCTTTCTGTTTATCTAATTTATATAAACTAGTGTGTTAATCCCATACTCCTAATTTATCCCTACCCTCTTCTCCTTCAACAACCAGAAATTGTTTCTTTTTTATTTTTATTTTTTTGTCAGTGAGTCTGTTTCTGTTTTGTAAACAAGTTCATTTCTCCTTTTTTTTTTTTTTGTATTACACATTTAAGTGACACCATATAATATTTGTCTTTCTCTACCTGACATTTCACTTAGTATGCTAATCTCTACATCCATCCATGCTCTACAAATGGCAGTACTTCATTCTTTTTTACAGCTGGGTAATTAGAAAGGGCAGAGGAAACAGAGATCTAATTGCCAACATCCACTGGATCATCGAAAAAGTAAGAGAGTTCCAGAAAAAATATCTATTTCTGCTTTATTGACTATGCCAAAGCCTTTTACTGTGTGGATCACAATAAACTGTGGAAAATTCTGAAAGAGATGGAAATACCAGACCACCTGACCTGCCTCTTGAGAAACTATATGCAGGTTAGGAAGCAACAGTCAGAACTGGACATGGAACAACAGACTGGTTCCAAATCGGAAAAGGAGTATGTCAAGGCTATTTATTGTCACCCTGCTTATTTAACTTATATGCAGAGTACATCATGAGAAACGCTGGGCTAGAAGAAGCGCAAGCTGGAATCAAGATTGCTGGGAGAAATATCAATGACCTCAGAAATGCAGATGACACCACCCTTATGGCAGAAAGTGAAGAGGAACTCAAAAGCCTCTTGATGAGAGTGAAAGAGGAGAGTGAAAAAGTGGGCTTAAAGTTCAACATTCAGAAAACTAAGATTATGTTATCTGGTCCCATCACTTCATGGGAAATAGATGGGGAAACAGTGGAAATTTTTCTGGGCTCCAAAATCACTGCAGATGGTGATCGCAGCCGTGAAATTAAAAGACGCTTACTCCTTAGAAGGAAAGTTATGACCAATCTAGATAGCATATTCAAAAGCACAGACATTACTTTGCCAACAAAGGTCCATCTAGTCAAGGCTACGGTTTTTCCAGTAGTCAGGTATGGATGTGAAAGTTGGACTATAAAGAAAGCTGAGTGCTGAAGAATTGATGCTTTTGAACTGTGGTGTTGGAGAAGACTCTTGAGAGTCTATTGGACTGCAAGGAGATCCAACCAGTCCATCCTAAAGGAGATCAGTCCTGGGTGTTCTTTGGAAGGACTGATGCTAAAGCTGAAACTCCAATACTTTGGCCACCTGATGTGAAGAGTTGACTCATTGGAAAAGATCCTGATCCTGGGAGGGATTGGGGGCAGGAGGAGAAGGGGATGACAGAGGATGAGATGACTGGATGTCATCTCTTACTCGACTGACATGAGTTTGAGTAGACTCTGGGAGTTGGTGATTGACAGGGAGGCCTGGCATGCTGCGATTCATGGGGTCACAAAGAGTCAGATATAACTGAGTGACTGAACTGAATTGAACCGAATTTTCTATTTTGTATATACACAATGTTCATGTATACATTTATTTGTTGACTGACACTTAGTTTGCTTCAATGTCTTGTCTATTGTAAATAGATCAGGTAATGTATTTTTAATAAAATGATAATAATCACTTTCTAATAAATTAGAAACATTTAAAATGATTATATTTTTGACTTCTGCCATAATAAATTGTAATTAATTGCATCAAAGTGCCAGTTAGTGAAATACATATAAGAAAATGTAAGCTTCTTCAAAACTGCAAGAAAAAAATTAAAGTTTGTGAAGATGTATATAGACCTTCCATAAAATTCCTACATGCATACACACACACACATACATATCACCCTGACTAATAGTGAGTGGAGGAGGTAGTAGAGGTAGTTGTGATGTGTTGTATGTATTTGTGTGTTCTCAGATTTACTTGTCTTAAGGTTACAAACATTAGAGTTGCAGCATTAAACATTTCAAAACAATCCAAAATGCCTAAATGTGGTGGCACAGAAAGAGCAAATATATTAAGTATATAACACAAATTATGTTTAATTATCAGAATCCTTCTCAGTAAAAGCTACCAATTCTATTAGAGACACAAGTGATATTTTATTTTGGAAAGATAAATGTTATAAGGAATATTAAGAATTTTTAACCAATTCCTTAAATGTAATCAGAAACAGATATATTAACTCCAAACTGAAAGTTAATTCATGAACTTGTAATTTGTCATGTAAATATGTTTTATATTAGATTTAGTTGCACGATATAACTAAAGTTGATGGAAAGCCTAATTATGAATAAGACTTTGCAGTTACACTTTAAACTGAAGAATGCAGATACCTCAGAAATGTTTTCTGAATTGACATTTCTAAAATATAATATACTATTACAAAATTTATAATTAGCCTAAATAAAATTTGTTTAATATATAGAGACAAAGTGAAAAGGAATGCCATTTCAAGTTTACATTTGTTTAAATCAAGTACCAACTGCTTCTATACACAAAAATGACACTAAAAATACAGTGATACACCAACTACCAAAGATTCTATCAAACAGTATTTAAAATGATATGTTTAGTCTCCAGATAGAAGTAACTAAAAATTGAGGTTAATATTCCTATTTTATATCCCTTCTTTAAAAGCTAAAAACATGACATAACCTAGAGAAATAAAATGTTCAAAGGTAAGAATTATGAGAAAGAGAGCAAATAAAACACAATTTTCTATATGGAATTAAATCAATTAGTCATGGTGAAAGTCTCAGTGAAAGAGATAAGATTAGATGATGCAATAAGAAAAGCATGACATCTAGAATCAATGTCATCCAGATTCAGTTCAGTTCAGTTCGGTCACTCAGTCGTGTCCGACTCTTTGCGACCCCATGAATCGCAGCACGCCAGGCCTCTCTGTCCATCACCAACTCCCGGAGTTCACCCAGATTCACGTCCATCGAGTCAGTGATGCCATCCAGCCATCTCATTCTCTGTTGTCCCCTTCTCCTCCGGCCCCCAATCCCTCCCAGTATCAGTCTTTTCCAATGAGTCAGCTCTTTGCATGAGTAAGCTTTAATTTCTACAAATCTAAAATACTATAATATTTATTTTATATGGTTATAATAAGGATTAGATTAGATAGTATTTGTTAAGTTCCTTGTGTATAATACTCACTATATAAAGAGATATAATTTTCTTAAACTTTTTGATATCTTATTTTTCCAAATACTATCACTATTAATAGCAATAATAGGGATAATATAATACATCTTAACATTTAATGAGTACAATGATAAATCTTTCACTACTAATACTATATAGTACATATACTACCGGTAATATATACCTGATATAGGGGAAAAGTGATTCATTCATTACATATTGCCCTGTGTGTGTGTGAGTTGCTCAGTCATCTCTGACTCTCTGCAATCCCATCCGGCTCCTCTGTCCATGGAATTCTCCGGGCAAAAATATTCAAGTGGGTAGCCATTCCCTTCTCCAGGGGATCTTCCAGATCCAGGCATTGGACCTGGGTTCAATTTGCCCTAATAACCCCAATTTTATAAGTGAGAAAACCTAAGCTAACCCCCTCAAAAGACCTAAGTAAAACAGTTAAGGTTACTCAGCTAGTAAGAAGTAAAGCCAAAATATGAAACCAAGCTGACTGGCACCAACGAACCCAAGTTTAGCCTCTCTTTGAGGGGCACAGGATAGGGAATGTTTTAAAACTGTCATTGTCTACAAAAATAAAGATTTGAAATATAGTAGTTACATGCATTTATACTTCATATAGACCACAATAGGAAAATAGAACTTGTAAATTAGTTAAAATTAATCCACCCATATCTCTGAATATCTGAAGAGTCCTATTACAACCTCTGTAGGTGGCATAGCAAGTGCATCAGCAGGCTGACTCATACTGTGTTTTTTGTGTTTTGTTTCTTTAGCAGAGCTGATATATGTCCTTGAGGCAAATGGTATGATATCACTCCACCTCCACCTCTGGCCTTGAAAAGATACCTACAGGTAATTTCATATGTATTTAACAATCTAATACTGTTACATTATTCAGATATGAGGTTTGCCAGTCAGTCTTTGGGGCACTATGAAACAAAACTACTGTGGGATGACTTTCCACATGAGATGTTCACTTGATCTGGATTACACTAATTGTTATATTTAGCCCACACTAATTCTTAATGTTACTGTGGCTGCTCCACAATGCAATTTAAGTGCCCTTAAAGAAAAAAAAATCATTTCACAAATGTAAAATGCATATATCAATCAATTACTGAAAAGTAGACCGCGTAATATCCTGCTTTATGACTTAAACTACAGCAATAATATTAGTCATCATTACTGAGCACCTATCTTACGTAGGTGTATGTAGGTGTATGTCAGTCATATTACTGTGTGTTTGACAGACTTCAATCTCCATCTTCCTCTTCATTTGAATATATAAACTACTTGAGATTTATGGTCTCTAGCACTGCTCTTTTCCTTGTCTCTTTTTGCTGCCACCTGCTATCTTACAATTTACTTGTTTGTTTCTGACTCTCTGTTAACCTTTGACATTAATTCTTTTTACTGTATCTTCAGAGACCCCAAGGTTAGCTTATCCATAACTGAGTCTCTGGTTTCCTTGGTCTAAACTCTAATGAGCTTCACCTTTAATACACTTACGTCATCTATTCCCTCAGCTTACTCTGTAAATCATCATTACTTGGAAGTTTTCTACTAATTAAGTATTTAATTCTTACTTCTTTACAATAACCCATCATCTGACAACATCTCCACCTTTCAACTTATTTCTGTTATTCCTTCTACCTTTCCTTGAAGCCCATTGACACTTCTCTCCACTTTTAAAGTATAGTATTATTTTTAATGATTTCTATTTACTGTATCTTAATTAAAATGTTTTCTGGATTTTGCAATGAACAATTAAGTGTTTCAAGCACTTTATTGTTTTTGTTCTAAAATCTATCCCTCCTTAAATAAACAGATTTTATGACTTTGATATCTGCCCAAAGGCAAGCAAAATGAGATTCTCTGCCAACATCACAGTGCACCTGGTTACCATTAGATTCTACCCAATGTATGTTAGATTAAATGGTTAGTTGACATAAACTTACATTGCTATCTCAACACTGCACTGAAATGAGAGTTGGAGCTATAGGTGGTCTCAGCAGAAGATGTTTGACGAGAATTCTATGTCTGATGAAGTTTATGTGCACATTGTACAGGAGCCAATTTTGCACATCCTGGATTTTTTGGCCCTACTACATGACTTACAAGTTGTGCCTGTGCCTAGCCTCATTTCCATTGTTATAGGATAGTTGTACTTCCAAATCAAGGGCAATCTAGTCACTGCTATTTGCCTTAGATTAGCTGCTGCTGCACTAAATTTAACCTTCTTGAAAACTGCTTTCAAAGGCTAGTGATTCAGTCAAGAAATAGAAACTTCTGTTGGTTTATTGTCTACTTCAGTCCTTAAGAATTACAATTAGGGGGACATTAACTGAAGTTTTATATCTACCATTTTTTCTCCTACTTTTTCAGAAGTGACCACAGATCTGCAAATTTCCTGATTTTCTTTTCTACAAGTAAATGATTTGGCATATGAATGAACAGTTTCCAACTTTCAGGGCCATTTGGGGGTACTGCATGATTCTTATATTTGTTATTAATTTCAGTAGTTATCAGGATGTGGGAGAAGTGAATTTGTTTCCTTTCATTGTCATAATGTATTGTTAAATTGGTTTGCTAATACAGTTGATCTTTGAGTAACAGAGTTTGAATTGCATGGATCCACTTATACCCAGATTTTTTTCTATAGTAAATACTACAGACTGGCATGTCAGTGGTTATTGACTCTGTAAGATGTGGAACTGTAGACTGAGATTAGTAACTGTCACATATACAGAAGGGTGATTAAAAGTTACACAGGAATTTTCAACTGCAGTGAGGGTTGGCACCCCAATTTCTGCATTGTTCAAAAGTCAGATGTATTTTGTTGAGGATTTTCACATCTATGTTCATCAGTGACACAGAACTGTAATTTTATTTTCCTGTAGATTTTTTGCCATATTTTGGTATAAGTGTAAGCTGACGTCATAGAATGAATTCAAAAGTGCTTCTTCTTCAATTTTCTGAAATAGTTTGAGAAGAATGGTGTTAACTCCTCTTAGGTGTAATTATGGAGTAGGCAATGGCACCCCACTCCAGTACTCTTGCCTGGAAAATTCTAGGGATGGAGGAGCCTAGTAGGCTGCAGTCCATGGGGTCTTGAAGAGTCAGACATGACTGAGCGACTTCACTTTCACTTTTCACTTTCATGCATTGGAGAAGGAAATGGCAACCCACTCCAGTGTTCTTGCCTGGAGAATCCCAGGAACGGAGGAGCCTGGTGGGCTGCCATCTATGGGGACGCACAGAGTTGGACACGACTGAAGCGACTTAGCAGCAGCAGGTGTAATTAACCTGTGGAGCCATCTGGTCCTGTGCTTTTGCTTGTTGGAAGTTTATTGTTGTTGTTCAGTCGCTAAGTCACGTCCAACTCTTTGCAACCCCATGAACTGCAGAATGCCAGGCTCCCTGTCCTTTACTGTCTCTTAGAGCTTGCTCAAATTCATGTCCATCGAGTCAGTGATGCTATCTAATGATTTCATCCTCTGCTGACCTCTCCTTTTGCTTTCAATCTTTCCTAGCATCAAGGTATTTTCCAATGCTTTAGCTCTTCACATCAGGTGGCCAAAATATTGGAGTTTCAAATTCAACATCAGTCTTCCAATGAATATTCAGGATTGATTTCCTTTACAATTGAATGGTTTGATCTCCCTGCTGTGCAAGAGACTCTCAAGACTCTTCTCTAGCACCACAAATTGAAAGTATCAATTTTTTGTGTGTGTGCTCAGGCATGTTTATGGTCCCACTCCCACATTCATATATTACTTATGGAAAAATCATAGCTTTGACTATATGGACCTTTGTTGACAAAGTGATATATCTGCTTTTTATACTGACTCAATATTATTGCTAGTAAGTGCTATACTCATATTTTATATTTCTTCCTGATTAAGTCTTCAAAGATTGTACATCTCTAAGAATTTATCCATTTTTTCTTGGGTGTCTATTTTGTTGGCATATAACTGTTCATAGTAATATTTTACATTCTTTGTAGTTCTGTAGTGTAGTTCATAATTTCTCTTTCGTTTATTATTTTAATTTCTTTTTTATTTATTATTTTATTTTATTTAGGTCTTTTCTCTTTGTTCTTGATGGGTCTAGCAAATTTGCTTTGCTCTTCAAAGAAACAGCTCTTAGTTTCGTTGATCTTTGTTATGTGTTTACATCTCTAATTCACGTACTTTTGCTCTGATCTTTAGAATTTCTTTCCTTCTACTAACTTGGGATTTGTTTTTCTTTTTCTAGTTCCTTTAGGTATAAGGTTAGGTTTATTTGAGATATTTCTTGTTTCCTACAGTAGGCTTGTGTCCCTATAAACTTTCCTCTTAGAACTGCTTTTATTGCAACTCATACATATTGGATCACTGTGTTCCATTTTCATTTGTCTCCAGGTATTTTTAGATTTCTTAAGTGACTCACTGGATATTTAATAGCGTATTATTTAGCCTCCACATGTTTTCATTTTTATTTATTTATTTTTCATATTTTTTCCTTGTAGTTGATTTCCGGCCTCATACTATTGAAATTAGAAAAGATGCATCATATGAGTTCAAACATTTTAAATGTACAGAGACTTGTTTTGTGGCCTAGCATGTGCTCTGTCCAGCAGAATGTTCCATGCACACTTGAAAAGAAACTGTATTCTGCTGCTTTTCATAGAGTGTTTTGCAGATATCTATAATGTGCCATTTAAGACCAGTGTTTCCTTATTGATTTTCAGTCTGGATGATCTATCCATTAATAAGGTCCTCTACAATTATTGTGTTAATGCCAATTTTTCCCTTAATGTGTGTTAATATTTGCTTTATATATTTAAGTACTCCTATGTTGGGAGCATATATATTTATAATTATTATATTTCTTGTTGGATTTACCCTATTATCATTGCATAATATCCCACTTTGTTTCTTCCTACAGTTTTGTTTTAAAGTACATTTTGCATTACTACACCAGCTTTTTTTTGTCCCTTTCCATTTGGATGAAATATCATTTCACTTCCAGTCTGCATGTGTCTTTAGATCTGAAATGAATCTCTTCTGCTCTGCATCTATACACGTCTTCTTTTTTTGATTCACTCACCCACCCTATATTTTTTGATTAGACCATTTAGTCCATTTTCATTTAAAGTCATTAGTGATAGGTATGCACTTATTGCTATTTTGCTCAATGTTTTCTGATAGTTTTATAGTTCTTTTATGTTATTTTCTTCTTTTACTATGTAACTTGATGATTATCTTTATTGTTATTTTGGAATTCCTTTCTCTTGTGAATGTATGTATATCACAGAATTTTGGTTTATGGTTACCATTAAGTGTGTGTGTATGTGTGTGTGTGCGATATAATTTGATGTTTTTGTGTGTGTATCCCTTCCTCTGTAGATGATTTTACTGCTGTTGTCTTACAACCTTCATCTTAGCTTTATAAGTTATTGATCTACTACTTTACTGTATGTTTGCCTTTGCCAATGATATTTTTCCTTCTATAATTTTCTATTTTTAATTGTAATATTCTTGCTTTTTAACATTTATTTTTAAATTGTATTTTATATTTGACTATAGTATAGTTGCTTAACTATGCTGTATTAGTTTCAGGTGTGCAGAAAAGTGATTCACTTATACATTTGTTGTAAAGCCAGTTTAGTTGTGCTGAATTTTTTTAGCTTCAGTTCAGTTCAGCTCAGTTGCTTAATCGTGTCCAACTCTTCACAACCCCGTGGACCACAGCATGCCAGGCTTCCCTGTCCATCACCAACTCCCAGAGTTTACCCAAACTCATGTCCATTGAGTCAGTAATACCATCCAACCATCTCATCCTCTGTTGCCCCCTTCTCTTCCTGTCCTCAATCTTTCCCAGCATCAGGGTCTTTTCAAATGAGTCAGTTCTTTGCATCAGGTGGCAAAAGTATTGGAGTTTCAGCTTCAACATCAGTCCTGCCAATGAACATCCAAAACTGATCTCCTTTAGGATGGACTGGTTGGATCGCCTTGCAGTCCAAGGGACTCTCAAGAGTCTTCTTTAACACCATAGTTCAAAAGCATCAATTTTTCCATGCTCAGCTTTCTTTATAGTGCAACTTTAACAGCCATACATGACTACTGGAAAAACCATAGCTTTGACTAGACAGACCTTTGTTGACAAAGTAATGTTTGTGCTTTTTAATATGCTATCTAGGTTGGTCATTACTTTCCTTCCAAGGAACAAGCATCTTTTAATTTCATGGCTACAATCACCCTCTGCAGTGATTTTAGAGCCCCCCAAAATAAAGTCAGCCACTGTTTCCACTGTTTCTCCATCTACTTGCCATGAAGTGATGGGACCGGATGCCATGATCTTAGTTTTCTGAATGTTGAGCTTTAAGCCCACGTTTTCACTCACCTCTCTCACTTTCATCAAAAGGTTCTTTAGTTCCTCTTCACTTTCTGCCATAAGGGTGGTTTCATCTGCATATCTGAAGTTATTGATATTTTTCCTGACAATCTTGATTCCAGCTTGTGCTTCTTCCAGCCCAGCATTTCTCATGATATACTCTGCATATAAGTTAAATAAGCAGGGTGACAATATACAGCCTTGACTGACTCCTTTTCCTATTTGGAACCAGTCTGTTGTTACATGTCCAGTTCTAACTGCTGCTTCCTGACTTGCATACAGATTTCTCAAGAGGTAGATCAGGTGGTCTAGTATTCCCATCTCTTGAAGAATTGTCCACAGTTTGTTGTGATCCACACAGTCAAAGGCTTTGGCATAGTCAATAAAAAAAAAAATAGATGTTTTTCTGGAACTCTCTTGCTTTTTTGATGACCCAGTCAATGTTGGCAATTTGATCTATGGTTCCTATGCCTTTTCTGAAACCAGGTTGAATATCTGGAAGTTCATGGTTCACACTTTGCTGAAACCTGGCTTGGAGAATTTTGAGCATTACTTCACTAGTGTGTGAGATGAGTGCAATTGTGTGGTAGTTTGAGCATTATTTGACATTGCCTTTCTTTGGGATTGAAATGAAAACTGACTTTTCCAGTCCTGTGGCCATTGCGGCATTTTCCAAACTTCCTGGCATATTGAGTGCAGCACTTTCACAGCATCATCTTTTAGTTTAGCTTGCCTGTAAAACTCTTTACCCTCCAAATCTGAATGATAGCCTTGCTGAGCATATTATTTTTGATTATAGATTTTTTTCCTTATCAATTTGAATATATCAGGCCACTCCTTTCTGACCTGCAAAATTTCTGCTGAAATTTCAACATCGTTTTGTAAGAGTGTCCTTATGTATAACTAGCAGTTTTTCCCTTGTTGCTTTTAAAATTCTCCCTTTAAGTTTTGGCATTTTAATCATAATGTTTCTTGACATGTGTCTCTTTGGGTTCATATTGTTTGGGACCTTCTGTGTTTCCTGGATCTGAATATATGTCTCCCTCTGCTGGTTAGGGAAAGTTCTTAGCTGTCAAATTATTTCTTCAAAGAAGTTCTCCTCCACTTTCACTCTCTCTTCTCCTTCTGGGATCCTTGTAATATAATTATTAGTTCATTTCATGTTGGCCCAGGGATCTCTTAAAGTACCCTCATTTTTATTTATTTATTTATTTTTCTGTTCAGTCTGAGCAATTTCTACTACTCATTTTCCAGTTTATGGTTCCATTTTTCTGTATCATGTAATCTACTGTTTTAATCTAATGTAATACACTTTCCCGTGTAACTTTTTTGCTTCAGTTATTGCATTATTCAGTTCTGTTTGGTTCTTCTTTACGTTTTCTCTTTATTAAACTTCTCACTTTGTTTATTCATTGTTCTCCTTAGTTCATTACATGTTTTTAAGATTACTGCCTTGAGTTTTTTATGTAAGGCTGCTTATTTTCACTTTGCTTGGTTCTTCCTCTGGGACTTTATCTTTTTCCTTAATTTGCAACATATTCCTCTGTCATTTTATTTTGCTTAATTCTCTGTTTTTATTTTTATGTAGTGGGTAAGTTGGTTATGTTTCCTGATGTTGGAGAAGTGGCTCTATATAGGTTACATCATTTGGGGCCTAATATCACACTACCCTCGAGTAGTATATTGTCTAGTCTAGTGGCATCCTATACGTGGACTGCATTGGCCCTTCTGGTTTCGTGGGGCCAACTCCCATAGGTGTGCTGATAGGTGAGGCTAGACTCTGGTTAGGTTAGTTACCAGGCCTTGCATCGTGCTGAGGTTGCTGGCTTACTGGTGGGCAGAGCTTTGTCCTCACACAGCTGGCTATAGTCCTCAGGGGCTTCCAGGATTGATGATGGCCTGCTGATAGGGCAGAGCCAGGTCATAGCCGTAGGAACATAAATAATATGCTTTTACTTTTTCAAATAAATTGCCATCTATTCAAGGACTTTTGTTCTACTACCCTTTCATTTCTAAAAAATTTGTATTGAACTTAGTCTGATTATCGGAGAAGGCGATGGCACCCCACTCTAGTTCTCTTGCCTGGAAAATCCCCTGGACGGAGATGCCTGGTGGGCTGCAGTCCATGGGGTCGCTAAGAGTCGGACACGACTGAGCGACTTCACTTTCACTTTTCACTTTCATGCATTGGAGAAGGCGATGGCACCCCATTTCCAGTGTTCTTGCCTGGAGAATCCCAGGGATGGGGGAGCCTGGTGGGCTGCTGTCTCTGAGGTTGCACAGAGTCGGATACGACTGCAGTGATTTAGCAGGAGTCTGATTATAATTAAAAAGTGACAGAAGAACCCCAGAGAAAACAATGATTTTTAAATTCAGATGCACATATCTACTACAAACACAATTTAACTAGAGAAACTGGAATAAGATGTGGATTGAAATAATTTCAATATCCTGGTTGTGATAATTACACTATATTTTTTCAATTTGCTCCCACTGGATGAAACTAGGTAAAGGATAGATGGAATATATTTGTATTAACTCTCAACTATATAGGGATTTATACACATAACAGAATTATCTCAAAATAAAAGTTTAATTAAATTTTAAGTATCTAAATAAAACCTGTTCTAGTGTGAAAAAATAACACATCAAATTATGATTTTCTTTATAAAGATTTATATATATCTGTATATATATACATATATACAATATATAAATGTACTGCAATATAAATGATTCATCATTTTGATAATCAATTTAATATCAATTTTTTGCTTAAGTTCTCAACTTGACAGGATAATTTCTTTTAAAAATTATTACAGAGATAATTTTTATTTTTATAAATAAATTCACAAATAATTTTTTACAAATATATTTATGAATAAATCTCTATTTTTATGTATTTTAAGACAGATAACTTGAAAACAGTGAGTTTGAGTGTCATACAATATATGTTTGTTGAATCTGGAACAGTTTACACAACTTGTTCTCTCTATTTAACTCATTTATATATGTCTATTCATGAAACTGAATAGCATTGCTTTCACAGTTACTCTCATGTAGGTATATTCCTATTTTTCACAGCAAATATTATTGATTTCTCACATAATCATGGTACTACTTAAATATACCTGGACATTTTGATAGATTGTTAATCATCAAATAAAAAATATAAAGACTTTAAATAAGTGGATAAGACAAGATTTTAAAATTTAAAAAATACCATAATTTTAATGGGTCTGTTTCTGTATACTTTAAAACAGACCAATGACAAATATATTGAATATCCTACAACTAATGTCAAATTAGATGTATTAGAGTAATATTAATTATTACATGTATCTATCAGTGTCCTGATAGGAAGTGAGTGTCAAAATAAAAAAGACTACTTTGCAAATAATATAATAATTATTTCTGAAGGATGTAGGGAAATCAAAATGATATTGCATTAATTTGGGGCTAATAATTGTGAGGCTATGTATCCTCCTTGGTCATCAAAAGATAAGGGACCAAAGAGAAGGATTGGCTAGTGCAGCCCCCTAACAGGAATGCAGCCGGTCCTGGATGACTTTTGGGGAAGGTGCCAGAGGTACCTTATCCTCCTTCCCTTATTGACATTTCTTAATGGTGCCACTTTGGCTGAATCCAACAGAAAGCCAGAAGACAAGAGAACCAGCCAATTCAATCAATATAGGTCAATTTCCTGAGAGTAATGAGGCCTGAGTCTTGAGATGCCGAACTCATAGCATGTTTTATATCTAATAAAATAGCAATATCTTTGCTCTGTAGAAATCTAGAGCCATTTGATACAGACCATTTAAACTTACGTGAAATATTCACAGCAAAACAAAACAAAAACTGCCCAACTAGGATGGACAAATCCAATTTCCTTAAACTTGAAATATCCACTCTCCCTAGCTTTCCCCTCCCCCACAACACAATAAAAAAATGTGCTGGGGGTTCATTCAGTATGCTATCGAACATTACTAATTCATTCATTACTGAAGTCATTCAGTGGACATTTATTGAGCACCTTCTATTTGCCTGGAATTATATTAGGTATTGGGACACAAAGATGAATAAGCTGACATCTCCAGGTACATATATCTCAACTAGAGCAGTATTTCTTATTCTTTCACATGTTTTCTGTGAAAGATTTTCCCCCTTCCCATGACATTTAATTTTTTTTTTAATGAGTCCTGATTGCACTTGCCTTGATCCTTAAGTTGCATTTTAAATCTACTCCCTTTTCAGAGGGCATTTGTATTGAGTTCTCTGCTCTTTTCTATTTCTTCAGATAAGACTGAGTGACAATGGAACACACGGAAACAAATTAACAGGGTGGACCAATGAATTACAGGCAAAGCTAGTGTACTGCCTTTAGAGTTTTAACAAAAAAGCAGAAGAGAAGCAAATATCCAGGGTCTTGCTGATTTTGTCAGTATTGGCTTATTTTAGCTCAATCTTCCATTTGTCCTTTCCTTCAAAGACTGTGGTCACTACTAAAGTTACCCTATTAACCCTATTAGTGTAACTCTTTATCTTTGTTCTCATGATTTCTATTATTTTGATAAAATTTTGTTATGATTTTTTTTTTTTTATTAAAGTCCATCACTCCTACATGTGACACTTACTCAATTCCTGTGTGTAGTGGTCCCCAGTAAAACCAGTTTGGACTGATGGAAATAGTTTTAAAAAACAGCAATTTAGTAGGAGGGCTGGCACATAGTAAAATTACTTTCTATGGACCTGTTTCTTGTGAACAGGTGTAAATGAATCATTTTAATGGAAATGTCAGCAGGATAGTTTCAGATGAGAGAGTTGATCATTCTGCCCACTTTCCAAGCCTAGGACACAAATTGGGAAGATGAGCTCTAAATCTTACCTTCTGTGATAATTTATGAACCTTTTGTTATGCCTGCTACCCTCACCAATCACTTGTCATTGCAATCTAAATAAAATTCCAAGTGAACACATTATATTTCTTTATACTGATATCCCCATTCTTCTTCAGGCTAAAATCCAGACTGGTCACAGACTGTCCCTCAAAACTCACTCCTTGTTTGTCCTCAAACAAGGGGACAAATTGCCAAATTCTTTGTAAGATTCTAAGATTTCTATCCTATTCACACTATTGTGACTTTTCTCATGTCCTTTGCTTTAGCTAGAATATTTTCTCCTCTAAGACTAAGTGCCTAAAACCAGCATAAATTGCAAAAATTAGTCGTCTTGACTCCAGTCTAAGAATCCCCTCATTTTGTAAACATGTTGTGATATCTTCTCCCTTTAATGTTCTCGTTGTAATCATTACATACCTTCTTGAAATACTTTTTTTTTTCCTGCATGGGTGTTTGTATTTCTCTTATATCAGTCTCCATATTATAACTTTTGCAGCTTTATTCTTTTAGCTTGATATTACTTTTTTCATAAGGATGCAACTTATCTTTTTATATTTATAGCTCTCATAGGAATAGAAATTATTAGGCACCAAATAAATACTTGCTGAATAATTATATTTGCTAGGAAGTTTCTGGAACATCCAGAAAAATGGTATTGCTAAAAAGTATAATAATTCTGTTTCCCCATCACTATTCATAGAGAAATTATGTGCATAGTTTATAGACTCCAGTTATTTTATTGAAAAATTAGCTGAGGTAGGAAAATTATGAATAATTTAGTTTCTATTATTCTAGTATATCTTGCCTTCTCAAGAAAGGAAATGAAAGAGAATGTAACAGAAACAAAGCAAAACTCATTTGGAATTTTGTATTGATTCTTCTTTTTGTGGAAGATATTAGCATGACTATTTTACAGAGTTTATCTATAAATAAATTTGGTGTTAGGAAGATTAATAATTTAAACACAAAGTTTCAGATGTTTGTTCTAATTGTAAAAGCATAATGAAAGTCATAAATCAGTAGTGTGCCAGCTTTGAGATACCCTTGTTTTCCCCGTTAGTACTTTTCAAAAATTTCTGCCTCTTGTTTAAATCAATAACATCTTCTTTTAAAGCTCACAGAACTTTCATTTCAGAGATATCTCCTGTTTACTTTTAAGAGATATAGTGATTGAAAAAATTGATATAGAGCCATCAGATTAAGGAATACAAATCTTAAAGTAAAGTAAAACAAATTATTTTTATGAATAATTTTCCTGTAGTTGACCTTAGAGAAATCATACTACTTCTTATGTTAAAAATAGACAAAGATGAAAAAAACAAAAAATCTAACTTTCTATGTTGGCTTATCTATCTAACACTGAATATTCAAAAACGTTAAATATTACAATGTCTATTTCCTGTTACATTCTAATACTGAAAGCTCAATAATACATTAACTCAATAAAAACATAAGCAGTGTGTATAAAACATAAATAATAAAAAAAATGAATTATTTTTTACATAATATAGGTAATAGAAATAGGAAAAGGCAAACCACAGAATGGGAGAAAATAGATGAAAATTCTTATTCTTAGCATATAAATAACAAGCACAAATTAGTCAGAAAAGAAAATTGGTATGCAATTTTATAATTGTTTAGAAACCTTGAATATATAATTCACATATGAGAACATTCAAATGGCCAATAATTACATATGAAAATATTTAACATCATTATGCATATAAAAAATACAGTTTAAAATCACAGTGAGAGAAAACTATAGACCTGCATACTGCTTTACACATCTAGTCTTCAATTATATATGTAAGATCATGGATATCCACATAAGTAAAATTAATTCAGGCATGTCTTTTAAGAGGGGCATTTTAATAGTCAAATGTATACCTCAATTCAATAAAGCAAAAATGATACAAATAAAAATAAAACATCACAGAAATAAATATATCTGTGTAATTGGAACACATTCTGAGAGGTTTTCCAATAATTTGTAGAGGTAAACCCATATGTATTGATATTCACTTTATTTATATGCCCTTTAATGCTTTTTTTTTTTATTATTAAGATTTAAATTTTTTGCAGCCAAAGATGGAGAAGCTCTATACAGACAGCAAAAAGAAGACTGGGAGCTGACTGTGCCTCAGATCATGAACTCCTTATTGCCAAATTCAGACTTAAGCTGAAGAAAGTGGAGAAAACCACTAGACTATTCTGGTATGACCTAAATCAAATTGCTTATGATTATCCAGTGGAAGGGAGAAATAGATTTAAGGGACTAGATCTGATAGATAGACTGCCTGATAAACTATGAACTAAGGTTCGTAACATTGTGCAGAGGACAGGAATCAAGACCATCCCCAAGAAAAAGAAATGCAAAAAAGCAAAATGGCTATCTAAGGAGGGCTTACAAATAGCTGTGAAAAGAAGAGAAGCTAAAAGCAAAGGAGAAAAGGAAAGATATACCCATTTGAATGCAGAGTTCCAAAGAATAGCAAGGAGAGATAAGAAAGCCTTCCTCAGTGATCAATGCAAAGAAATAGAGGGAAAAAATAGAATGGGAAAGACTAGGGATCTCTTCAAGAAAATTAAAGATACCAAGGGAATATTTCATGCAAAGATGGCCTCAATAAAGGACAGAAATAGTATGGACCTGACAGAAACAGAAGATATTAAGAAGAGGTGGCAAAAATACACAGAAGAACTGTAAAAAAATAGATCTTCATGACCCAGATAATCACAATGGTATGATCTAGTGGAGGTGATGGAATTCCAGGTAAGCTATTTAAAATCCTAAAAGATGATTCTGTGAAAGTGCTGCACTCAATATGCCAGCAAATTTGGAAAACTCAGCAGTGACCACAGAACTGGAAAAGGTCAGTTTTCATTCCAATCCCAAAGAAAGGCAATGCCAAAGAATGCTCAAACTACCACACAATTGCACTCATCTCACATGCTAGTAAAGTAATGCTCAAGATTCTCCAAGTCAGGCTTCAACAATACATGAACCACGAACTTCCAGATGTTCAAGCTGGCTTTAGAAAAGGCAGAGGAACCAGAGATCAAATTGTCAACATTGGCTGGATCATTGAGAAAGCAAGAGATTTCCAGAAAAACATCTATTTCTGCTTTATTGACTATGCCAAAGCCTTTGACTGTGTGGATCACAATCAACTGTGGAAAATTCTGAAAGAGATGGAATACCAGACCACCTGACCTGCCTCTTGAGAAACCTATATGCAGGTGAGGAAGCATCAGTTTCCAGTGGTTATCTATGGATGTGAGAGTTGGACTATAAAGAAAGCTGAGCAGCAAAGAATTGATACTTTTGAACTGTGGTGTTGGAGAAGACTTTTGAGAGTCCCTTGGACTGCAAGGAGATCCAACTAGTCCATCCTAACGGAGTTCAGCCCTGGGTGTTCTTTGGAAGGACTGATGTTGAAGGTGAAACTCCAATACTTTGGCCACCTTGTGCAAAGAGTTGACTCATTGGAAAAGACCCTGATGCTGGGAAAGATTCAGGGAAGGAGAAGAAGGGGATGACAGAGGATGAGATAGTTGGATGGCATCGCCAACTCAATGGACACCAGTTTGGGTAAACTCCGGAAGTTAATGATGGACAGGGAGGCCTGGGGTGCTGCAGTTCACGGGATCGCAAACAGTTGGACACGACTGAGTGACTGAACTGAACTGAAGGTTTAAATAAAGATTTTCATCTTAATGACAGTTAATCATGCCTGATTATTGGTTCGGCGTATAGTGAAAAAAAACAGAGTGATGATTTAGAGGCAGAGCTCTTTAAACAAAGAAGGAAAAAGGTAAATAGGAAATGAGGAAGGGACAAATGGAAGAAACAGAGAAAAGGAGGGATGGAAAGTAAAACAGAGTTTTCACCTTGCTAAATCTATGTTAATGAGTGTTTTGAGCTTGGATTTCATCATCTGTAATAATATACAACTTGGACAGAAAATCAAATTCAGTTACTATCTGTCTGCAGCAATGCTATATTCTAAATAATTGGTCTCTATTTATATGCTAATGCAGTTGTAGTAGGTCTATTTTAATTCTAAGATATGTTTATTAATGTAAAATTTGGGTTAAGAAATTTATGTGTATTTTCTTAAAAAAAAAAGAGAGTAAACTGCGTATTAACACACAAAGTCCTCACAGTTCATCTTCCAAAGTATATTTAAAATAACAACAAAGTGAAAAGCATTTTAATAATTATTATACAAATAAAAAGAAAAAACAGTGTTTGACAGTTTTTGAAAAGTAAAATAACACATTCGAAAATACCACTTTCTGCATTTTTTTCCTTTTGCATTCTCTGATAATTTATTAATCAGACATTAAAATAAGGATTCAAAATTCATTAAGCCACAGAATAACACTCACATATGTATCACTGTGTTAAGTATCTGCGATGACTATGTTGGAAAATAATTTTAACAACCAGAAATCAAGAACTAGAATGCACACATGAAACCAGTATTATTCTACCAAAAGCAAATGTATTTTAAACTATTAAAAATTTTCTGAGAATAGATAACTTTGAAATGTCATTAGTAGCTTTGACTACTCTATTATCAAATTTTTAAAAGAATCAGATTTAGATATGTAACTGTCTCATAAAATTCAGTTCAGTTCAGTCGCTCAGTCATGTCCAACTCTTTGCAACCCCATGAATCACAGCACGCCAGGCCTCCCTGTCCATCACCAACTCCTGGAGTTCACTCAAACTCGTGTCCATCGAGTCAGTGATGCCATCCAGCCATCTCATCCTCTGTTGTCCCCTTCTCCTCCTGCCCCCAATCCCTCCAAGCATCAGAGTCTTTTCCAGTGAGTCAACTTTTCGCATGACGTGGCCAAAGTATTGGAGTTTCAGTTTTAGCATCGTTCCTTCCAAAGAACACCCAGGACTGATCTCCTTTAGAATGGACTGGTTGGATCTGGATTACTGGATTCAAATATCGAGGTTCACTTACTTTTAAAGTGTTCCAATTATCCTTAAAATGTCATTAATATACCACCTGTTACAGTGGCTAGCTTTTCTTCTCCTTTATGTTTTTGCTCTGAAACTAATAAGAAACAAACCATCCCTATGTTTTCATATTGCAATATATTGCAATCCTCTAGTATGAGTTCTCGGAGAAGGCAATGGCACCCCACTCCAGTACTCTTGCCTGGAAAATCCCATGGATGGAGGAGCCTGGTGGGCTGCAATCCATGGGGTCGCTAGGAGTCAGACACAACTGAGCGACTTCACTTTCACTTTTCACTTTCATGCATTGGAGAAGGAAATGGCAACCCACTCCAGTGTTCTTGCCTGGAGAATCCCAGGGACAGGGGAGCCTGGTGGGCTGGCGTCTATGGGGTCGCACAGAGTCGGGCAAGACTGAAGCAACTTAGCAGCAGCAGTATGAGTTCTATCCTTCCAGACAACTGGGCTTGTCAATTGGTGACATCCTGTCCTGTTTGTTATGGGAACTGGGCTGTTTAGATATTTCTGGGAACATTAACTTTCTCCTTTTATCCCATCCTCTTGTTTTCCCATTTCTATCAGTTATAATTGCAGCCAAAGTATTCTGTCGAAAGCCTCTCATCTCTTAGGAGCTGTCATCTTTCAAGTCTTACATTATGGATCTTTTCCTGGAACTACTGAACTCTGCCGCTTTCAGGTGCCCTATTTGACTTTGGCTCTTCCAATATCATCAGCACAAGCTGACCTGTCAATTTCTGTGAGGATTCCTGTAATTTCTGTTTAACCCGCTTTATCCATCTTGATCTCACTTAAATGCAAGTATGAACACCTCCGCTAGATTCCTCTATCTTCTGGGAAATATCTTTTTAAACACATTTTCCGGATTAGTTATTATTTTTTCTTTCTTTCTTTTTTCTCTCATAGGCCTGGGCAATATATTTCAATTCATATCTCATCAGTCCTAGTTTTCCAATACAGACTTTTTTTCTGTCTCTATTCCTTTTTCTACATCATTTGCAATACACTTAACCTCTAGCAATTCATCCAAATTACTGTTTAAGTGTTCCACTAATTCATAGCT
>NW_011494653.1:933335-939472 GCF_000754665.1 Bison bison bison | reverse complement strand
TGTTTCAGAAAAGCAAGTCTTTTTATCCTATGTTTCTCTAGATATCCAGAGACCTTGGCTCTCCAGATCTCAGGGTGTAGTTTGCTATGAAACCTAAGTTCTCTGATGGGTCCAAGAAAGGTTATTGATTTTTAGTTTGTCTGGCTTTGCCTTTTGTATAAATGGCAGTGACGTCCTCCAAACTCTTTTATTTCAAGTTTAAATTAGAGATCTTTGCTTTAATTCTTAATCTTTCTGGTTAATTTTGATATTTTTAACCTCATTTATTTGGTTGAACTTTTACTTAAATATTTAATACATGGTTATTTTATATTTTATATGTGAATGTTTATTTGGTGTCTAAATATGGTGTTTGTCATGTTTTATTTTGGAAAATTAAGTACCAAGTTCTATTAAAGCTGCCTTCCTCTGGAAGAAATCTCAGTCTTCTGATTCCGCTAGGTTAGTAGGTAATACTTTCACTTAATGTCTTTCCTTGGGGTTTCCCCAGTCTCAAGGCTACTAGACATTTTATCCCTGCTACTGCTGCTAAGTCACTTCAGTCGTGTCCGACTCTGTGCGACCCCGTAGACGGCAGCCCACCAGGCTCCCCTGTCCCTGGGATTCTCCAGGAAAGAACACTGGAGTGGGTTGCCATTTCCTTCTCCAATGCATGAAAGTGAAAAGTGAAAGTGAAGTCACTCAGTCATGTCCGACTCCTAGCGACCCCATGGACTGCAGCCTACTAGGCTCCTCTGTCCATGGGATTTGCCAGGCAAGAGTACTGGAGTGGGGTGCCATTGCCTTCTGTGAAAACACAGCTAGAGTTCAATAAATATATGTTAAATATATAAGTGAAGTAAGTGGTAAACTGTGTTTATCATCTTGAATATAGTGGTAATTTGTCTTTTTTTTTCCTATTATTAACTTCCTCACATTCCTCACTTAGGAAATTTGATAAGAAACTGAGTCTGATTCCTGCTTAGAAGATCAGTTTAACAGACTGACTTTCAGGGCCTCCTATGCAGCTTGATGCATAACCAGCTTGACCCATCATCAGCTACATACTTGAACTTGAATTATGAGTTAGGGATCCAAATGAGACAGCAGGGGCAGATGAAAATGTTTGAAAATGAGATGATACTAACATTCAGTTTATTGGGGAACTGGGATTAAGGTCTCCAATGGCAGACTCCATTGTTCAGTACTATTGTGAAACCACGGTATTTAGTATCAGCAGTAACTTGGCAGTTCTCATCTGTCTATATATCATGCTTTGGGTAGATTATGGCTGCCCCTTGACTCTATGATTATGCTTTTTCCCATGTTTGGCATCACCCTTAAACAGTAGATATAGACACAACAGACAATAGTAATTATATTTTCCAACACCCTGCTGCAATCCTAATGCAAGCCTCATTAACCTGAGTTTATGTAAGCACTTCTTACCTGGGTTTCCTTTCTGGCTCAAGCTTTCACAACCATTCTCTTCCTTTCTTCATTCAGTTTTCAAGAAAGTTATTAAATAACATTTAATATATACAGAAATATAGCTTTAATTTACTTACTACTTTTCGAGTACTTCTAGTCCACAGTTTTTTTTTTTTTTTTTTTGAGACCTTAGGCTTCTCAGTGAAAATATAGGTGTTCTCTCCCACTGAATGTGTATAGTCCTATACTCAGAAAACATTTGTATGTAATACATTGAAAGTTACTTAATTTATGTTGATTTTATAAATAATATGTATAAATGTCTGAATTTTTATAGATCATTTTTGTTCAAAATTAATAGCTGCTTAATAGAAAAAGCTTACTGTATCTAAATTGTACCAATTAAGTTAAATTTTATTCTTGTTCAGAAGCCAATTTCATAAGAAATACATTGGTTTTCTTGAGACGATAGTTCATATTGTGGAGTCATCTTTAGTTTTGCAAGACAAATGTATTCCTAAAATTCATTATATTTTTAACTATACTTTAATTTTAGAGAAATTTTAGGTTCACAGCAAAGTTGAATGGAAAGTAGAGTTCCCATATATCCGGCACAATCTCCTACACTATGAATATCACACACCACAGTGATATAATTGTTATAATCATGAATCCATATTGCATATCATTACCACCCAAAGTCCAT
This sequence comes from Bison bison bison, assembly GCF_000754665.1. NCBI lineage: Eukaryota > Metazoa > Chordata > Mammalia > Artiodactyla > Bovidae > Bison > Bison bison. The sequence goes on along the minus strand of NW_011494653.1, from coordinate 937,356 downwards.
AGTTTACATTAGAGTTCACTCCTGGTGATGTACAGTCTATGGATTAGTAAGTGTTAGTCACTCAGTCGAACCCGATTCTTTGCGATCCCATGGAATGCAGCCCACCAGTCTCCTCTGTCCATGAAATTTTCCAGGCAAGGATACTGGAGTGGGTTGCCATTTCCTTCTCCAGGGCATCTTCCCAACCCGGGGATCAAATGCGGGTATCCTGCGCTGCAGGCAGATTCTTTACCAGTGAGCTACAAGGGAAGCCCTATGGATTGGGCATATATAAAGTGACATGTGGCCATCGATATAGTATCATATAAAGCAGTTTCACTACCCTAAATATCTTCCATGCTCTGCCTATTTATCTCATTTACTACCTTTCACTTTTAATTCAACTTTTCCCCCCCGACTCACAATGTTATAACTGTTTTGCAGTACTTGATTGAAGGGACAAAAGAGGTTTAAATTCATTCTGAGCTCTCCTATCTCATTTGAACACTGTAGATCTAGCCTATATCTATGAAAATAATACCTATTTCATGACTGAAAGGTAGTATTTTCAAATGAAACTTGAACTCTCAGAACTGGTTTGAAGAAAAGTACTCACAATGTGCTTTACAATGAAAGGGTATATTACAGCAAAACAGAATTATGTAAAAAGCTATATTACTGAATTTATGTTGTAAAATTTTTATTTGTCTTCAAATAATTGCAGCCATGTTTGATATACAAATATGATACACAAGCATTTGATTCCATTTATATCAGCAAAGAAAGAATTACGAAACTTGTAGCAGCTCTATATTGACACAATAATGCTCACTAAAAATGACCTCAGAAAACCTCAGGGGTATACAATTGGCATACAAACCTCGTGCATATGGAGATCTCAATTGGGCTCTGCTGATGCAAGCTGACCCTGCAACATGTCTCCTAACCTCCTCCTGGGACTAGTTAAGTAGTCTAGGTGGGTTTTGTTTGTTTGTTTTTAATTTTTTAAAATTTTATTTTATTTTTAAACTTTACAATATTGTATTAGTTTTGCCAAATATCGAAATGAATCTGCCACAGGTATACATGTGTTTGTTTTTAACCTAGAGATTACAAAGGTGTAAGAAAGCATGTAGAAACAAGCTAGTGATCTTCAAAATTGTCTTATCACTGTCCGAAGCTAAAGTCCAAGAGAAGAGCACCACAAAGCAGCATGACAGATGGCATGGCATAGGGAAAAATGAGGGATGAGAACAGTAATGCATACCTAAGTATGAATTCAGCTTAGTTACATTTAGCATAAATCCATACTTAAATGATACATAAATGCTTAATTGCTCAGTTATGTCTGACTCATTGCGACCCTATGGGCTGTAGCCAGCCAGACTCCGCTGTCTGTGGGGATGCTCCAGGCAAGAATACTGGAATAGGTTGCCATGCCCTCATCCAGGGGATCTTCCCAACCCAGGGATGCAACCCAGGTCTCCCTCATTGCAGGAGGATTCTTTACTGTCTGAGCCAACAGGGAAGTCCTAAGTGACATAAGTTTATGTCAAAGTACATACATATATACTTAAGAAGTATTTCTAAGTGTTTGCAGAATTACCTACAGTTGCATTTAAAAGGCTCCTAAATAGTCCAGTCATAATAGGAGCTTGTAGAAATACTTTATCTAGCACTAGGGACTCTATCTAATTGTCTACCTGCATTCCCTTCTTATTGAGTGACAATCTGGTTTTAAAAAAATGAATTTCAAAAGTATCAATTATAATTAAAAAACTGTCTTTAAGGCATGTTTTCCCTTGACTAAAGTAGGCCAAACCATGCAGAAACTTATCTTTTTCTGAAAATGAGTTTCTAAAAAAAAATCATAAATCTAATCAAATATTTAAAAGTATTTGTGGAAGTAAAGAAAATGTTTGTTTAGTAGAGAAAAACTTAATTTTCTGTTTTCATTTCTAGACAAAATATTTTGAAAATGCCTATGCTCTGATGGTGACAATTTTATTTCAATAAACAAGATAATTTGAGGATCTCTAAGCCAGTGCTTGCCAATTGTAAAGGATAAAACTTATTTCTGCATAGAAGTAGCAAAATCACATGCATTAAAAAGCAACCCTGTGGCTATGACTATGATCAAAGAACTAAGACTTTGAATTCGAATTCAAAGTTTTTCTGAGAAAAAAAATACATTTACCTTTTTAAAGAGGCACGAGCCTCAACAATTAGAAATTCTTGTTTGCTGATATCAGCAAGTATACACAAGAGTTGAAAATTAATTGCTGGCTGAAATCAAAGTAGTAAAATTATACAACAGAATGGTGAATAAAGGTCAGAGTTGAACTTTTCTTTTTCCTCATGGGATGCTTCAACATATGTAATATAAAGCATAGCTAGTATAGGGTTGATAGAATAATTGTCGAAATAATCTGTTTCAATTATTTTCCACTGCTTCAAATCACAAAACAGCTCAGCCACTCTGAGAAAACTTGTTTTTTTCCAATATGCCCTAAATGTGTCTGATTTCTTTTTCTTGGTAATACAATTATAACCTTTTCAAGTTGCTATAGAGGCAACACTTTTAGTTTTGTTTTTCGCTTGGTCAGTTTTATATGGTTCTAGCCTTTTCACTTCAGCATCCTTCTCACTGAAACACTCAGCAGGAAAAACAAAAGTGTTACAAGATGGAGGAAATTAAAATGGTTCTGTAGCTTTGTAGAGTCTCTTTGCTTCCATTTAAGGGAAACTCATATGATTCAAACGTGACATTGATAATAATTTGATACCTGAGAATATAATCATAAATTGTTTCTTCATATGACGCAAACTTGCTCATCATTTATGTGGAGTGAAATCCAGCATATTAACATAATTTTATAAGAATTTTTGATTCTTTGAAGAATCAGAGAAAATTATACATATAAATATTTCATGTTTTCATTTGTACTGGGTTCATGGGGTACTAGAAGACACAAGCTAATGATTGTTTACTTCATTTCTTAGAGGTGATATGTTTATTAGTCAAACATATCATATTTGAATCCTTGTTCAACAATCTTCCAAGTAGGACATCTCAAATTGATTAAGAGATTTTTGAAACTCAGCTTTCTCACATTTAAATGAGAATAAGCTCAATGTTACTATGTATTATGTGAATTAAAAGTCAAGATATATGTGTCACATATACAAAATATGTATATATGTAATCTATTTGTTTCATGAATTAAAATCACATGCTACTGCTGCTGCTAAGTCACTTCAGTCGTGTCCAACTCTGTGCAACCCCAGAGAAGGCAGCCCACCAGGCTCCCATCCTTGGGATTCTCCAGGCAAGAACACTGGAGTGGGTTATTTACACTATTTAAAACCACACACACACAATTTTAAACAGTATCAGATAACTAGGAAGTGTAGAGGGCACACAGTAAGTTATATTGAGCTTTGGGATAAAGACAGTCTCTCCTGCAAAGGGTGTTGGGAAAATTGGAATGCTCCATGTAAACTAGTGAAGTCACAACACACTTTCACACCATACACAAATCAATTCAAAATGCCTTAAAGACTTAAACATAAGACATGACACCATAAGACTCCTAGAAGAGAACATTAGCAAAACATTCTCTGATGTAAGTGGCCCCAAATTTTCTTGTTTGTTTTTCAAGCAATAGAAATAGAAGCCTAAATAACCAAATGGGGGGAAAACCATAAACAAACTTATAAGTTTTGCACAGCAAAAGAAGCCATAAACAAAATGAGAAGAAAACCTATCAGTTCAGTTCAGTCGCTCAATCATGTCCGACCGTTTGTGACCCCATGAATCACAGCACGCCAGGCCTCCCTGTCCATCACTAACTCCCGGAGTTCACCCAAACTCATGTCCATCGAGGCAGTGATGCCATCCAGCCATCTCATCCTCTGTTGTCCCCTTCTCCTCCTGCCCCCAATCCCTCCCAGCATCAGACTCTTTTCCAACGAGTCAACTCTTCGAATGAGGTGGCCAAAGTACTGGAGTTTCAGCTTCAGCATCATTCCTTCTAAAGAA
>NW_011494653.1:930703-933235 GCF_000754665.1 Bison bison bison | reverse complement strand
CAGAATGGACTGGTTGGATCTCCTTGCAGTCCAAGGGACTCTCAAGAGTCTTCTCCAACACCATAGTTCAAAAGCATCAATTCTTCAGTGCTCAGCCTTCCTCATAGTCCAACTTTCACATCCATACATGACCACAGGAAAAACCATAGTCTTGACTAGACAGACCCTTGTTGACAAAGTAATGTCTTTGCTTTTCAATATGCTATCTAGGTTGGTCATCACATTCCTTCCAATGAGTAAGCGTCTTTTAATTTCATGGCTGCAATCACCATCTGCAGTGATTTTGGAGCCCCCAAAAATAAAGTCTGACACTGTTTCCACTGTTTCCCCACCTATTTGCCATGAAGTCATGTGGCCAGATGCCATGATCTTCGTTTTCTGAATGTTGAGCTTTAAGCCAACTTTTTCACTCTCCACTTTCACTTTCATCAGGAGGCTTTTCAGTTCCTCTTCACTTTCTGTCGTAAGGGTGGTGTCATCTGCATATCTGAGGTTATTGATATTTCTCCCAGCAATCTTGATTCCAGCTTGTGCTTCTTCCAGCCCAGCATTTCTCATGATGTACTCTGCATATAAGTTAAATAAGCAGGGTGACAATATACAGCCTTGATGTACTCCTTTTCTGATTTGGAACCAGTCTGTTGTTCCATGTCCAGTTCTAACTGTTGCTTCCTGACCTGCATATAGGTTTCTCAAGAGGCAGGTCAGATGGTCTGTTATTCCCATCTCTTTCAGAATTGTCCACAGTTTATTCTGATCAGTCAAAGGCTTTGGCATAGTCAATAAAGCATAAATAAATGTTTTTCTGGAACTCTCTTGCTTTTTCCATGATCCAGGGGGTGTTTCCAATTTCATCTCTGGTTCATCTGCCTTTTCTAAAACTAGCTTGAACATCTGGAAATTCACTGTTCATGTACTGCTGAAGCCTGGCTAGGAAAATTTTGAGCATTACTTTACTAGTGTGTGAGATGAGTGCAATTTTGCGGTAGTTTGAGCATTCTTTGGCATTGCCTTTTTTTGGGATTGGAATGAAAAATGTCCTTTTCCAGTCCTGTGGCCACTACTGAGTTTTCCAAATCTGCTGGCATATTGAGTGCAGCACTTTCACAGCATCATCTTTCAGGATTTGAAGTAGTTCAACTGGAATTCCATCACCTCCACTAGCTTTGTTCATAGTGATGCTTTCTAAGGCCCACTTGACTTCACATTCCAGGATGTCTGGCTCTAGGTGAGTGATCACACCATCGTGATTATCTGGGTCATGAAGATCTTTTTTGTACAGTTCTTTTGTGTATTCTTGCCACCTCTTCTTAATATCTTCTGCTTCTGTTAGGTTCATACCATTTCTGCCCCTTTTCAAGTCCATGTTTGCATGAAATATTCCCTTGCTATCTCTAATTTTCCTTAAGAGATGTTTAGTTTTTCCATTCTGTTGTTTTCCTCTATTTCTTTGCATTGATCCCTGAGGAAGGGTTTCTTATCTCTCCTTACTATTCTTTGAAACTCTGCATTCAGATGCTTATATCTTTCCTTTTCTCCTTTGCTTTTCTCTTCTCTTCTTTCACAGCTATTTTAAGGCCTCCTCATACAGCCATTTTGCTTTTTTCCATTTCTTTTCCATGGGGATGGTCTTGATCCCTGTCTCTATACAATGTCATGAACCTCATGTCCAAGGAGCTATGGCTGCGCAGCCACAGGAGGGCCAACAGGAGCTATTCCACATTCAAGGTCGGGAGGGGTGGCTGTGAGGAGATACCCCTTGTCCAATGTAAGGATCAGCGGCTGTCTGTGCTTTGCTGGAGAAGCTGTGCAGAGATACCCTACGTCCAAGGTAAAAAACACCCAATTAAGATGGTAGGTGTTGCGAGAGGAATCAGAGGGCAGACACCGAAAACATAATCACAGAAAAGTAGTCAATCTAATCACACGGACCACAGCCTTGTCTAACTTAATGAAACTAAGCCATTCTGTGTGGGGGCACCTAAGACGGGGGGTTCATGGTGGAGAGGTGTGACAGTATGTGGTCCACTGGAGAAGGGAATGGCAAACCACTTCAGTATTCTTGCCTTGAGAACCCCATGAACAGTATGAAAAGGAAAAATGATAGGACACTGAAAGAGGAACTACTGGGTCGGTAGGTGCCCAATATGCTACTGGAGATCAGTGGAGAAATAACTCCAGAAAGAAGGAAGGGATGGAGCCAAAGCAAAAACAATACCCAGCTGTGGATGTGACTGGTGATAGAAGCAAGGTCCGATCTATAAAGAGGAATATTGCATAGGAACCTGGAATGTTAGGTCCATGAATCAAGGCAAATTGGAAGTAGTCAAACAAGAGATGGCAAGAGTGAATGTTAACGTTCTAGGAATCAGCGAATTAAAATGTACTGGAATGGGTGAATTTAACTCAGATGGCCATTATATCTACTACTGCAGGCAGGGATCCCTTAGAAGAAATGGAGTAGCCATCATGGTCAACAAGAGAGTCCAAAATGCAGTACTTGGATGCAATCTCAAAAATGACAGAATGATC
>NW_011494653.1:930476-930603 GCF_000754665.1 Bison bison bison | reverse complement strand
CCATCGAGGCAGTGATGCCATCCAGCCATCTCATCCTCTGTTGTCCCCTTCTCCTCCTGCCCCCAATCCCTCCCAGCATCAGACTCTTTTCCAACGAGTCAACTCTTCGAATGAGGTGGCCAAAGTA
>NW_011494653.1:895932-930376 GCF_000754665.1 Bison bison bison | reverse complement strand
ACAAGAGAGTCCAAAATGCAGTACTTGGATGCAATCTCAAAAATGACAGAATGATCTCTGTTCGTTTCCAAGGCAAACCATTCAATATCACAGTAATCCAAGTCTATGCCCCAACCAGTAACGCTGAAGAAGCTGAAGTTGAACGGTTCTATGAAGACCTACAAGACCTTTTAGAACTAACACCCAAAAAAGATGTCCTTTTCTTTATAGGGGACTGGAATGCAAAAATAGGAAGTCAAGAAACACCTGGAGTAACAGGCAAATTTGGCCTTGGAATACGGAATGAAGCAGGGCAAAGGCTAATAGAGTTTTGCCAATAGAACACACTGGTCATAGCAAACACCCTCTTCCAACAACACAAGAGAAGACTCTACACATGGACATCATCAGATGGTCAACACCGAAATCAGACTGATTATATTCTTTGCAGCCAAAGATGGAGCAGCTCTATACAGTCAACAAAAACAAGACCAGGAGCTGACTGTGGCTCAGATCATGAACTCCTTATTGCCAGATTCAGACTTAAATTGAAGAAAGTAGGAAAACCACTAGATAATTCAGGTATGACCTAAGTCAAATCCCTTATGATTGTACCGTGGAAGTGAGAAATAGATTTAAGGAACTAGATCTGATAGATAGAGTACCTGATTAACTATGGATGGAGACAACCTATAGAATGGGAGAAAATATTTGCAAATGATGTGACAGAGCAGGATTTAATATCCAAAACATACAAACAGCTCAAACAATTCAACACACACTAATAAAAACACACACAACCTAATCAAAAAATGAGCAGAAGAACTAAATAGATATTTCTCCAAAAAGGACATACAGATGGGCAACAGGCACATGAAAAGATACTCAGTGTTGCTAATTATTAGAAAAGTTCAATCAGAAGTATAATTAAGAACCATTTCACACTGGTAAGAATGTCCATCATTTTAAAGTCTACAAATAACAAATGATGGAAAGGGTGTGGGGAAAAGTGAGCTTCCCTGAACTGTTGGTGGGAATGTAAGTTGATGCAAACACATAGGAAACTAGTACAGTGGCTACTCAAAAAAACTGAAAATGGAGTTGCTATACTATCCAGCCATCCCATTACTGAATATATATCTGGACAAAACCATAATTCCAAGAGATACATGCACTCCTTTGTTCATAACAACACTATTCACAATAGCCAAGATATGGAAACAACCTAAATACCTATTGACAAGTGAATGGATAAAGAAGATGTGGGGTGTGTGTGTGTGTGTGTGTGTGTGTGTGTGTATGCTGGAAAACTACTCAGTAATAAAAAAAAAAAAAAGAATATCATTTGTAGCAAAATGGATGACACTTAGTGTCATACTAAGTGAAGTAAGTCATAAAGACAAATACCATATGATATCACTTATATGTGGAATCTAAAATACGACACAAGCGAACTTATTTATGAAACAGACTCGCAGACATAGAGAATAGACTTGTGGTTGCCAAGGAGGAGGGGATTTGAGGAGGGATGGAGTGGAAGGTAGGGGTTAACAGATGTAAACTATTATTTAGAGAGGATGGGTAAACAACAGTTCTACTTTATAGCACAGGGAATTATATTCACTATCCTATGGAAAACTGAAACAGAAAAGTGTATATATATATATATATATATATATATATATATATAAACTGAATCATCTTGTTGTACAGCAGAAACTAGCACAACATTGTAAATCTGCTATTCTTCAGTGAAAACTTACATCTAGCTCTAAAAACAAAGATATGGCATTTGATAATCTGTTGTATGAATTAGTACAACTGTTACAACTACTATTATCATTACTATCATTGTTTTATTATACTCTGATGCATTTCAACGATATGGAACTACTATTAATGTTTTAAGTACACGGTACTCCTTTTGTTTTCTGTCACTTTTCACGTCATTCCCTTTCCTCCACCTTTGAAATAAGTTTACTATTTTTTTCTACCTAGTAATTACCTGTTCTACTGCCATAACTCATAACCAGTGTCATCTAGTCTTTGACTTTATTTGACCAAAACCCTGATTCTTGAGTTGTTTCTAAAATACTAATTTTACTTTTAACACAAAGTTTGATTCAGTTCAGTCACTGAGTCGTGTCCAACTCTTTGCAACCCCATGGACTGCAGCATATAAGGCTTCCCTGTCCATTACCAACTCCTCAAGCTTGCTCAAACTCATGTCCATCAAGTCGATAATGCCATCCAACCATCTCATCCTCTGTCATCCCCTTCTCCTTCTGCCTAATTCTTTTCCGGAATCAGGGTCTTTTCCCATGAGTTGGCTCTTCACATCCAATGGCCTAAGTATTGGAGCTTCAGCTTCAGCATCGGTCCTTCCAAAGAATATTCAGGACTGATTTCCTTTAGGATTGACTGGTTAGTTCTCCTTGCAGTCCAGGGGACTCTCAAGGATCTTCTCCAACACCGCAGTTCAAAAGCATCAATTCTTCAGTGCTCAGTTTTCTTTTATTGTCCAACTCTCACATCCATACACAACTACTGGAAAAACCAGCTTTGACTATATGGACCTTTGTTGGTAAAGTAATGCAATGTGTCTAACATAAGATGTTTGACAACTAATGCAAGGTGCTTTAAACGTTGTCTACATTGATATCTCTCAATAGACTATTAGGTCATTGAAGGAAAGGCTATAGATCATTTACCTATTTTTCTCAAAGATCCAGCATTCTCTGTTCTGATGGAAAATGGCTGATTTCATGATTTCTATTATTGCAAATCAATACTATTTTTTCTAATGCATTCAATATTCTCTGTCTGGTATCTCATATTTATCTTGAAGCCATACTAGAATTAATGAGATGCAGAGAAAGGAGAGCATGGTCTCTGACCCTACATGTCAAGCTTCATTTCATGACACCTATAATATTTAATGGTAGATGAGGAAGTAATTTGACTGAATATTATTGCAATAGCAATTCAGGCTACAGTACATTGCATGTTTCTCTGAAAGGAAAAGACACATTATATTCCATTTAGGACAATCAGGATGATTGTCTCTTTTGGAGACATATACAATTTGAATAGTTTAAAATATAATTTATTTTCAGGCTGAGGATTTAGTACTATGGTGATTCTTAGAAAATAAAAATAAACTGATATCCCTTACCATTGTTCTTCTTGTTGTAAAGCATGCATTTTTACAAAGTTGTTAATGATGTGGGTATTGTACATTTTCAGAGCCAAAGCACAGATAAATTCCTTTTAATCATGAATAATGAGTTAGGTTCAGATTTGAATAATCTGGGGTGACAAATTTCCTTCCTTTTTCCAAAGAATTCCACCAAAATATATTTTCTTTCTTTGCTCTTGCCTGGTGTTAGCTAATTGTATCTCATATGGACCTATGAAATTATGATCCTTAATGCCTGTCATATCAAGAACAGAGACCTTCTGGTCATTCTCATTTGTCTTCCACTACTAAATCCATTCTTCCTCCTTGTAGGTTGTGAGAGTCTCCATACTGGTTTCAATCTCCCCTTGAACAATGATGTGTTGTGGAAAAATTAAAGCTTCTAACTGCTTTAAAGCTATGTACTGATTTGGTTGAGCTTGCTCTTTCAGATTCAATGTGAATCATTGGACATAACTTCAAAATGACTCATGCATTCAAAGCTTTATTTACATAAGCTTTATGGAAAGGTCAGTAATTTAAATTGAATTACTATTAAATTTAGTAAATTCAATTTACTAAAAATTGAAAATTTTACTAAGTGAAAAATTTTCTGAAGTGTACCTCTCAAGAACTAATATTCCTTTTTGGATGTGACTGATTAAGATACACAGTGGAAAGATACCTACTATTATTAGCCTTTCTAATGTTTTTAAATTTTATTTTATTTTAAAATTGTGTTAAAATACACAAAACATAAAATGTACCATCTTAACCACTTTTAAGTGCACTGTCAGATGGCATTAAGTGCATGCACATGGTTGAATCATCACCATCAATCTCTAGAACTTGATAACTGAAACCTGCAAAACTGAAACCTGATAGCCATTAAATAATAATTTCCCATTCACCCCTCTCTCCAAACCCTGGCAATAACCATAATTCTGTCCATATGAATTTGACTATTCTTATTGCCTCATGTAAGTGGTATTTGTCCTTTTGTGACTGGCTTACTTCACTTAGCATAATGCCATTAAAATTCATCCATGTTATAACATGTATGATTCCATGATTATAGATATGTATTTGTACTGTTAATACGCATTAACAGTATAGATACCAGTGATATGATAGACACCGGTCACATGTGACTTTTGAAAACTGAAATAAGGCTGGAGTGACTTAGGATCTAAAATTAAAATTTATTTTAATTAATTTAAGCTTGCATTGACACATATAACTGGTGCTATTCTATTAGCAAACTATATAATCTGCACAATTATTTTCTCATTTTATCAATTTTAGATATTATTTGTATTGATATATTTTTGTTTAGGTCATATACATCTTCCTCCCATTCAACCACTAACACATTAAAAAATAAATGTCATTTATCTCTGTAACTTTAAACTAATGCACCAATCTTTTATGTTCTTCTTTTAACAACTATAAACTAAGCTGCTGCTGCTGCTGCTGCTGCTAAGTCGCTTCAGTCGTGTCCGATTCTGTGCGACCCCATAGAGGGCAGCCCACCAGGCTCCCCCGTCCCTGGGATTTTCCAGGCAAGAATACTGGAGTTGGTTGCCATTTCCTTCTCCAATGCATGAATGTGAAAAGCGAAAGTGAAGTCGCTCAGTTGTGTCCGACTCTTAGCGACCCAGTGGACTGCAGCCTACCAGGCTCCTCCGCCCGTGGGATTTTCCAGGCAAGAGTACTGGAGTGGGGTGCCATTGCCTTCTCCGAACTAAGCTGCTAATCGGTATTAACACACTTAAATTTTCTTATAGTTTTTGGACTTTTATTTTGCATGCTAGCAAGGCTTATAACAATTATATTCTCTTCTGTAATTATAATTCAGGCTCCACTCTTTTGAGCTGGCACATATTATCAACTATAAATCCTAATAATCATTTCATTTATCTCTTTCTCATAGTGATTTTTCTTTTGTTTCTCTATATTTTAAAATCAATATTTTTTTCTGACACTATTAAACATTATCGTTAATTTTTTCATGTTCTTAATTTAATGAAATATAAGGATTTTTGTTTCTGAGACATCCCTGTAGTAGCCTGCTATTCTTTAGCTTCAGTCTGTAATGGTTGATCTCTGCAACTGCTAAACAATAACACCTTAGCCCTTTCATTCTTTGCTTTGCAGAATTCTTTACATGGCTCTCTATATCCTATGTTTCTACCTTTTACTTCTTCATATTGAGTGGTTTATCAAGTAACTTCTCAAGAAAGAATGAGTATGCTGTAGATTAACTTTCTAAGCCATTACCTATTTTTAATTTTTTTTTTCACTAAAACAAGCACATTTGGTTACAAAATTGGCTTGTAACCCAAATTTGTCTTGATACAGAATTTCAGGCTGAAATAGCTTTCCCTCAGAACACTGAGTTCACTGATCAACTGTAGTCTTGTCTCACTATGACTTTTGAAAAGCTACATGCCAAGTGTATACTCTCTTTTTCAGGTGACCATATGTTCTATCTGAAAGCTTTCAGTATCTTTTGGTTTTTACTCGACTTTGTATTGAATGACAGTAGATTTTATATTAGAACTTATTAATTCTTTGAGATACAGATTTAGGAAAAAATTCAAACTTCTTTGGAATATATATTTTTTGTTCATGAGGCTTTGTTCTATTTGTTGGAATCCTCTTCATACTCAATGAGAAACTAGACTTTTTAATTTATACCATATCAAACCAAGCTTCCTGAGGCTTACCTTCTTGAGAAAAATCTGTCCATAAACTGTGGTATCTTTTTGGACATTTCACACATATTAGGGTAAATCTCAATATGTGATTCGTATATTTCTGAAGACTGTAGCCTTTCTAAAATTCTACTTCTGATAATTAAATGATACTAACAACTTTTTTAGATGATTGCAATAAATAAATATATATTCCAAATGAACTTAGGTTGTATCCAACATTACCATACACTTTAATTAATTTGCTAATTAAATAGTCTTTTTCTCTCTCTCTTCTATTCCTTGAAGTGTGGAAATGTTCCATATTCAACAAAGAATTGTAGAAATGAAAATGTTTAAATTTTGGCTACTAAAATAATGGAATTTAGGATTTTCAGGCCATACCAAGACCCAGTCAATATCTCTTTCATGTACGGTTTAAATTTGCACCAGTTTAATGAAAATATTTTATGGAAATCCCCAGGAAGATATTCAGCATAATTATTTTGACTACTTAATGATACTCAATAATTTCCTTTTCTCATGCCTCAGCTTAGTGAGGCATGAGACTATCTCTTGTTAATACCAACTCCCAAGCTGGCAATGCCACTGCTGATACTCACTAGTGATTAAAATATATACATGTATAATTATTTAAATATTTTATTCTTTTTTATTGCAATATCCTCGACTTTGGGAACAGGCATATTTTCTTGAGATAAGGGTTATGATGATCCATGATTAATAAATGGCTCTATGCTTACCTTAATCTCAGAGAATAACCCAAGTATCCCAGTAGTACTTTACTAAAATAGTTAGAAAACTTAACCAAAGAATAGGACCTAGGGCTACTAAGCCGTAGTTTTTATTTTTGCTTCTTCCACTAAAATACTCTATCACAAATAAAATAAGTTCCTTCTCTCATAAACTAAATGAGCAAAGAACCTCAGAGGGATAAGAAAATTAAGCTATTTTTCTTATATTGAAAAATTCATCAAGTCTCAATTTAGAAAGGGAAGGTCAGTAAAGAGCAGTTACACAAGCATTCTCCCTAGGGTATTATGCCAAATTCTTAAAATGGTGAGCTTAAAGTTTTCAGGAAATTTTAAACTTTTAATGTAATATTTTTATTCACCTGTGGTAATTTATTCTAGTTATTTCTCTCTCATCTCATCAGTGGCTCACAAGTGATTCAAAACTGAAATGTTCTTTGAGATATGTCTCTTTTGATTTTCATGTCTGCCAATAGAATTTTCATAAAGCAAAAATCCTGTTGGGAAAAGAGGCACACATGACAATAATCTGATAATCTAGCTAAATTTGAATTGGCTCAAAACAAAATCACAGTGACATCTAATTCTTTAGTTATAGCTCGGGGAATCTAAATCTTTTCCCTTTAGGTCAGGTCTTAATTAAGATCAACATGCCAAACATCACCTGAAGTTTCTTTAATTTTTATCTTGAAATTTCTCATAGAAGCATAAAATAATTTATGATTAGAGAATTTAGTTTCAAGTTTGCAAGTTTCCATTGAAAGGATAGAATTTTTTAAATGAGAAACCTAACTTGCATTTCAGAATGTGTACTGAATTTTTTAAATTGTTAGCATACCCAGTTCCCTTCCTGTTTACCCATATGTCACTATAAACCATATTTCTCTTCTTTATATTGATTAGGTTTCTTCTGTTTCATTTGGATGGCCAACAAGGCCTGAGATTTCATCCTTTTGTTATTTTCTCAAGGATTTATTCCTTTGTGATTAATTGGCTCTGAATTATCTTTGAATCTCTTTTCCATGTGCCTCAGATGGATGGGATTTCTTTCCTGTAGGAAGCTTCTTTTGGGAAACAAGAAATGAGCTCAGAATAAAACTTCAAAATTAATTAAAATGTATGGCTTATCTCAAGAGCAATAGCAGCATGATATATCCAAGCAAATTTCCCTATTGTATTTCTATTTTTCTTTCCCTAGACTGTTGGTGGTCAAAATGATTAAGAAAGATACAAATACTTCTTCCAGTTTTAAATACACCTAAATAAGTTCAGTACTATTATAAAAAGAAATAAATCATGAATGGCATGTTTTCCCAGTTGTTTGGGAAGATATGATTTTGTTATCCATTTAGCTTTTGTCATCTTTGCTTCTAAAACTAAAGAAAACAACTTGATAACAGTTTTCTGATGATAAATAGTTAACCAACAAGCATCTCTAGATCACCATCAAAAAAGTGAGCATTTTCTGGGGAAATTTTTAAAGCAAAGCTGATGCTACCTGTGAATGTGCTGGTGTGTAAGTAGAAGTATGTGTTTCCTTGTATACTAAAGAACAAAACTGAACCCCATGTACATCCTAATCAGTCACTGCTGCCAACATATATACTGCTCTACAGAGTGGCACGATCAGATCATTACTGTAATGATTAATGTATATACATGTGTCAAGTGTGTTATGACAGCAAGAATGTTGGGAAATAATCTTCAAGTGAGTGAATAGATTTTTAACTGTTGGGAAACAGCAGTATGATAGAAAACAACCACTCAAATGTGCTGGAACATCAAGGTATTGCTTTCTAATTAAGGGAATATCAAGTTATTGGGCTTCCTTTGTGGTTCAACTGGTAAAGAATCCACCTGCTTTGCAGGAGACTTGGGTTCAGTCTCTGAGTTGGGAAGATACTCTGGAGAAGAGAAAGGCTACTCACTGCAGTATTCTGGCCTGGAGAATTCCATGGACTATATAGTCCATATGGTTGCAAAGAGTAGGACATGACTAAGTGACTTTCACTCAAGTTATAGAACAACCCATAACCAAAGAAGAGATAAAGCCTGAAAAATCTATTGTCAAATGGGAGATGTGTAATTATTGTTTTTTCCTTTTTTAATAGTCTAGGACTCTTGCCTAGTGAGTATGGTGTCAATGAAAAATTACATAAGCAGGATTACTCCATCCATAGGAACTGACTGTATTTATTTATTTATTTATTTATTGCTTTTAGGGGATTCCCTGGTGGCTCAGAGGGTAAAGCATCTGCCTGCAATGCGGGAGACCTGGGTTTGATCCCTGGGTTTGAAAGATCCCCTGGAGAAGGAAATAGCAACCCACTCCAGTATTCTTGCCTGGAAAATCCCACTGATGGAGAAGCCTGGTAGGCTACAGTCCATGGGGTCGCAAAGAGTTGGACACAACTGACTTCACTTTATTGCTTTTATTTTAAAAATGTTAAGTTGATATATAGTCAATTAACAACATTGTGTTATTTTATGGTGTATAGCAATGTAATTCAGTTATATTGTTTTCCATTATTGTTAATTACAAGATACTGAATACAGTACCCTATGTTATACAGTGGGACCTTGTTTTCTGTTTTAATATATATTTGTATTTGCTAATTCCAAACTCCTAATTTATCCCTCCACCTCCCCATGGTAACCGTAAATTTGTTTTCTGTATCTGTGAGTCTGTTTCTGTTTTGTAAATAGGTTTATTTGTATCATATTTTAAATTCCACATATAAGTGATATATGATATTTGTCTTTCTCTGCCTGATTTATTTCATTTAGTATGATTACATCTAGGTTCATCCATGTTGCTATAAATGATGTTATTTCATTCTTTTTTAAGCCTCAGTAATATTCCATTGTGTATATATATCATATTTTCTTTATCCATTCATCTGTTGATGAATATTTAGGTGTCTAATTTGAAAATATACATGTACCTCAGTGTTCATAGCAGCACTATTTACAATAGCCAAGTCATTGAAGCAGCTTGACTGTATTTCTATTAGAAGACTTCCTTTAGAATAAATCTAAATGACTTTCTGTCTCTGTGGTTTCTACTGACCAGAAGATGCTCTAGGAATTAAGCTCTGTGTTATACTGTAAATTTTAATCAAATTGGTCTTTCAAGTGCAAATGTGTCTCAAGGTTTTTATTTTCATTTTTCTTTTTGTTGTTGTCGTTTTTGTAGAACTAATTAATACAAAACTCCCAGGCCCAGCTATAGGACTCTTTTATAAAATATATTTTCTTTTCATTAGGTAAAGTTATGTATACCTCAAAACAAGCACACATGCACATATACACATAAAGAACAAATGAAATATTCTGCCTTATTTAGCCTTATATAAAAATCTTGGCATATACATGCTGTAATGTCATGTGAGTTACAAGAGGATATTTTTCAGCCCATTAACCCCTTCCATTCTGGTTATGAGAGTCTGAGACATTACTAAGGATCACTGGTAATTCTATCTCCTATGAAAGTCAAGTACGTGATATTTATGTTTTAAATTTTTCTCAAGATGTAAATGTTATATAAGCCTCAGAGGCACTGAGGTGAATGTGATGAAATGTAATTTAAAAATCTCAATAAGGTCACCATTAAAAAGGAAAATAAGTTTAAAGAAGCATAGAAAAATTTTAAATGTGATGCAATAAAATATTCTGATCCTTTTAGATATTTTTGTTTACTTCTTTTGTTTTCATCCTACTATTTTAATAAGACCAATGTTATATCTTAAATATAAAGTTATTTTAAAATTAATATTCTTTATGTGATAAAAACAAAACATATTTTTGACAATGGTATCTTATCAAAAGAGGTCAACTTCAGAGGAAAAACATTTCACATTTCAGATTTTGAGGTGCTAATTTTTTTTGTAACTGATTTCATTCACTGACTTGTCAAAAGTCAATTCAAGCTAAATTCTGCAAGGAATATGATACTGCATGGATTTATACTTTTAGAGATAGAGATTAAACATTTAATAGCATCTGAAAACTGCCATCACAATAGGATTCTTACAGAAAGATTAATCTGAGATTGGAGTACAATATGCCTGAACACAGTTCTTCAATAATAATAAAAAAAAATTATTTGTATTGTGATTAAAGAATCTTTCTGCTGGGTTAAATCTGCAGTCAGTCAGTAAGTTCAGTCACTCAGTAGTGTCCAACTCTTTGTGACCCCATGGACTGCAGCACACCAGGCCACCCTGTCCACTGCCAACTCCCGGAGCCTGCTCAAACTCATGTCCATCAAGTCAGTGATGCTATCAAACCATCTCATCCTCCATCTTCCCCTTCTCCTCCTGTCTTCAATCTTTCCAGCATCAGTGACTTTTCCAATGAGTCAGTTCTTCATATCAGGTAGCCAAAGTATTGGAGCTTCAGCTTCAGCATCAGTCTTTCCAATGAATATTCAGGACTGGTTTCCTTTTGGATTGACTGGTTTGATCTCCTTGCAATACAAGGGACTCTCAAGAGTCTTCTCCAATACCACCGTTCAAAAGCATCAATTCTTCAGTGCTCAGCTTTCTTTATGGTCCAACTCTCACATCCACACACGATTACTGGAAAAACCATAGCTTTGACTAGACAGACCTTTGTTGGCAAAGTAATGTCTGCAATTCAGAAGCTCATAGGCTGTTTTGTTGTTTAGTGAAACTGAATATACTTTGTCTTTGAAAGTAAACTTTCTAAATTTTTGAAACTCACCATTTCAATATGCTCAGTTCTATTTCTTTTGATCAATTTTGAGGGTGCTCAGGGTGAGTGTTATCAAGAATAGACTCACATGAAGCATGGCCCCTAGGGACTTAAGAGCACAGAAAGACACTGATGGAAGCCATATTTAAGAGATTTTATTGACTTCATCTTGTTACATGATCAGGGATTTTCAAGTTCACTCCTGACTCTGTGATTCTTACACAAAGATTTCATAAGCCAGACTTCACTTCCTCAGTACACTGCCATTCTGTTCCAACAAAATATAAGTTATACGACTTGAGATTGATGATGGAGATGAGGGTACCCAGAGAGAATATTATCAGTAAAGGAGAAATATCAACTACTAAAATTCTACCTTTTTGTTCTGAGAACAATACTTTAAAAGTCTTCTTAAATCTAGGCATTTAAAAAAATCATTATTGACATCTATTCACAAATCCATGGAAATCTAGGCTTTATTATGTATCTTCGGCTGAACTTTCATCTTTATCAGCATTGTTAGTTCAGGAGGCAAATGTAAAGGCTGCATACACAAAACACATGACCTGTGGACTTTGATAATTCAGACATTTTTCCAGGTAACTCAGTTTTCTCGGTAAGGAAATGCAAATTTATGACTACATATTACCTAATTCTCTACATAAATAACACCTATTCCCTATGTCCATATCCCATGGATGGTAGCCTGCCAGGCTTTTCTATCCATGGAATTCTCCAGGCAAGTATAGTGGAGTGGGTAGCCATTCCCTTCTCCAGGGAATCTTCCCAACCCAGGGTCAGAATCCAGGTCTCCTGCATTGCAGGCAGATCCTTTACCAACTGAGACACCACAGAGTCCCATGAAGAATCCTAGTGTTTCCCCAAATCCAGCAAATCTATTTAAAAAATCTTATCGCTTATATTTAAGTCCTCTTACAAAACCTGCATTGGTCTGCCTTATAAAGAAATTCCAATCTATTCAAAATCAACTCCATATTTAAGGCAGAACATCCACAATTAAAGGGGAAGATGAAAAAATTAGGATAACAATTAAGGAAGGCATGGTATTGGTTATTTTTCATTACCTCCTTCCCCAGGAATCCATTATTAATTTTCTCTTCCCCACTTTGTGAAATGAAGACAAAGCTCTGTGGAGCATTAATTCATTTGACCTCCCTTTATAGTCAACTTTTGATTGGGTTCAGTCTATGGAAATTATAAGCAAAGAACAGAAGGTGGGAGAAGAGAGAAGTCAAGATATTTCTTATATGTACCTTCCCTGTCCTAACATTAGCTGTATCTCCTTATGGCTACAAAGACTACCAGGATGTCCCTCTATCAAAATGCTATGCCCCATTTAGCTTCAGTAAGACCATTTAGCCAAGAGGAGCTACTCTATGTTCAAGGTCAGGAGGGGTGGCCGTGAGGAGATACCTCTCATCCAAGGTAAGGAGCTTTGCTGGAGTAGCTGTGAAGAGATACACCACATCCAAGGTAAAAGAAACCCAAGTAAGATGGTAGGTGTTGCGAGAGGGCATCAGAAGGAAGACATACTGAAACCATAATCACAGAAAACTAGCCAATATGATCACATGGACCACAGCCTTGTTTAACTCAATGAAACTAAGCCATGCCATGTGGGGTCACCCAAGACAGCGGGTCATGGTGGAGAGGTCTGACAGAATGTGGTCCACTGGAGAAGGGAATGGCAAACCATTTCAGTATTCTTGCCTTGAGAACCCCATGGACAGTCTGAAAAGGCAAAATGATAGGATACTGAAAGGGGAACTCCCTGGGTCGGTAGGTGCCCAATATGCTACTGAAGATCAGTGGAGAAATAACTCCAGAAAGAATGAAGGGATGGAGCCAAAGTAAAACAATACCCAGCTGTGGACGTGACTGGTGATAGAAGCAAGGTCTGATGCTGTAAAGGGCATTATTGCATAGGAATCTGGAATGTCAGGTCCATGAATCAAGGCAAATTGGAAGTAGTCAAACAAGAGATGGCAAGAGTGAATGTCGACATTCTAGGAAAGAGAACTAAAATAGACTGGAACGGGTGAATTTAACTCAGATGACCATTATATCTACTACTGCGGACAGGAATTCCTCAGAAAAAAGGGAGTAGCCATCATGGTCAACAAAAGAGTCCAAAATGCAGTACTTGGATGCAATCTCAAAAACAACAAAATGATCTCTGTTCATTTCCAAGGAAAATCATTCAATATCACAGTAACCCAAGCCTATGCCCCAACCAGTAACGCTGAAGAAGCTGACATTGAACGGTTCTAAGAAGATCTACAAGACCTTTTAGAACTAACACCCAAAAAAGATGTCCTTTCCATTATAGGGGACTGGAATGCAAAAGTAGGAAGTCAAGAAACACCTGGAGTAACAGGCAAATTTGGCCTTGGAATACAGAATGAAGCAGGGCAAAAGCTAATAGAGTTTTGGCAAGAGAATGCACTTGTCATAGCAAACACCCTCTTCAACCAACACAAGAGAAGACATTACACATGGCACATGGACATCCCAGATGGTCAACACCAAAATCAGATTGATTCTATTCTTTGTAGCCAAAGATGGAGAACCTCTATATAGTCAGCAAAAACAAGACCGGGAGCTGACTGTGGCTCAGATCATGAGCTCCTTATTGCCAGATTGAGACTTAAACTGAAGAAAGGAGGAAAACCATTAGACCATTCAGGTATGACCTAAATCAAATCCCTTATGATGATACAGTGGAAGTGAGAAATAGATTTAAGGGGCTATTTCTGATAGACAGAATGTCTGATAAACTATGGATGGAGGTTCGTGACATTGTACAGGAGACAGGGATCAAGACCATCTCCATGTACAATAAATGCAAAAAAGCAAAATGGCTGTCTAAGGAGGCATTATAAACAGCTGTGAAAAGAAGAGAAGTGAAAAGCAAAGGAGAAAAGGAAAGATATAAGCATCTGAATGCAGAGTTCCAAAGAATAGCAAGGAGAGACAAGAAAGCCTTCCTCAGTGATCAATGCAAAGAAATAGAGGAAGACAACAGAATGGGAAAGACTAGGGATCTCTTCAAGAAAATTAGAGATACCAAGGGAATATTTCATGCAAAGATGGGCTCGGTAAAGGCCAGAAATGGTATGGACCTAACAGAAGCAGAAGATATTAAGAAGAGGTGGCAAGAATATACAGAAGAGCTGTACAAAAAAGAGCTTCACAACCCAGATAACCACAATGGTGTGATCACTAACCTAGAGCCAGACATCCTGGAATGTGAAGTCAAGTGGGCCTTAGAAAGCATCACTACGAACAAAGCTAGTGGAGGTGATGGAATTCCAGTTGAATTATTTCAAATCCTGAAAGATGATGCTTTGAAAGTTCTGCACTCAATATGCCAGCGAATTTGGAAAATTCAGCAGTGGCCATAGGACTGGAAAAGGATATTTTTCATTCCAATCCCAAAGAAAGGCAATTCCAAAGAATGCTCAAACTACCGCACAATTGCACTCATCTCACACACTAGTAAAGTAATGCTCAAAAATTCTCCAATCCAGGCTTCAGCAATATGTGAACCGTGAATTTCCAGATGTTCAAGCTGGTTTTAGAAAAGGCAGAGGAACCAGAGATCAAATTGCCAACCTCTGCTGGATCTTTGCAAAAGCAAGAGAGTTCCAGAAAAACATCCATTTCTGCTCTACTGACTATGCCAAAGCCTTTGACTGTGTGGATCAGAATACTACTACTACTAAGTCACTTCAGTCATGTCCGACTCTGTGCGATCCCATAGATGGCAGCCCACCAGGCTCTGCCGTCCCTGGGATTCTCCAGGCAAGAACACTGGAGTGGGTTGCCATTTCCTTCTCCAATGCAGGAAAGTGAAAAGTGAAAGTGAAGTCGCTCAGTCGTGTCCGACTCTTACTGACCCCATGGACTACAGCCTACCAGGCTCCTCTGTCCAAGGGGTTTTCCAGGCAAGAGTACTGGAGTGGGGTGCCATTGCCTTCTCCAATAAACTGTGGAAAATTCTGAAAGAGATGGGAATACCAGACCACCTGACCTGCCTCTTGAGAAACCTATATGCAGGTCAGGAAGCAACAGATAGAACTGGACATGGAACAACAGACTGGTTCCAAATAGGAAAAGGAGTACATCAAGGCTGTATATTGTCACTCTGCTTATTTAACTTATATGCAGAGTACATCATGAGAAATGCTGGGCTGGAAGAAGTAAAAGCTGGAATCAAGATTGCCAGGAGAAATATCAATAACCTCAGAAATGCAGATGACACCACCCTTATGGCAGAAAGTGAAGAAGAACTAAAAAGCCTCTTGATGGAAGTGAAAGAGGAGAGTGAAAAAGTTGGCTTAAAGCTCAACATTCAGAAAACGAAGATCATGGCATCCATTCCCATCACTTTATGGGAAATAGATAGGGAAACAGTGGAAAGAGTGTCAGACTTTATTTTTTGGGGCTCCAAAATCACTGCAGATGGTGACTGCAGCCATGAAATTAAAAGGTGCTTACTCCTTGGAAGGAAAGTTATGACCAACCTAGATAGCATATTCAAAAGCAGAGATATTGCTTTTTCAACAAAGGTCCATCTAGTCAAGGCTATGGTTTTTCCAGTGGTCATGTATGGATGTGAGAGTTGGACTGTGAAGAAAGCTGAGTGCCAAAGAATTGATGCTTTTGAACTGTGGTGTTGGAGAAGACTCTTAAGAGTCCCTTGGACTTCAATGAGATCCAACCAGTCCATCCTAAAGGAAATCAGTCCTGGGTGTTCATTGGAAGGACTGATTCTGAAGCTTAAACTCCAATATTTTGGCCACCTGATACAAAGAGCTGATACATTGGAAAAGACCCTGATTATGGGAGAGATTGGGGGCAGGAGGAGAAGGGGACAACAGGGGGTGAGATTGCTGGATGCCATCTCTGACTTGATGGACATGAGTTTAAGTGAACTCTGGGAGTTGATGATGGAGAGGGAGGCCTGGCATGTTGTGATTCATGGGGTTTCAAGGAGTCAGACACAACGGAATATCTGAACTGAACTGAACTGAACCACATTTATTATTTTGTTCCTTTACCCTATGTAAAGTAATATTGACTTCTCCCTGGCTGTGAATGTCTCAATCCACCCTGTTGGATATATGACTTTCGATCTTGAAATAAATTTCTTTTAGTATTTTTAAAGTTGATTTATTGGGTTATGTGCATTTGTCCAACAAAATAATGTGTTATCTTGTCTTCTTAGTTTTCAATGTTATTATGGATATGCCTTCATAGGTAGTTGCAATATTGAAGCTGTTTTAGGAGATGTTGGTCAGGTACCAATTTAAATATTACATATTCAATTTGAAAAATATATTTTAGGATTATGATGAATTTTTTTTCTAAAAATTTAGAATTGGTGTTTCAAATATAATTATGCCTATAGCATTTCCCCTGTTTAAAATATTTAAATGACCTTCATTGCTCATAGGATAAATTTAAATTTTGCTTTACAATTGTGATTCTCAAACTGTGATTCACAGACCTCTCATAATCCTTTCAGTAGATCTGAGCAGTCAAACTGATTTTCATAATAATGCAAAGATAGTATTTGCCCTTTTTATTGACCTAACATTTACAGTGATGCTTCAAAAACCTGGACATATAAACTTCTGCCTTAGCATGAATTCCAACTGCACTGACAAATTAGAGTAAGCCTCTTGATGAAAGTGAAAGTGGAGAGTGAAAAAGTTGGCTTAAAGCTCAACATTCAGAAAACGAAGATCATGATATCTGGTCTCATCACTTCATGGGAAATAGACGGGGAAACAGTGGAATCAGTGTCAGACTTTATTTTTGGGGGCTCCAAAATCACTGCAGATGATGACTGCAGCCATGATATTAAAAGACGCTTACTGCTTGGAAGGAAAGTTATGACCAACCTAGATAGCATATTCAAAAGCAGAGACATTACTTTGCCAACAAAGGTTCGTCTAGTCAAGGCTATGGTTTTTACAGTGGTCGTGTATGGATGTGAGAGTTGGACTGTGAAGAAGGCTAAGCCCCGAAGAATTGATGCCTTTGAACTATGGTGTTGGAGAAGACTCTTGAGAGTCCCTTGGACTGCAAGGAGATCCAACCAGTCCATTCTGAAGGAGATCAACCCTGGGATTTCTTTAGAAGGAATGATGCTAAAGCTGAAACTCCAGTACTTTGGCCACCTCATGCGAAGAGTTGACTCATTGGAAAAGACTCCGATGCTGGGAGGGATTGGGGGCAGGAGGAGAAGGGAACAACAGAGGATGAGATGGCTGGATGGCATCACTGACTCCATGGACATGAGTCAGTGTGAACTCCGGGAGTTGGTGATGGACAGGGAGGCCTGGCCTGCTGCGATTCATGGGGTCGCAAAGAGCTGGACACGACTGAGCGACTGAACTGAACTGAGTCAATGAATTCTTCATCACGTAAACTTGCCAAAAAATATTAAAAAGCATCAAATTTCACTTCAGAATGTACTTAACAAAGTAGTAAAATTTATTAATTGTACCAAATCTCAACCCTTGAGTATATCTCATTTCTTATGAGATGACTTCCCAGATAGCTCAGTTGTTAAAGAATCTGCCTGCAACGCAGGAGAGCCCAGTTGGATCCGGGAGAGATCGGGAAGATCCGCTGGAGAAGGGATAGGCTACCCACTCCAGTATTCTTCATCTTCCCTTGTGGCTCAGCTGGTAAAGAATCCACCTGCAACTTGGGAGACCTGGGTTCAAACCCTGGTTGGGAAGATCTGAGTAGGATTCTAAAAAACGGCAGGCGTGCTTTCAAAAATATATAAGCAAAGCTACCATTTCAAGGAAGGCAACTGACAATATGCATTCCCAATGATAGAATTTGGGTTTTCAGGCAAAAAAAAAAAAGAGAGAAAGTTTTGGAAAACATATCTACCACAAGCTTAATACTTTTTAAATAATAAAGACTGTTCTGTGAAGACTAGCGATGTTATTAATGAAAATATTTTTAAAAGATATTGTGTAGTAAAATGAGTCTCCATGAAAGAGTTGCATAATGAGTCAGTGAACCAATGTTTTCCAAATAACCAATGTGCAATGTTATGAAATTATGTGTGGGCAAAACAGTAGATTAATTCAAGAAGTAAGACAGAAATGTATTTTAATGTAACCTTGCAGAAAGTTAATTTATATGATTTTAGGTTTTATATTGCAACTCACTTTTATGAAATTACTAAGCAAATTTTGTATCAAAGATCCACAATTATTTGAAATATCTATTAAAATACTCTTTTATTTCCCAGCTAAAAATCTATATGAGATCAAATTCTCTTTAATGGCACCCCACTCCAGTACTTTGCCTGGAAAATCCCATGGATGGAGGAGCCTGGTAGGCTGCAGTCCATGGGGTCGCTAAGAGTCGGACACGACTGAGCGACTTCCCTTTCACTTTTCACTTTCATGCATTGGAGAAGGAAATGGCAACCCACTCCAGTGTTCTTGCCTGGAGAATCCCAGGGACAGGGGAGCCTGGTGGCTGCCGTCTGTGGGATCACACAGAGTCGGACACGACTGAAGTGACTTAGCAGCAGCAGCATAGCAACCAAAAAATATAAATAAACAAAATGCAGAAGATTTTGTGATCATGTAGTTGTTTTCTCTATTAAGCCAAAAATCTCATAGAGATTTTTAAAATGTAATACAATGTCATTCCTTAAACTAAGTTTTGGATTTGGAAAATACGATTGTTCTCATAAAATCATTATTTATGCTAACTCTGCTATGTTTATTATTATTACTTTAAAATGAACTATTTGTAACTCAATACTTAATTTCTAATATGGCAATACTTATATATACAGTCCACATAATCAAAAGCTGTTGGGGTGCTCAGTCATCTTTAATATTTCAAACAGTCAAAGATTAATACATTTTTGAGTAAAAAAAATGTAATATTTCATCAATATCTATTTTTCCAGACTTATTTACCACCATTATCATCTCTCTAAAAATATAAAATCTCAGTTTTCATACTGAGGAAGCAAACAAGTTTCCCTCTGCCTCAAGTACTTTACCAGATTTTCTTGCTTTTTAAATGTGGGACTGAGTAAATCACAAATAATATCCTTGACTAGTGCTCATTTCTATAGTTCATTTAACATAGCCCAATGGTAGTATAAGTATATATTTGGGATCTATGGAAGTGTTGAGAGCATAGATATCTACTATTCTTATTTTTTTCTTTATAAACATTTGGGTTTGATTGGGGGAGGGTAATGGAAATGAATAGTTGGCTTAATTAAAAAAAATCAAGTGTGATTTGATGGATCTATATGAGACTAGACTTCTCAAAAAAGCATAGAGACAATCAACAGCATGTATCTTATGAATTTTTATGGAAATTAGAATTAGTGGATTTGTAATGTGCTTAATACTGTATCTAGAAGGCTGAAAATGACTTTTAATAATGGCAAAAAATAGCTATGCAGAACTAAAATTTTATGATAATAAAACAGATGTCTGAAAACTTTTAGGAGTGAAATAGCTGAAAAGAAGTTCAGAAGCCAAGTTCAAATCATCCTATACCTATATATCCATGCACAGAAGTCATAAGAACCTGTAATTTACAAAAATTGCCAAAAAGTCATACTGTAGATATTATCACACTTAATGGAATAGAAATCATGATTATGGTGAGGAAAGAGTATGCCTTATCCACAGGAAATGTCCAAAATATAAAAGATATCAACAGTAGGGGCTTCCGTGGTGGCTTAGAGAGTAAAGCATCCTCTGCAATGTGGGAGACCCAGGTTCCATCCCTGAGTTGGGAAGATCCTCTGGAGAAGGAAATGGCAACCCACTCCACTACTCTTGCCTGGAAAATCCCATAGACGGAGGAGCCTGGGAGGCAATAAAATAATTTATATGTATAGAAATACAACTGATACAGGAAACTGATGAAAAATTTCAGGGTGAGGATAAATTAGAGGCTAGATATGGTATTTTGATGGGTAATTTGGAATATTGGAGATTTTTTAAAAAAGAATAATTAAACTAAGAGTGATCCAACAGAGTAAGTTTATTTAATTACAGTAACTTTCAAACAATGACTTTAAAATAAACAAAATTTTATGGAAATAAATGAAAAAATATTTATAAATATTTCCATTATAATGTAATTATGAATATCAGGATGATTTTTCTCCCATTCTTAATCGAAAGAGAAGCTTCTATGTCGACCCACCAGTCTTTTAAATAGTTCACTATCATATAAAAGATATTTCAAGAGTAAAAATTATCAAACACCAAAACAATTAGATACAGTATATACTAGATAATATATTTGATTGGTTTCAGTCAATCTTTTTCTAATGGAAAAGAATATGTGGGTACAGACTTATTTTGCACAAGATACTTTGCATTTGCATTTTACCTATTTGTAAATCTTTATCTTTTTATTAATTTATTTTTTAATTGAAGGATAATTACTTCACAAAATTTTGTTTCAAATAACTTCAATCATTATTTGAAACTATGGGAACTATAAAAATGTAAGGAAAACTCACCATCAATTCCACCATCTACTAAATAGTAACACTAAGCATATTTATCTTTAATATTTCCTCTTTTTAAACTCACTAAATTTTATTTAAAACTTACTATTTTATATGTATTTACTTATTATTTTGGTATATGTTTAGAATTAATGAGGAGTTTCAAAAGAACTACAGAGAATTTCAGTATACACTTCACTCTAAATTCCTCTAAGGATAACATCTTACATAACCATGTACAATGATCAACAGTATGAAACTGATGGTGTTTTGATGCTGTTAACTAAATTGTAGAATTGATTCAGATGTCAATAATTTTTCTGATAATGCCCTATTACAGTTCCAGGATTTTATCTAGGATACATTATATTTAGTTGTTATTTCTTCTTAGTCTTCTGCAGCTTATAATATGCCTCAATCTTCTATTTTATAGCCTTGACACTTTTGAAGACTACTGTTTAAATATTTTGAATAATGTCTCTCAACTTGGTTTCATTTGATGTTTTATTATAATTAGATTATGCTACAAATTATTGGGAAAATAATCATGAATATATTTGAACAAAACTGAAAGCAGTCCCTTAATTTTGAAGTTCATTTTCTCAACATATTATGTCATATGCTTTTTGGTCATATCAGTGACAATTTTCATGGGCATTATTTTCTCATTGAGGAAATTATAGGGAAGCAATCAAATCAGTTCAGTTCAGTCACTCAGTCGTGTCCAACTCTTTGCAACCCAATGGACTGCAGCATGCCAAGCCTCCATCACCAACTCCCGTAGTTTACTCAAACTCATGTCCATTGACTCGGTGATGCTATCCATCCATTTCATCCTCTGTCGTCCCCTTCTCCTCCCACCTTCAGTCTTTACCATCATCAGAGTCTTTTCAAAGGAGTAAGTTCTTCACATCAGGTGGCCAAAGTATTGGAGTTTCAGCTTCAGCATCAGTCCTTACAATGAATATTCAGGAATGATTTCCTTTAGGATGGACTGGTTGGACCTCCTTGTAGTCCAAGGGACTCTCAAGAGTCTTTTCCAATACTAGAGTTCAAAAGCATCAATTCTTCAGCATTCAGCTTTCTTTACAGTCCAACTCTCACATCCATACCTGACTACTTTAAAAACCACAGCTTTGTCTAGATGGACATTTGTCAGCAAAGTTATGTCTCTGCTTTTGAATATGCTGTCTAGGTTGATCATAACTTTCCTTCCAATGATTGAGCATCTTTTAATTTCATGGCTGCAATCACCATCTGCAGTGATTTTGGAGCCCCCCAAAATAAAGTCTGTCACTGTTTCCACTGTTTCCCTATCTATTTTCCATAAAATGATGGGACTGGATGCCATGATCTTAGCTTTCTGAATGTTGAGTTTTAAGCCAACTTTTTCGCTCTCCTCTTTCAATTTCATCAAGAGGCTCTTTAGTTCTTCTTTACTTTCTGCCATAAGGGTGTTGTCATCTGCATATCTGAGGTTATTGATATTTCTCTCAGCAGTCTTGATTCCAGCTTGTGCTTCCTTCAGTCCAGCATTTTTCATGATGTACTGTGCACTTAAGTTATATAAAAAGGGTGATCATATATAACCTTGTTGTACTCCTTTCCCAATTTGGAACCAGTTTGTTGTTCCATGTCCAGTTCTAACTGTTGCTTCCTGACCTGCACATAGATTTCTCAAGAGGCAGATCAGGTGGTCTGGTATTCCCATCTCTTTCAGAATTGTCCACAGTTGATTGTGATCCACACAGTCAAAGGCTTTGGCATAGTCAATAAAGCAGAAATAGATGTTTTTTTGGAACTCTCCTGCTTTTCTGATGATCCAGCGGATGTTGGCAATTTGATCTCTGGTTCCTCTGCCTTTTCTAAAACCAGCTTGATCATTTGGAAGTTCATGGTTCACATACTGTTGAAGCCTGGCTTGGAGAATTTTGACCATTACTTTCCTAGCATGTGAGATGAATGCAATTGTGTGATAGTGTGAGCATTCTTTGGGCATTGCTTTTCTTTGGGGTTGGAATGAAAACTGACCTTTTCCAGTCCTGTGGCTGAAGAAGTAAATAGATTTTATATATATATATATATATACATACACATACACACACACATAATATGGCAACGTATGCTGCTGCTGCTATCGCAGCAGTCATGTCCGACTCTGTGCGACCCCATAGACAGCAGCCCACCAGGCTCCCCCATCCCTGAGATTCTCCAGGCAAGAGTACTGGAGCGGGTTGCCATTTCCTTCTCCAATGCATGAAAGTGAAAAGTGAAAGTGAAATGGCTCAGTCGTGTCTGATTCCTAGCGACCCCATGGACTGCAGCCTACCAGCCTCCTCCGTCCATGGGATTTTCCAGGCAAGAGTACTGGAGTGGGTTGCCATTGCCTTCTCCCATGGCAATATATGCACAACATAAAAAGGTAGTTACAAACCTTTAATGATGATTAATATCATCATGGATGATTACTTGGCTAGGCAGAATTTGAGATGGCTTTGCAAGGTACAGGAAATGGTGCTAATTAGGTAGGTTGTAACTGTCAGGCAAAAAAAGTGAATTAGAAATATGATGGGCATGGGAACACACAGGATGGCATGAAGATTATCCAGCTAATTTTCAAAACTTTTCACAACTCATTGTATTCTAAAAGCATAACTATGACGTATCTGTCATTAACTATTTTAATTAATGATATCAATTGAGACAAGAAAGAAATTGAATTATTCTTTACTAGACTGCCTTCCGTAAACAGAGTAAGAACCAAATCCAGACCATTTGAATTTCTAATTTTATTGTTTTTCTATCACATTTGGACTTTTTTTTTCAATAATATTGTGACAGTGTTATTTTCTCAGTTGTGTCTGAATCTTTGTGAACCTATGGACTATATAGCCTACCAAGATTCTCTGTCTATGGAATTCTCCAGGTAAGAATACTGGAGTGGGTAACCATTTCCTTCTCTAGGGGATTTTCCCAGCCCAGAGATCTAACCCAGGTCTCCCGCGTTGCAGGCAGATCCTTTACCATCTGAGACAACTTGGTATAAATTGGTGATGTAATAAAAATAATTCCATCTAAATCATAATTTCTCTTTTTGAATTTATATTTTTAACTTCCTCAAGGAAATCAACCCTGAATATTAACTGGAAGGACTGATGCTTAAGCTGAAGCTCCAATCCCTTGGCCACCTAATGTGAAGGGCTGAGGGCAGGAGAAGAAGTGGGTAACAGATGATGAGATGGTTGGATGGCATCACTGACACAGTGAAAATGAGTTTGAGCAAACTCAGGGAGATAGTGGAGGACAGGGAAACCTGGCATGCTTCAGTCCATGAGGTTGCAAAGAGTGGGACATGACTGAGCAACTGAACAACAATAGTTTGCTTGATCTCTTAAACAGCTGAGACAGTTAACATTCTTTTCTTTGGTTCAGAGATCATATGTTTAAGTCTTTGAATACCTATGAATATTTCCTTTTGGTTGTCTTTACATCTAAGAGAATACTTGTATAAGGAAACATTTGTGGGTTAACATCTTTCATCAAAATGCTACAGAAACTGCTCTTATGCAATTCAGTATTACTGAGAAGACTGACAAAACCCAGATATTTATCATTATTTCCAGATTACTTAGTAAGACAACGAAACATATAACAAATTTTAAAAAACAGTTTGATGCACAGAGATTTCATGTAATTTTAATAGGCAGTGCAGTCACATTTTCCATAAAAATATACACACATATTATTTTCTTTCATGCCCACTATTATCCATTTGCCTAGGTCTCCCTATGTGATCCGTAAGTAATTCCTGTTATTAGTTTCTTATGTATCTTTCCAGCATTTTATATGTATATATCATATATGAAATTTCCATATACAGTATGCTTTCTTATTGAATACCAAATGAAGTCTAGTATTTATACTGTTCTATATCTAACATTTTCATATAAAATAAACATTGCAGATCTTTGCATAGAGACTTTCAGTATTATTATTTTTATAAATATATTGAAGTCTAATATCTTGTATGTAGAATTTAGTGAATATTAAGTCAGGAAAAATTTTTAGTAACTATGGAAAGGAGTGCATCAAGATTGTATATTGTAACTTTGTTTACTGCCTCATATGCAGAGTACATCATGTGAAATGTCAGGCTGGATGTTTCACAAGCTGGAATCAAGATTGTCAGGATAAATTCAACGACCTCTGATATGCAGATGATATGCAGTAATACTAATTCACTATTACTAAAACCTAGACAGCATATTAAAAAGCAGAGCCATTACTTTGTCGACAAAAGTCTATAAAGTCAATGCAATGGTTTCTCCAATTATTATGTATGGATGTGAGAGTTGGACCATAAAGAAGTTTGAGCACTGAAGAAGTCATGCTTTTGAACTGTGGTGTTAGAGAAGACTCTTGAGAGTCCCTTGAACTGCAAAGAGATCAAACCAGTCAATCCTAAAGAATTAAACCCTGAATATTCATTGCAAGGACTGATGCTGAAGCTTGAGCTACAATCCTTTGGCCACTTCATGCAAAGAGCCAACTCATTGGAAAAGACCCTGATGCTGAGAAAGATTGAAGGCAGGAGAAGAAGTGGGCAACAGAGGATGAGATGGTTGTGTGGCATCACTGACTCAATGGACATGAGTTTGAGCAGACTCCGGGAGATGGTGGAAGATGGAGAAGTCTGGCCAGCTGCAGTCAATGGGGTCAAAGAGTCAGGCATAACTGAGTGACTAAACAACAACAACAATGGCAGAAAGGGAAGAGGAACTAAAAAGCCTCATGATGAGAGTGAAAGAGGAGAGTGAAAAAGCTGACTTAAAACTCACCATTCAAAAAACTAAGATTATGGCATTCAGTTCCATCACTTTATGGCAGATAGATGGGGAAAAAGTGGAAACAGTGACAGATTTTATATTCTTGGGAGCCAAAATTACTGCAGGTGATGATTGCAGCCATGAAATTAAGATGCTTGCTCCTTGGAAGAAAAGCTATGACAAACCTAGACAGTGTCTTAAAAAGCAGAAACATCACTTTGCCCACAAAGTTCTGTATGGTCAAAGCTAGGGTTTTTTCCAGTAATCATGTATGGATGTGAGAACTGGATCATAAAGAAGGCTGACCACCAAGGAATTGATGCTTTTAAATGTGTGGTGCTGGAGAAAAAACTTGAGAGTCCCTTGGACTGCAAGGTGATCACACCAGTCAATCCTAAAGGAAATTCACTCTGAAAATTCCTTGAAAAGACTAATTCTGAAGCTGAAGTTCCAATACTTTGGCCACCTGATGTGAAGAGCTGACTCACTGAAGACCCTGATACTGGGAAACACTGAGAGCAAGAGGAGAAGGGGGCACTAGAGGATGAGATGGTTTGATGGCATCACTGACTCAGTGGACCTGAAGCTGAGCAAGCTCCCAGAGATAGCAAAGGACATGGAAGCCTGGTGTGCTGCAGTCCATGGGGTTGCAAATAGTCAGACATGACTTCGGGACTGAACAACAACAACAGTGATGTACATTAGGATAAGAAATCAGATAATTACTAACAATTTATCTTCATCTAAATGAATGTCTAGTGAGACAATGAAAAATTGTGTGGAGTGAAATTCAGTGAAAGTGTTAGTCACTCAAGTCATTTCAGACTCTTTGAGATCCTAGAAACTTGTATCCCACCAGGATCCTCTGTCCATGAAATTCTCCCAGCAAGATTACTGGAGTGGGTAGCCATTCCCTTCGCCAGGGTATTTTCCTAATCCAGAAAGAATATTCTGACTTTTGCATCTATCTAATGTCCTTGGCACTTAATCACAAAATGTCATTATTATACCACAATCACTGCACCTAAAATTTCTTAAAATAATTCTAAAGGGAGCTGTTGTCTTAGCTGAGAACCACTCTATCATAGAATCAGTTCAGTTCAGTGGCTCAGTCGTGTTTGACTCTTTGCGACCCATGAATCGCAGCATGCCAGCCCTCCCTGTCCATCACCAACTCCCGGAGTTCACTCAGACTCACGTCCATCGAGTCAGTGATGCCATCCAGCCATCTCATCCTCTGTCGTCCCCTTCTCCTCCTGCCCCCAATCCCTCCCAGCATCAGAGTCTTTTCCAATGGGTCAACTCTTCTCATGAGGTGGCCAAAGTATTGGAGTTTCAGCTTTAGCATCATTCCTTCCAAAGAAATAACTAATACTAAAATTTCTGCCTCATGAATGTTTGATAATGAATGAAAACACAAACTTGCCTAAGACTAGTTACAAAGAGTAACTGTGATTTGTATCTACTTACCTTTTGATTAGTCTTGTCCATCAGTTGAATGACCTTTTGTCATTTGTCCTTTTGTCCATAGAGAGAATGTCAGAGAATGTCGTGAATCAGCTAGGTCTTTTCACATATCGTTTCTGCAGTTGAAACAATGCTGTGTTTAAGGCTGGCTGAAAAATGTGCCATCTGGTACATTCTGAGATTGATCTAGGTGGTAAGATGTTACAGTAAATGACCTTCTGACACTCAGATGTTACAATTTCTATGGTGAGATATTCACTAAATATTTATAAAAACCCTTAGGATAACTGAAGAAAACAAAACCCAATTATAATGTACTTCCCATGCTGCTATGTCAAACAATCATTTGCTTTCATAAAGACAACATTTTTGGGGGAAATAAAAGGTTTGAAGATTTTGGGTTGTCATCCTTTCACTCACATTTCACAACTGATTTTGAGAAATAAAAGGACATGTCATATTAACTTTGCTTGTGTTGAATGATGCAGATTATAGTTTCTGTAACTAAGCACAGCCTGATTAAAGTTGTGCATTCAGTGCTAAAATGTGACATTATATCAAACACTAGACATTTTAATTCATATTTT
This sequence comes from Bison bison bison, assembly GCF_000754665.1. Classification (NCBI taxonomy): domain Eukaryota; kingdom Metazoa; phylum Chordata; class Mammalia; order Artiodactyla; family Bovidae; genus Bison; species Bison bison. The sequence goes on along the minus strand of NW_011494653.1, from coordinate 902,601 downwards.
AGTACTTTCAGGTGGTTGTATAAAAACATTAGTCATCATAAGCTGTTCTGTGCTCAGTAATGTAAGATCACATGCTTTTTCAACTTACCTCTGGAATTCAAGATTCATTCTGCCTAATGCTCTCATCTCACCATAAGTTCTGAAAAACAGAAATACAAGATCATAATTTAATTTCATATCACCTCCTAGTCTTCTAAAATTTTCTTCTTTTGAAATACATATATACAAGTAAATGTATTCTCATCATGAAATCAGTGATTTTAAAAAGTTTGATAAACCAAATAACTTTTGGGTTATTTTATAAACTAACCATATTTTAATTATAAATATATATATATATATATATGCACTTTGTGAACCTTAACTTCATGAGATACTGATATTTTTATTGGGTTCATTTGCCAGCACCCTGATGGAAATGTTATCTTGTTATATATTAAGAACCTTAAAATGTCTGACTTTTGAATAAAAAAATTTGGGAAATATTTTCTTTGCTCATTATTAACTGAGGAACCTTGGTCATATTATTTAAACTTGCTACACTTCTATTTTCTCATCAGTAAGGTATAAATACAAGCATCTTTCTCCCAAGGCTAATGAAAGGAATCATCATTAAATATGTATTTTTTGTGCATTTAAACCCTTGATAAATGCCATTTATTGTAATTAACCACTTCTCTTTTATATAGGGCTTCCCTGGTAGCTCAGATGATAAAGAATCTGCCTGCAAATAGGGAGGCCTGGATTCAATCCCTGGGTGGGGAAGATCTCTGGAGAAGGGAATGGCTATCCATTTCAATATTCTTGCCTGGAGAATCCCATGATCAGAGGAGCCTGTGGGGCTGCAGTCCCTGGGGTTGCAAAGAGTCAGACACGAATGAGTGACTAATGCTTTCATTTCACTTATATGTGATACTATTTTCTTTAATGTTAGCCATAATGATTCCTCTGTTCCCACTTTTTCCAAACATTGTCAGTTGATGTCTTTTTATCTTTAGGTAGAAAGTGAAAATACTATTGATAAAATTCACAGGAGTCTTAAATTCAAACAGATACTTGAGTCCCAATTACTAAAAGGTTTCATGTAAGACCACTGTTGTTAGCAGTGCATACTGAGAAAAAAGAATTTTCCACATATTTTAAGTTTTTAAAATTTTAGAGAGATTTAACATACAGGTTATCTCCTGAAGAGATAATGAAAATATTCTAGAAACCTAAGGCCTGGGAAGAAAACTATAACCTAGCTATTATTAGTGGAGAAGGCAATGGCAACCCACTCCAGTACACTTGCCTGGAAAATCCCATGGACAGAGGAGCCTGGTAGGCTTCAGTCCATGGGGTCGCTAAGAGTCGGACACGACTGAGCGACTTCACTTTCACTTTTCACTTTCCTGCGTTGGAGAAGGAAATGGCAACCCACTCCAGTGTTCTTGCCTGGAGAATCTCAGGGACAGCGGAGCCTGGTGCGCTGCCGTCTGTGGGGTCGCACAGAGTCGAACACGACTGAAATGACTTAGCAGTAGCAGCTGTTGTTTGAGAAGAAAATCTAACCCTAACCCTTCTCTCGAAAAGGCCCCGTGCTCTCTTGATTTAACATTCAGTTCAGTTCAGTCGCTCAGTCGTGTCCGACTCTTTGCGACCCCATGAATTGCAGCATGCCAGGCCTCCCTGTCCATCACCAACTCCCAGAGTTCACCCAAACTCATGTCCATCCAGTCGGTGATGCCATCCAGCCATCTTATCCTTGGCCGTCCCCTTCTCCTCCTGCCCCCAACCCCTCCCAGTGTCAGAGTCTTTTCCAATGAGTCAACTCTTCACATGAGGTGGCCAAAGTATTGGAGTTTCAGCTTCAACATCGGTCCTTCCAATGAACACCCAGGACTGATCGCCTTTAGAATGGACTGGTTGGATCTCCTTGCAGTCCAATGGACTCTCAAGAGTCTTCTCCAACACCACAGTCCAAACGCATCAATTCTTCAGCACTCAGCTTTCTTCACAGTCCAGCTTTCACATCCATATATGACCACTGGAAAAACCATAGCCTTAATTTAACATTATATTGCCCTTATCCCAAATTCTTAATAATTTTTAGCAAGGGTTTCTGTAAATTATGTAGTTGGTCTTGCATACACCAAGGAGAACATACATCCTACAAAATGTGCAAAGATAACGTGAATATCCCAAGCAAAACTTCACATAAAATACATATTTTATGATTCCAATCAGGTAAAATAAAACAGACAGAATGAATTAATTCAATTAGAAGTCAGTGGAAATTTTAATAGCTAGAATTGAATCATGAGAGATTCTGTGATATAGGTGAATCACATTTCATAATTGTAGTCTCACTGACACTTGTATGTTCACTTCATGAAAATTTATTGAGCCATATTCAAATACTTATTCACATTGCTTTGTGTATATTGCACTTCAATACAAAAATTAAATGAAGATCACTGAAATCTTGGTGTGTGAAAATAACCAAAATAGAAGGGAGAGGAGGAGGAAGGGGAGTACAAGATATGAAGAATGAGTTACAAAATTTAAATATAACATAATAATAAGCCAGTTCTTGTTTTATATACTTTCCTCTTTCAGGATGATACAGTGCTCCCAGACTATCAGTTCTTAGTCTCCCTTCCTTGGCAGTATGTCATCATGATACTCAGGATTGGACATTTATAAATACATGGAGCTGTTCTTTGTTTTGTATTTTTTAAATGTTTAATTAAGTTTTCAAGCTAATTTATATATAATATAATTCACCTATTTTATTTTCACAATTCAACAAGTTTTGATGAATATGTACCACCAGGAAACCATCATCACACTCCCACACCGCAAAGGTTCTTCAAGCTCCTTTGAAGGAAATTCCCAGCTATCACCACTAGCCTGAGGTAACCACCAATATGTTTTTCTATTACCGTTGTTGTACATTTTCAAGAATATGAAATACAAGGAGTAACATAGTAGGTGTACTTCTGAGTTTGGCTTCTATAACACGTCATAAAGCTTTTGAGATTCATCCATGTTGTTATATGTATTAGTAGGATTTTTTTCCTTTAAGTTGCCAAGTAGTATTTCATTGTAACAACATGCCAAACGTTGCTTGTCCATTCATTAGTCTGTGGGTGTTTTGGTTACTACTACTTTTTGGTGATTGTGAATAAAGCTGCTATAACATTAGTGTACAAGCTCTGTGTGGATTTGCATTTTCATTTCCTTTTTGGTAGATACATAGGACCATTGTTGCTAGGTATACTTAATGAAAGTGTCAAAATGTGATTCAAATTGGTAATACCATATTGTATTCATATTAGGCTGGAGAAGGAAATGGCGACCCACTCCAGTATTCTTCCTGGAAAATTTCATGGACAGAGAAGACTGGTAAGCTACAGTCCACAGGGCCATGAAGAGTTGGACATGACTTAGTGAATGAGCACACACTCATTCACATTGGGATTCCCAGGTGGCTCAGTGGTAAAGAATCTGCCTACCAATTCAGGAGCTGCAGGAGACACAGACTCAGTCCCTGGGTTGAGAAGATCCTCTAGAGGAGGAAATGGCAACTCACTCCAGTATTCTTCTTGGAAAATCTCATGGACAGAGAAGCCTGGCAGGCTGCAGTCTAGGTGGGTCACAAAGAGTCTGGCACAACTGAGCATGCACATATGTTTTATTCACACCAGTAATGTATGGTGGGCTTCCCAAGTGGTGCTAGTGGTAAAGAACTTGCCTACCAATGCAGGAGACATAGAGATGCAGGTTTAATCCCTGGGTCGGGAGGATCCCCTGGAGGAGGGCATGGCACCCTACTCCAGTATTCTTGCCTGGAGAATCCCAAGGACAGAGGAGCCTAGTGGGCTACAGTCCATGGGGTTGCAAACAGTCAGACACAGAACAGAAATGACTTAGCACAGCAGGCAATGTATGGGGATGAGTTATTCCAGATCCTCTATGATATATGTTATTGTCATTATGTTTGATTTTAGCCATTTTAGTTGGTGTGTAGTTGTAACTTCTTGTGACTTTAATTTGTAGTTATCTAATGTCTACCTCTGTTTCATTGACTACACTAAAGCCTTCACTGAGTGGATCTTAACAGACTGTGGAAAGCTCTTAAAGAGATGGGAATACCACACCATTTTACCTGTCTCCTGAGAAACCTGTGTGTGGGTCAAGAAGCAACAATTAGAACCATGTATGGAACAACTGATTGGTTCAAGATGGAGAAAGAAGTATGGCAGGGTTGTCTGCTGTGACCCTGTTTTTTTCACCTATACACTGAGTACATCATGAGAAATGCCAGACTCTATGAGTTACAATCTGGAATAAAGATTGGCAGGAGAAACAGCAACAACCTCAAATACGTGGATAATACCACTCTTATGACTGGAAGCAAAGAGGAACAAAAGAGCCAGCTTTATCCTTGATGAGGATAAAGGAGGAGAGTGAAAGAGCCAGCTTAAAACTAAATATTAAAAAAAACAAAAAACTAAGATCATGGCATCAGGCCCCAATCCTGCATGCCAAATAGAAGGGGAAAAGTGGAAGTAGTGACAGATTTGCTCTTCTTGGGCTCGCGAATCATTGTGGATGGTGACTGAAGCCATGAAATCAGAAGACGACTGCTTCTTAGCAGGAAAGCTATAACAAACCTAGACAGTGTGTAGAAAAGCAGAGACATTACTCTGCTGATAAAGGGTCCCTATAGTCAAGGCTATAGTCTTCCCAGTGGTCATGTACGAGTGTGAGAGCTGGACCATAAAGAAGGCAGAAAGCAAAAGAATTGATGCATTCAAACTGTGGTGCCAGAGAAGACTCTTGAAAGTCCCTTGGACAGCAAGGGAATCAAACCAGTCAATGATAAGGGAATTCAACCCTTTATACTTATTGGAAGGACTGATGCTGAGGCTGAGGCTCCAGTATTTTGGTCATCTGATGCAAACAAGTGACTCATTGGAAAAGTCCCTGATGCTCAGAAAGATTGAGGGCAAAAGAGGAAGAGACAATCAGAAGATGAGCCGGCTGGATGGCATACCAATGCAAGGAACATGAACTTGGGTGAACTTCATGAGATAATGAGAGATAGGGCGGTCTGGCATGCTTCAGTACATGGGGTGGCAAAGAGTCAGACACGACTGGTGACTGAAAAACAATGATGACTATATTTTAGATATCTCCTTTAGATATATCTTAATGTGCTTATTATTCATATATCTTCATTGAAAAATTCCTTTTAAAAGTCTCTCTTATTTGAAAAAAAATTGATGGTTTGTCTTATTTTTAGTTGCAAGATCTCTTTATGCATTCTAGATATAAGACCCCTATCAAATACCTGCTTTGTGAATACTGTCACCAATCTGTGGTTCGCCTTTTCATTTTTTCTTTCTTTCTTTTTCCTTATTTTCAAATAGGAAAACAAAAGTTTATTGATAATGCTCAATTTATAACATTGCTTTTTTACAGTACTTTTTTAACCATAACTAAGAATAGAAGCAAAAGGCAAAGGAGAAAAGGAAAGATATAAGCATCTGAAAGCAGAGTTCCAAAGAATAGCAAGAAGAGATAAGAAAGCCTTCCTCAGTGATCAATGCAAATAAATAGAGGAAAACAGCAGAATGGGAAAGACTAGAGATCTCTTCAAGAAAATTACAGATACAAAGGGAACATTTCATGCAAAGATGGGCTCGATAAAGGACAGAAATGAAGCACAAGATATTAAGAAGAGGTGGCAAGAATACAAAGAAAAACTGTACAAAAAAGATCTTCATGAACCAGATAATCACCAAGGTGTGATCACTAACCTAGAGCCAGACATCCTGGAATGTGAAGTCAAGTGGGCCTCAGAAAGCAGCACTACAAACAAAGCTAGTGGAGGTGATGGAATTCGGGTTGAGCTATTCCAAATCCTGAAAGATGATGCTGTGAAAGTGCTGCCCTCAATATGCCAGCAAATTTGGAAAACTCAGGAGGGGCCACAGGACTGGAAAAGGTCAGTTTTCATTCCAATCCCAAATAAAGGCAATGCCAAAGAATGCTCAAACTACCGCACAGTTGTACTCATCTCACACGCTAGTAAAGTAATGCTCAAAATTCTCCAAGCCAGGCTTCAGCAATATGTGAACTGTGAACTTCCTGATGTTCAAGCTGGTTTTAGAAAAGGCAGATGAACCAGAGATCAAATTGCCAACATCCACTGGATCATGGAAAAAGCAAGAGAGTTCCAGAAAAGCATCTCTTTCTGTTTTATTGACTATGCCAAAGTCTTTGACTGTGTGGATCACAATAAACTGTGGAAAATTCTGAAAGAGATGGGAATACCAGACCACCTGACCTGCCTCTTAAGAAAGCTGTATGCAGGTCAGGAAGCAACAGTTAGAACTGGACATGGAACAACACACTGGTTCCAAATAGGAAAAGGAGTACGTCAAGGCTGTATATTGTCACCCTGCTTATTTAACTTATATGCAGAGTACATCATGAGAAACGCTGGACTAGAAGAAACACAAGCTGGAATCAAGATTGCCGGGAGAAATATCAATAACCTCAGATACGCAGATGACACCACCTTTATGGCAGAAAGTGAAGAGAAACTCAAAGCCTCTTGATGAAAGTGAAAGTGGAGAGTGAAAAAGTTGGCTTAAAGCTCAACATTCAGAAAACAAA
>NW_011494653.1:894571-895832 GCF_000754665.1 Bison bison bison | reverse complement strand
AGACAGGTATGGATGTGAGAGTTGGACTGTGAAGAAGGCTGAGCGCTGAAGAATTGATGCTTTTGTACTGTGGTGTTGGAGAAGACTTTTGAGAGACCCTTGGATTGCAAGGAGATCCAACCAGTCCATTCTGAAGGAGATCATTCCTGGGATTTCTTTGGAAGGAATGATGCTAAAGCTGAAACTCCAGTACTTTGGCCACCTCATGCGAAGAGTTGACTCACTGGAAAAACCCTGATGCTGGGAAAGATTAAGAGCAGGAGGAGAAGGGGATGACAGAGGATGAGATAGCTGGATGGCATCACTGACTCGATGGACGTGAGTCTGTGTGAACTCCGGGAGTTGATGATGGACAGGGAGGCCTGGCTTGCTGCAATTCATGGGGTCGCAAAGAGTCGGACACGACTGAGTGACTGAACTGAACTGAACTGAAGAAATCTTCCCCAATACAAGGACAAACAGATTGTATCCTCCATATTTTGGAAAAGTTTTGTACCTTCAATTCAGTTCACTTTGGTTTTTCAGTCGTGTCCAACTCTTTGAGACCCCATGAATGCCAGGCCTCCCTGTCTGTCACCAACTGCCAGAGTTCAACCAAACCCATGTCCATGGAGTCAGTGATGCCATCCAACCATCTCATCCACTGTGATCCCCTTCTCCTCCTGCTCTTAATCTTTCCCAGCATCAGGGTTTTTCCAATGAGTCAACTCTTTGCATGAGGTGGCCAAAGTACTGGAGTTTCAGCTTTAGCATCATTCCTTCCAAAGAAATCCCAGGAATGATCTCCTTCAGAATGGACTGGTTGGATCTCCTTGCAGTCCAAGGGACTCTCAAAATTCTTCTCCAACACCACAGTTCAAAAGCATCAATTCTTCGGCGCTCAGCCTTCTTCACAGTCCAACTCTCACATCCATATATGACCACACAAAAAACCATAGCCTTGACTAGATGAACTTTTGTTGGCAAAGAAATGTCTCTGCTTTTGAATATGCTATCTAGGTTGATCATAACTTTCCTTCCAAGGAGTAAGCGTCTTTTAATTTCATGGCTGCAGTCACCATCTGCAGTGATTTTGGAGCCCAGAAAAATAAAGTCTGACGCTGTTTCCACTGTTTCCCCATCTATTTCCCATGAAGTGGTGGGACCGGATGCCATGATATTCGTTTTCTGAATGTTGAGCTTTAAGCCAACTTTTTCACTCTCCACTTTCACTTTCATCAAGAGGCTTTTGAGTTCCTCTTCACTTTCTGCCATAAAAGGG
>NW_011494653.1:894090-894471 GCF_000754665.1 Bison bison bison | reverse complement strand
GCTCTAAAATCACTGCAGATGGTGACGGCAGCCATGAAATTAACAGCGCTTACTCCTTGGAAGGAAAGTTATGACAAACCTAGATAGCATATTCAAAAGCAGAGACATTACTTTGCCAACAAAAGTTCGTCTAGTCAAGGCTATGGTTTTTTGTGTGATCATGTATGGATGTGAGAGTTGGACTGTGAAGAAGGCTGAGCGCTGAAGAATTGATGCTTTTGTACTGTGGTGTTGGAGAAGACTTTTGAGAGACCCTTGGATTGCAAGGAGATCCAACCAGTCCATTCTGAAGGAGATCATTCCTGGGATTTCTTTGGAAGGAATGATGCTAAAGCTGAAACTCCAGTACTTTGGCCACCTCATGCGAAGAGTTGACTCACT
>NW_011494653.1:880644-893990 GCF_000754665.1 Bison bison bison | reverse complement strand
ACTTTTGTTGGCAAAGAAATGTCTCTGCTTTTGAATATGCTATCTAGGTTGATCATAACTTTCCTTCCAAGGAGTAAGCGTCTTTTAATTTCATGGCTGCAGTCACCATCTGCAGTGATTTTGGAGCCCAGAAAAATAAAGTCTGACGCTGTTTCCACTGTTTCCCCATCTATTTCCCATGAAGTGGTGGGACCGGATGCCATGATATTCGTTTTCTGAATGTTGAGCTTTAAGCCAACTTTTTCACTCTCCACTTTCACTTTCATCAAGAGGCTTTTGAGTTCCTCTTCACTTTCTGCCATAAAAGTGGTGTTATCTGTATATCTGAGGTTACTGATATTTCTCCCAGCAATCATGATTCCAGCTTGTGCTTCCTCCAGCCCAGCATTTCTCATGAAGTACTCTGCATATAGGTTAAATAAGCTGGGGGGCAATATACAACCTTGAGGTACTCCTTTTCGTATTTGGAACCAGTCTGTTCCATGTCCAGTTCTAACTGTTGCCTCCTGACCTGCATACAGGTTTCTCAAGAGGCAGGTCAGGTTGTCTGGTATTCCCATCTCTTTCAGAATTTTCCACAGTTTATTGTGATCCACACAGTCAAAGGCTTTGGCATAGTCAATAAAGCAGAAACAGATGTGTTTCTGGAACTCTCTTCCTTTTTCCATGATTCAGTGGATGTTGGCAATTTGATCTCTAGTTCCTCTGCCTTTTCTAAAACCAGCTTGAACATCAGGAAGTTCATGGTTCACATATTGCTGAAGCCTGGCTTGGAGAATTTTGAGCATTACTTTACTAGCGTGTGAGATGAGTACAATTGTGCGGTAGTTTGAGCATTCTTTGGCATTGCCTTTATTTGGGATTGGAATGAAAACTGACCTTTCCAGTCCTATGGCCCCTCCTGAGTTTTCCAAATTTGCTGGCATATTGAGGGCAGCACTTTCACAGCATCATCTTTCAGGATTTGAAATAGCTCGACTGGAATTCCATCACCTCCACTAGCTTTGTTTGTAGTGATGCTTCCTAAGGCCCACTTGACTTCACATTCCAGGATGTCTGGCTCTAGGTGAATGATCACACCATTGTGATTATCTGGGTCATGAAAATCTTTTTTCTACAGTTCTTCTGTGTATTCTTGCCACCTCTTAATATCTTCTGTTTCTGTTAGGTCCATACAATTTCTGTCCTTTTTGAGGCCATCTTTGCATGAAATGTTCCTTTGGTATCTCTAATTATCTTGTAGAGATCTCTAGTCTTTCCCATTCTATTGTCTTCCTCTATTTCTTTGCATTGATCACTGAGGAAGGCTTTCTTATCTCTCCTTGCTATTCTTTGGAACTCTGCATTCAAATGGGAATATCTTTTCTTTTTCCCTTTGCTTTTTGCTTCCTTTCTTTTCACAGCTATTTGTAAGGCCTCCTCAGACAGCCATTTTGCTTTTTTGCATTCCTTTCCTTGGGGACAGTCTTGATTCCTGTCTCCTGTACAATGTCACAAACCTCCATCCATAGTTCCTCAGGCACTCTGTCTGTCTATAGTCATAAGGAATTTGATTTAGGTCATACCTGAATGGTCTAGTGGTTTTCTCCACTTTCTTCAATTTAAGTCTGAATTTGGCAGTAAGAAGTTCATGATCTGAGCCACAGTCAGCTCCCAGTCTTCTTTTTTTTTGACTGTATAGACCTTCTCCATCTTTGGCTGCAAAGAATATAATCAATCTGATTTCAGTGTTGACCATCTGGTGATGTCCAAGCGTAGAGTCTTCTCTTGTGCTGCTGGAAGAGGGTTTTTGCTATGACCAGTGCATTCTCTTGGCAGAACTCTATTAACATTTGCCCTGCTTCTACTTCATAGGAACATAAATTCTTCACAGCCTTGTGGGAGCACAGGGCACTTTATAACCTTTGCAGTACTTATTTTCTTTCTTTTTTTATTTTATTTTTAAACTTTACATAATTGTATTAGTTTTGCCAAATATCAAAATGAATCCGCCACAGGTATACCTGTGTTCCCCATCCTGAACCCTCCTCCCTCCTCCCTCCCCATACCATCCTTCTGGGTCGTCCCAGTGCACTAGCCCCAAGCATCCAGTATCGTGCATTGAACCTGGACTGGCAACTCGCTTCATACATGATATTTTACATGTTCCAATGCCATTCTCCCAAATTTTCCCACCCTCTCCCTCTCCCACAGAGTCCATAAGGCTGTTCTATACATCAGTGTCTCTTTTGCTGTCTTGTACACAGGGTTATTGTTACCATCTTTCTAAATTCCATATATATGCGTTAGTATACTGTATTGGTGTTTTTCCTTCTGGCTTACTTCACTCTGTATAATAGGCTCCAGTTTCATCCACCTCATTAGAACTGATTCAAATGTATTCTTTTTAATGGCTGAGTAATACTCCATTGTGTATATGTACCATAGCTTACTTATCTATTCATCTGCTGATGGACATCTAGGTTGCTTCCATGTCCTGGCTATTATAAACAGTGCTGCGATGAACATTGGGGTACACGTGTCTCTTTCCCTTCTGGTTTCCTCAGTGTGTATGCCCAGCAGTGGGATTGCTGGATCATAAGGCTGTTCTATTTCCAGTTTTTTAAGGAATCTCCACACTGTTCTCCATAGTGGCTGTGCAGTACTTATTTTCTTGGCCCTATGGAGTTTTATCTCATGTGCTTGCAAATCAGCACTTATTCAAAAACTTAAGAGGATTACTCTACCTATGTCAAGAACTTCCATTTTCTTTAGCACTCTGCCCCCAAAATTTTCACTACTTTTCCATCCTTGATTTCTGGTCTCTGTCTTCCCAAATTCACCTGACTGACATGCTATTTTTGTATTCTCTTTCCCTTCTCTACAGTTTGGAAACTGCCTTCAGCTAGTAATCCAAAGGTGATCATTTATTTTTCTTCTATCTGAAATCATAATCTTGTGCTGCCTATTTTCCAGTGTCTGAAAAAAATGTGGTTTCACATATTTTTCTGGTCTCAAAATAGCAAGCATTTCTATAAATATATAAGTCTGTTTTCTCACCATTCCTTTTTTCTTCCTTTTAGAACGTATGATTCATGTGTACTGGAAACACTCACATTAGTTAAGATTTAAAAGCATTAGACTTACCTGAATGTTTAAAGTCTGATGGGTATGTATGTTACATGTATAGACATAGTCTCAGAGTAGCAAGTATATACACATCAGAATACACTGTAGTTAGTAATTAAGCATGGCAAGGTAGAAGATGCAGATAGGCTGATCTAGGAATAACTCCACAAAGTTTCACATAGTAAATTCTAGACCTCTTCCTCCCAAATCTTGCAATTACTGTCCTTGGTTGCCACATTTTGAAACATTTCATGGTTTCTCTGGTATTATTTCTCCCTTGCTAAAGTACATTAATAAAACTTAGTTTGTTTGACTAAAAAACATGTTTTTCATTATCTCCAGCTAACAGGATTTAAGAATAATTAACTCTAAAATAAACTCTAATTTGTTCACAGAAAACAAAGTCCTACTTTTGGTATACATACTTTGGTATATGAATATAAATATTTTTATATACAATATGGTTTTTCCAGTAGTCATGTATGGATGTGAGAACTATAAAGAAAGCTGAGCACTGAAGAATTGATGCTTTTGAACTGTGATGTTGGAAAAGACTCTTGAGAGTCCCTTGGAGTGCAAGGATTTCAAACCAGTCAATCCTAAAGGAAATCAGTCCTGAATATTCATTGGAAGGACTAATGCTGAAGCCGAAGCTCTAATACTTTGGCCACCTAATGCAAAGAACTGACTCATTGGAAAGGACCTGATGCTGGGAAAGATTGAAGGCAGGAGGAGAAGCGGATGACAGAGGATGAGATGATTGGATGGCATCACCAACTCAATGGACAGGAATTTGAGCAAGCTCCAGGTGTTGGTGATGGACAGGGAAGCCTGGCATGCTGCAGGCCATGGGGTCACAAAGAGTCGGACACTACTGAGTGACTGAACTGAACTCATATACAAATTGCACTCTATTAAGCTCATAAACATTCCAAGGTCTGGGGTATAAAATAGTATGCAAGCATCTCTGGCATCTGATGTTTTCAATAATTAGTTCAAAATTAAAAATTCAGCTTAGAATATTCTTCATTAACTATAATGTTCATTATGAATTAAATATTTGTGTCCTCCCATGCCAAAATTCACATTTGAAACCCAACGTCAAGAGTGATGGTGCTTGGGGATGAGGTCTATTAGAGTTAATTGGAGATGACGTTATGAGTGTGGACCTTTGGAATGGTATCAGTTCAGTTCAGTTCAGTTCAGTCACTCAGTCGTGTCCGACTCTTTGCGACCCTATGATTTGCAGCACGCCAGGCCTCCCTGTCCATCACCAACTCCCGGAGTTCACTCAGACTCACGTCCATGGAGTCAGTGACGCCATCCAGCCATCTCATCCTCTGTCGTCCCCTTCTCCTCCTGCCCCCAATCCCTCCCAGCATCAGAGTCTTTTCCAATGAGTCAACTCTTCGCATAAGGTGGCCAAAGTACTGGAGTTTCAGCTTTAGCATTATTCCATCCAAAGAAATCCCAGGGCTGATCTCTACATTCCCAGATAAGAGGGCCTCCCTGGTGCCTCAGCTGGTAAAGAACCTGCCTGCAATGTGGGAGATGTGGATTTCATCCCTGGGTTGCAATGATACCCTGGAGAAGGGAACAACTCCCCACTCCAGTATTCTGGCCTGGAGAATTCCATTGACTGTATAGTCCATAGGGTCGCAAAGAGTCAGACACAACTGAGCAACTTTCACTTTCCCAGATAAGAAGAGCCACTTGAGAGCTGGCACTCTCTCTCATCCATGTGTGGATACAGTGAGAAAGTAGCCATCTGCAAGTCAGGAGAAACGCTCTAGCCAGAACCTGACTATGATGGCACTCAGACTTCCAGCTTCCAAACTGTGAGAAAATAAATTTCTGTTAAATCTCTCAGGTCATGGTATTTTGTTATGGAAGACTGAGCTTTCTAATGTAATGTTTATGATATAATGTAAGTGAGAAGAGCAGTTAATAAGCCTATGTATATAGCATGATCACAGTTTTATTTTCAATCTATATACATACAGCATTATTTTATATGAATGCATCTACATGAAAAGCAGGTTGTGAGATTGTGTGTGACCATTCTTGGTTTTACTTTAACTAGTATGCCATTGCATACAATGTAGAAAAGTCTACAAACATTTTGAAATTGAACTTTATAATATATTCTATCAACTCTCTTCCCCATGTGCTGTTTCTCACATGTAAATAATAAGCAAAGCCAAGACCTGGTTCTTACTTTGGGTTTCTGCTTCCCTGTTAACACCTAGGAGGTCTCTTATTCATCCAATTCTTTCTTATTCCCAAAATGACTGCCTCAGGCTGGACCACATTTTCTTTTAGTTATGAGTGGCCTCCTTACTTGTTAATGTAGCCAAACTGACTTACTTTTCTAAAGCATAAATCTGAGTGGTTTTAAAGTTTCCCTTAAAGGCTTCACATTCATATACAAAATAAAAATAAAACTTATGATTAGTTTTGTTTAAATACTGCAGTCAAGCAAATTACTGAGGAGGAATGATTTCTGGCTTTTTGAGATCTAGCTTGCTGTGACTTCTCCACTGGGATGCCAGCAAACTGCATTCCTGTGACTTGGGAAAGAAATCATGGATATGGTTAAGTGCCACCTGGGGCAAAGAGTTTTCAATAAGCTTTTCAACAGAGTATGTTTTGGCACAGTCATGACTTTGTTTCCTTCTTGAGAGAGGTAGGCCAAAGAAATTGGGTGTTTAATGACTGATTATCTGTATAGGATAATCTGTGTAGGTTTATATAACATTGTGTGTGTGTGTTCAGTCACTCACTCATGCCTAACTCTTTGTAATTTCATGGGCTGTAGCTCACCAGGCTCCACTGTCCATGGAATTTTCCAGGCAAGAATACTGTAGTGGGTTTCCATTTCCCTGTCTAGGAGATCTTCCCAAACCAGGGATCAAACTCACATGCCCTTATATACCATTAATTAATATGAATTATACTTTGGCCACCTGATGCAAAGAGCTGACTCATTTGAAAAGACCCTGATGCTGGGAAAGATTGAAGGCAGGAGGAAAAGGGGACGACAGAGGATGAGATGGTTGGATGGCATCACTGACTCCTCCAGGAGTTGGTGATGGACAGGGAGGCCTGGTGTGCTGCAGTCCATGGAGTTGCAAAGAGTTGGACATGACTGAGTGATTGAACTGAGCTGACTGATGCTTGCAGGGCTCTTTAGAAAGTCTAACGTTAAGGCATGAATATAATAAACAAAAGATGGGTATCAAGAAATAAGGTAATGTCATTTTTTTTTAAATTTCAAAAAGTTTAAAGTGTTCTATTCAAAAATTTTATATTGAGCATTTCCTATTTTCCAGGGACTCCAGTTTTAGGGACATAACTATTAGTCAGAATGTAATATGTATTGCTTTAAATAATTAATATCACTGTATATAATATATTGCTGTACAATATTACCAAGTTTAGCAAATCCAAATTATCTCAAGTTGCTGAGTTTGGAAAAAAATGTTTTCTGTACACACTTTATCATATCTACCTACCTGATCTAGGCATAAGCATTTTGCAATGTAGTATTCAGATTGCAAATGCTCCTGATATTGGAGTGGAGGAGGAGACATAATTACTTCATCCATGATAACTGAAATGATAGTATACAAGTACAACTTAAAGGTGAGGGGTTATACTTAGTAAATTTTTTCATTCATTAACTTTAGTTATTTTCTAAGAAAGGAGGTGTTTGACAGTTACAGAGACCTTAGACATTAACTAGACTCTCAGATTCCTGGAGGAGGGTAAGTCCTGGGAAAGAGGAGATAAACAAATAAAGATGAAAACAGCAATTTTGCAAAATCATCTTTGTCAACAGGCTTTATTTCCTAGTCGTTGAGTTGCACTACAGGACACAGAGCCATATATAAACTTCATTTTCTAGGAATTTAAAATAAGCAGTTAAAAATACACTCTGCTTTTTATCATATCAGGATCATATTAATATAAAGGAAACCTCTGTCTCAATATTGGCTAAAATAGAATTGCAAAAGAATTATTTTACTCAAACTTATTTATTTTGAGATTAAACTTATAAATGTTTATGAAGTATAAATTTTTAAGGATTATATATTTAAGATACAATTTCATTGCTAGTATATTTTGATTATTTAACATATCCTTTATTTTTAATTAAATGCAACCCATGTCACCTATGACTTGCACTTTGCTTATCAATAACAAAGGCAGTAAATAGATACAAGGTAAGGTATCAATACATAAACATTCTTAATGAAAAATCTTCCACATAATTCATCAAGCCTTCTCCTGTCAAAAGAAGTGTTACATGGAGAAAAGCAAGGACAAACAAATGAAATTATTTAAATAAAGAAAAGCAATTAATCTGGGATACAGGTATATATTCCGGGAAAGTAAGTAAAACAGACCTTTATACAAATGCCTGGTATTCCTTTCCATTACTCTTTGTAACTTTTTTTTGTTTGTTTGCTTGATCTGTTTACAGAGATGGTGTTATAATTTAGTGTTTTAGGCCCTCATTAGTATGATATGCTGCTGCTGCTGCTGCTAAGTCGCTTCAGTTGTGTCCAACTCTGTGAGACCCCACAGATGGCAGCCCACCAGGCTCCCCCATCCCTGGGATTCTCCAGGCAAGAACACTGGAGTGGGTTGCCATTTCCATCTCCAATGCATGAAAGTGAAAAGCGAGAGTGAAGTCGCTCAGTTGTGTCCAACTCTTAGTGATCCCATGGACTGCAGCCCATCAGGCTCCTCCATTCATGGGATTTTCCAGGCGAGAGTACTAGAATGGGTTGCCATTGCCTTCTCCAAGTATGATATGAGAAGATAATAAATATTTAGTAGCATCAATAATCGTGATAACTAACATTTAAAGACTACTCTGAAAATTAAAAAGCACTTTTAATACACATTGTTTCTTTAATTATCAAATTGTTCAGTCACTCGGTCATGTCTGACTTTGTAACTCCACGGATTGCAGCACGCCAGGCTGCCCTGTCCCTCCACTATCTCCTAGAGTTTGCTCAAGTTCATGTCCATTGAGTCGGTGATTCTATCTAACTATCTAATCCTCTGCTGCCCTATTCTCCTTTTGCCTTCCATCTTTCCCAGCATCAGAGTCTTTTCCAGTGAGTCACCTTATCACATCAGGTGGCCAAAGTATTGGAGCTTCAGCTTCAGTATCAGTCCTTGCAAGGAATACTCAGGGTTGATCTCCTTTAGGATTGACTGGTTTGATCTCCTTGCAGTCCAAGAGACCCTCAGGAGTCTCCTCCAGTATCACAATTTGAAAGCATCAGTTCTTCAGTGCTCAGCCTTTTTTACGGTCCAGCTGTCACATATGTATATGACTACTGGAAAAACCATAGCTTTGGCTATAAGGACCTTTGTCGGTAAAGTGATACCTCTGCTTTTTGATACACTGTCTAGGTCTGTCATAGCTTTCCTTCCAAGAAGCAGCATCATCTAATTGCATGGCTGCATTACCATCCACAATGAGTTAGGAAACCAAGAAAATAAAATCTGTCACTGTTTCCACTTTTCCCCATCTATTTGCCATGAAGTCCTGGGACCAGATGCCATGATCTTTGTTTTTTTAATGTTGACTCTTACTAAATTACCTTTAATAAATGTACTTTTCCAAAAATATTTTCCAATTAATCATCCACCCACTGTTCTCTCCTTGTGGTAATATGAAAGTAATATTTATAAAAAGAGAGTCTATTGTAATTATTTCTAAGCCAGTGAAGATAGAGATTAATTAAAATATTAAAAGTCCATGAAAATGAAACCACTGAAGTCTAACACATAAAATTATTTCTTTGGCATTGACTTAGGATATACTTTGGGCTTCCCTGGTGGCTCAGATGGTCAAGAATCTGCCTGCAATGCAAGAGACCTGGATTTTGTCCCTGGGTTGAGAAGATCCCCTGGAGAAGGGAATGGCTACCCACTCCATTATACTTGCTTGGGGAATTCCATGGGCAGAGGAGACTTGCAGGCTACAGTCCATGGAGTGGAAAGAGTTGGATACAACTGAAGGACTAATACTTTTACTTTTCACTAGGATATACATTTCCATGCTGCTGCTGCTCATGCTAAGTCACTTCAGTCATGTCTGACTCTGTGTGACCCCATAGACGGCAGGTGGCCCACCAGGCTCCCCCGTCCCTGGGATTCTCCAGGCAAGAACACCGGAGTGGGTTGCCATTTCCTTCTCCAATGCATGAAAGTGAAAAGTAAAAGTGAAGTCGCTCAGTCATGTCCCACTCTTGGCGACCCCATGGACTGCAGCCCACCAGGCTCCTCCGTTCATGGGATTTTCCAGGCAAGAGTACTGGAGTGTGTGCCATTGCCTTCTCCATATATACAATCAAAGGAATAGCGGTTTTTTTTTTTTTTTTTTTTTAAGTGTAATGTTAATGACACTTATAAGTCATGACTGTATAAAGAAAAAAGGAAATTTATGCCAGTTAATACAGCAAACAGAACTGAAGACAAATAGTAAACTAAGACATAATATATGCAAAACATATAAAATGAGTAAATTGACAATTTGTGTGTTTTAATTTATGCCTGATATTGTCCTAATTGGATGTAGTAGACATAACACACAAGAAGCTTCAACAACAACAACAACAAAAAACCCTAATGATCCATGTATTGGACATGAATTATAAAGAAAAAAAACAGAAATGGCTCATAATATATAAAAAGTTGCTCAGTCACATCAATAATTAAACATGCAAATAAACAATAGTATGTAGATCTCTCCTTTCATGATTAAAAATTCTCATAATAGCATTATTTTTACCAGTAATAGTATAGGATAAATCAAGATGTTCTTACAAGAACACTGTTAGTTGAAAACAATGAAATAAATTAGGGTTTGAAATGTTTTGTAACTTATTCATCAATGTGAGAAAGTGAGCAGAGCATTAAACAAAATGTTGTAAATAGCACATTTTATGTATGTCGTTATGTATATGTAGAGACTTTCATTTTATATGCAGTATCTCAGATGAATACATACATATCAAATATTGGAAAGGATTCAAATCACAAATATTTGTATTAAACCAAAGATTTAATTTGGAGAATCCAGACATGCTTATTATGAAAATATTCATTTTATAGTAAATTTTGGGCAGGTTCTACAACTACAGAAGAAAATAAAATTATTAATATTTTTGCAAAAGTATGAAAATACTTTCTAAAAAGAATTCTGATTAAGATAACCCTTTTGAAACTTTTATCTCTTATTCAATGTTAATTAAGTATGATTGGGACAGAAATGCCACAACATTAACATTTCAAAACACAGAGCAGAACCTCAAATCTAAAAGCAGCTTTTCTCATGTTGTCTGTTAATCTTCAAACAAGGAAGACAAAGAAAATGCTAAGCAGGTGGCTCCATTGGGAAACCAACAAGGTAAACAGAAGAACAGATCAGAGCATTTAATTTACATATCTGCAGTTGCTTTAAATGCTATTTGATAGGTATTGCACTTATAAATCTGTTGGAAAGAACTGACTGGTGATCCAGAACATACATACACACATACACATGTCTTATGAATTCCATTCTATGTGTGTGTGTGTGTGTATTTCTGTTAAGTAAAAGAGCTATAGGGTATTTGTGGTTTACAGCAAAGATATTTAAATCCTCTATGTCATTATGTTACCTTCAAAGATATTCTTAGAAAAAAATATTTATGTCCCTTGTACCAAGCTCTAACAGAAAAATGCTGTCACAATTCAGATTGCATAATCCCACAAATAAGTCCAACAGGAGCATTTTACAAAAAGTTTTTTTTTTTTCCCTTGGCTGCAGCACGAAATCCACTGAACTGTCTCTTTTCTCAAACATAACTTATATCCACACTGATTATTTAGAAACAGATTACCCAGTTTATGGGTTTTCTAGGTGTTTAACTTCTTTCTTCTTACAGTTTTTCTTATTTTTCAAGCGGGTCAATAGCTATGCTACTACCCTTAGAATGCAGCTCAAATGGAGCATACATTTTGAAGGTCAAACAGATCATACTGAAAATATTAACTAGGTCACACATTAGATATGAAACCTTCAACGAACAGTTTTGAAAAGTCCATTGTCTAGGAAATAAAAATAGTGACTATGGACTACTTATTATGCACTGGTCACTCCTCTAAGCTACATTAACTCTTGCATCTTGTGTTTCTTGCCCAGACTCTTGAACAAGTTGAGCAAGTGCGTGGACTTCTGATAAAGCTTTTCCAATATCACTATAATATGAAGGAACCTTGAAAACGTTATGTTAACTAAACACCAAAGGACAAATATTGCCTGTTTCCACTTATATGAACTGCCAAGAATAGTGAATTTATAGAGGCAGGTAGCAGAGTACATATTACCAGGGACTGGTCAGGGGTAATGGGAATTACTGTTTAATGGTTACAGGACTTCTGTTTGATGATGAAAAGTTTCTGGAAATGGAAAGTGGTGATGACTGCACAACATTAAGAATGCAGTTAACGGCAATAAACTGTACACTTAAAAATATTTAAAATGGTAAATTTTGTGTTATATACGTTTTACCACAAAATAATTGCCCCCCCAAAAGTCATTTTATGGATTCCATTCTACAAAACAAATTTTAAAACACCACTCCTACCTGTCATCATTTACCTCCTTACTCCAAGTCACTCTCATCTTTAATCTAAAGTTTTGTATTGACCCCCACTGATTTTTCTATTTCTGTCCTTGGTCACTTCATGCAGCTCCCCACAAAACATCTAGTGCCAGCATTTTAAAGCACAAAACAGATCATGTTATGCTTCTTGAAATCTTCCAGTGACTGTCTGTTTTGCATAAAGTCACCCCCAAAGTTCTTCGCATAGTTTTCAAGGACTTACATGATCTGATTTCCCCATTAACTTTTTGTCATACCAAAGTAAGAGTGATGGAAGTGGTCTGCCCTGAGGACAGGTAAGTTTTGTCATTGACATTGTGTATGGATACATGATGACAGTTGAAAGCTAAGCTGCTTTTAGTCAGTTTTATTACAAGTTATAAATTTTCTACCCCTTTAGGCTTCATCCAGGATTGGGCATCTGCCAAAGACTCCTTGCTATCCCTTCGGACTCGAGCATTTTTCCTTTTTACATTCCACTCTGTCTACTTTCATTGCATTACCTATTGATTAAATTGACTAAACAAGTGTATGACTCAGGGCTATTGCACTTGCTGTTCTCTCAGGTTGGAACACTAGGCTTCTGTTAAAGAGGCAAGCTTCATCATCTACATCAGACATTATTTCACAAATCACTTTCTCTATATGGTATACCTTGACTACTCTTTTGCAAAGTACACTGTCACCATCACGCCCTAAATTCTTTCCATATTCATTTCTTTGCAGGTTTTACCATCTAACATATATCTTTCACTTATTTACTGTGATTATTGCTATCTTGTCCACAGAAGTAAAAACTTTTGAGTGCAAGGATTTTTCACCTGAGGGTTCAATGTTATAAGTCCAACAAAGAAAGTACAACCTGGCTCACACTAGATATGTGATAAATTATTGTTTAATGAATGAGTGAAGGGAAGAAAGAAGGAAGTCATTGGTGTTTAACCATATACCCATTAGATCTAAATACAGATCAGATCAGATCAGATCAGTCGCTCAGTCGTGTCCGACTCTTTGTGACCCCATGAATCGCAGCACGCCAGGCCTCCCTGTGCATCACCAACTCCCGGAGTTCACTCAGACTCATGTCCATCGAGTCAGTGATGCCATCCAGCCATCTCATCCTCTGTCGTCCACTTCTCCTCTTGCCTCCAATCCCTCCCAGCATCAGAGTCTTTTCCAATGAGTCAACTCTTCGCATGAGGTGGCCAAAGTACTGGAGTTTCAGCTTTAGCATCATTCCTTCCAAAGAAATCCCAGGGCTGATCTCCTTCAGAATGGACTGGTTGGATCTCCTTGAAGTCCAAGGGACTCTCAAGAGTCTTCTCCAATACCACAGTTCAAAAGCATCAATTCTTCGGTGCTCAGCCTTCTTCACAGTCCAACTCTCACATCCATACATGACCACAGAAAAACCATAGCCTTGACTAAACGAACCTTTGTTGGCAAAGTAATGTCTGTGCTTTTGAATATGCTATCTAGGTTGGTCATAACTTTCCTTCCAAGGAGTAAGCATCTTTTAATTTCATGGCTGCAGTCACCATCTGCAGTGATTTTGGAGCCCAGAAA
>NW_011494653.1:866055-880544 GCF_000754665.1 Bison bison bison | reverse complement strand
TAGGTTGGTCATAACTTTCCTTCCAAGGAGTAAGCATCTTTTAATTTCATGGCTGCAGTCACCATCTGCAGTGATTTTGGAGCCCAGAAAAATAAAGTCTGCCACTGTTTTCACTGTTTCCCCATCTATTTCCCATGAAGTGATGGGACCGGAGGCCATGATCTTTGTTTTCTGAATGTTGAGCTTTAAGCCAACTTTTTCACTCTCCACTTTCACTTTCATCAAGAGGCTTTTGAGTTCCTCTTCACTTTCTGCCATAAGGGTCGTGTCATCCGCATATCTGAGGTTATTGATATTTCTCCCAGCAATCTTGATTCCAGCTTGTGTTTCCTCCAGTCCAGCGTTTCTCATGATGTACTCTGCATATAAGTTAAATAAACAGGGTGACAATATACAGCCCTGATGAACTCCTTTTCCTATTTGGACCAGTCTGTCCAGTATTAACTGTTGCTTCCTGACCTGCATACAAATTTCTCAAGAGGCAGATCAGGTGGTCTGGTATTCCCATCTCTTTCAGAATTTTCCACAGTTTATTGTGATCCACACAGTCAAAGGCTTTGGCATAGTGAATAAAGCAGAAATAGATGCTTTTCTGGAACTCTCTTGCTTTTTCCATGATCCAGCAGATGTTGGCAATTTGATCTCTGGTTCCTCTGCCTTTTCTAAAACAACTAAATACAACTACCTCCTTATCCAGAACACATATGAAAATATTTATTATCACTAGCAATTGAAACAAAATAAAGTTAATGATAAGCTTGCATTTTATCAATTATCAAACTGAGAAACATATATAATTGCAAATGGGTTAGTAAAGGAACCTTATCCATCAGCGGGCAGACTGAGTACTCATATCTTTATTCATTAGAGAGCAGATAGAATGAAAACCACAATCACAGAAAACTAACAAAACTGTTCACATGGATCACAGCCTTGTCTAACTCAGTGAAACTGTGAGACATGCTGTGTAGGGCCACCCAAGACAGAGGGGTCATTTTGGAGAGTTCAGATGAAATGTGGTCCCTTGGAGAAGGGAACAGCAAACCACTTCAGTATTCTTGCCTTGAGAACCCCATGAACAGTATGAAAAGGCAAAAAGATATGACACTGGAAGATGAACTCCCCAGGTCAGTAGGTGCCCAATATGCTACTGGAGAAGAGTGGAGAAATAGCTTCAAAAAGAATGAAGAGACAGAACCAAAGTGACACCCAATTGTGGATGTGACTGGTGAAAGAAGTAAAGTTTGATAATGTAAAGAAAAGTATTGCATATGAACCTAGAATGTTAGGTCCATGAATCAAGTCGAGAGAGTAAATTCTTAGGTAGATTTATAAGAAGCCCAGGGTCCCCAAGGAGGAAAAAGAACGTCTTAAGGAGGAGAAATTGACAAACATTTTTTTCCATTTTGCTTTGTCTTCAGTTAGGTTCAGTTCAGTCACTCAGCTGTGTCTGACCCTTTGCGACCCATGGACTGAAGCACACTAGGCCTCCCTGTCCATCACCAACTTCCAGAGTTTACTCAAACTCACATCCATAGAGTCAGTGATGCCATCCAACCATTTCATTCTCTGTCATTGCCTTCTCCTCCCGCCTTTTTATCTTTCCCAGAATCAGGGTCTTTTCCAATGAGTCTGTCACTGTTTCCACTGTTTCCCCATCTATTTGCCACGAAGTGATGGGATCAGACCCTTTAATCTTCGTTTTTTGAATGTTGAGTTTTAAGCCAGGCTTTTCACTCTCTTCTCTCACTTTTATCAAGAAGTTCTTTAGTTCTTCTTCACTTTCTGCCATAAGGGTGGTGTCATCTGAATATCTGTGGTTATTGATATTTTTCCTGGCAATCTTGTTTCCAGACTGTGCTTCATCCAGTCCAGTACTTCTCATGATGTACTCTGCATATATGTTAAATAAACAGGGTGACAACATATGGCCTTGATGTATTTCTTCACAATTTGGAAACAGTCTGTTCTTCCAAATTCCAGTTCTAAGTGTTGCTTCTTGACCTGCATATAGATTTCTCAGGAGCCAGGTCAGGCGGTCTGGTATTCCCATCTCTTGGAGAATTTTCCTCAGTTTGTTGTGATCTACACAGTCAAAGGCTTTGGCATAATCAATGAAGCAGAAGTAAGTAGACGGTTTTCTGGTACTCTTCTTGCTTTTTCAATGATCCAACGGATGTTGGCAATTTGTTCTATGGTTCCTCTATCTTTTCTAAATCCAATGTGAACATCTGGAAGTTCACAGTTCACGGACTCTTGAAGCCTGGTTTGGAGAATTTTGAGCATTACTTTGCTAGTGTGTGAGATGAGTGCAATTTTGCTGTAGTTTGAGCAATCTTTGGCATTGCCTTTCTTTGGGATTGGAATGAAAACTAACATTTTCCAGTCCTGTGGCCACCACTGAGTTCTCCAACTTTGCTGGAATATTGAGTGCATCACTTAAACAGCATCATCTTTTAGGATTTGAAATAGCTCAACTGGAATTCCATCACCTCCACTACCTTTGATGGTAGTGTTGTTTCCTAAGGCCCACTTGACTTCACACTTCAGGATTTCTGGCTCTAGGTGAATGATCACACCATCATAATTGTCTGGATCATGAAAATCTTTTTTGTATAGTTCTTTTGTGTATTCTTGCCACTCCTCTTAATATCTTCTGCTTTTGTTAGGTCCATAACATTTCTGTCCTTTATTGTGCCGATGTTTGCATGAAAGCTTCCCTTGGTATCTTTAATTTTCTTGAAGAGATCTCTAGTCTTTCCCATTCTCTTGTTTTCCTCTATTTCTTTGCACTGATAACTGAGGAAGACTTTCTTATCTCTGCTTGATATTCTTTGGAACTCTTCATTTAAATGGGTATATCTTTCCTTTTTTCCTTGACCTTTCACTTCTCTTCTTTTCATAGCTATTTGTAAGGCTTCCTCAGACAACCATTTTGACTTGTTGCATTTCTCTTTCTTTGGGATGGTTTTGATCACTGCCTCCTGTACAATGTCACAAACCTCTGTTCATAATTATCAGGCACTTGGTCTATCAGATTTAAACCTTGAATCTATTTATCACTTCCAGTGTATTGTCATAAGGGATTAAATTTAGGTCATACCTGAATGGTCTAGTGGTTTTCCCTACTTTCTTCAACTTAAGTCTGAATTTTGCAATAACGAGTTCATGATCTGAGACAGAGTCAGCTCCTGGTCTTGTTTTTGCTGACTGTACAGAGCTTCTCCACCTTTGGCTGCAAAAATATAATCAATCTGATTTTGGTATTGACCATCTGGTGATGGCCATGTATAGAGTCTGCTTTTGTGTTTTTGGAAGAGTGTGTTTGCTATGACCAGTGTGTTCTATTGGCAAAACGCTGAGAGCCTTTGACCTGCTTAGGTCTGTATTCCAGGGCCAAATTTGCCTGTTACTGCAGGTATTTCTTAACATCTTACTTTTGCATTTCAGTCCCCTATAATGAAAAGGACATCTTTTTTGGGTGTTAGTTCTAGAAGGTCTTATAGGTCTTCATAGAACCATTCAACTTCAGTTTCTTCAGCATTATTGCTTGGTGCATAGATTTGGATTACTGTGATATTGAATGGGTTGCCTTGGAAATGAACAGAGATTATTCTGTCAGTTTTTAGATTGCATCCAAGTATTGCATTTTGGACTCCTTTGTTGACTATAATAGCTACTCCATTTCTTCTAAGTAATTCTTATTCACAGTAGTAGATATAATGGTCATCTGAGTTAAATGCACCCATTCCAGTCCATTTTAGTTCGCTGATTCCTAAAATGCTGATGTTCAGTCTTGCCATCTTCTGTTTGACCACTTCTAATTTGCCTTGATTCATAGTTTCCCTGATAGTTCAATTGGTAAAGAACCCACCTACAATGCAGGAGACCCTGGTTTGATTTCTGGGTTAGGAAGATCTGCTGGAGAAGGGAAACTCATATTCTAGCCCAGAGATTTCCATGGACTGTATAATACAGTCCATGGGGTTGCAAAGAGTCAGACACGACTGAGCTACTTTCACTTTCACTATGTACCTAACATCCAGGTTCCTATGCAGTATTGCTCTTTACTGCATTAGACCTTACTTCCATCACCAGTCACATCTACAACTGGGTGTTGTTTTTGCTTTGGCTCCATCTCTTCATTCTTTCTGGAGTTAGTTCTCCACTGATCTCTAGTAGCATATTCGGCACCTACCGACCTAGGGAGCTCATCTTCCAGTGTCCTATCTTTTTGCCTTTTCATACTGTTCATGGCAAGTATGAAAGGCAAGAATACTGAAGTGGTTTGCCATTCTCTTCTCCAGTGAACCATATTTTGTCTTAGTCAATATGAAAAGTACCTTGCTTGAGGAAATGCTTCTCTTTAACAAGAACCTTCTGACTAATCTTGTTATATTAAGATATATATTGTGGCAGACCTTTCTATTGTTAGTTCTAATCTTGTTCATTTAAGACACTTGTTGTGGGAGTGGGTCTGTTAAAAGTATATAGCTCCCTTGCTAAGACTAGCAAGGGGGGCACTCTCTGTACCCCTTCTGATGACTATATCAGAAGATTTCTCTGTACTTTTTATACTTTAATACAACTCTGCTACACAGAAGCTCTTGAGTGATTAGGCCTGGTCCCTGGTCCTGAACTAAATCTTCTTTTTTAGAGATCATGAGTCTGACATCATTCACTGTAAGCTATCAAAAGTAAATTGGAAGTGATCAAACAGGGGATGGCAGGAGTGAACATTGGTGTTTTAGGAATTAGTGTAATAAAATGGATGGGAATGGGTGAATTTAACCCAGATGACTAGTAAGTCTACTACTGTGGGCAAGAATCCTTTAGAAGAAATGGAGTACTCCTCATAGTCAATAAAAGAGGCTGATGCAATACTTGGGTGCAATTTCAAAATGAAAGAATGACCTCTGTTTGTATCCAAGGCAAAGCATTCAATATCACAGAAATCCAAGTCTATGCCCCAGACAATAATACCAAAGAAACTGAAGTTGAACAGTTCTATAAAGACCTACAAGACTTTCTAGAACTAACACCCCAAAAAGATGTCCTTTTCATTATAGGGTACTGGAATGCAAAAGTAGGAAGTCAAGAAATACCTGGAGTAACAGGGAAGGTTGGCCTTGGAGTATAAAATGAGGCTGGGAAAAGGCTAACTGTTTTGCCAAGAGAATGCACTGCTCATAGCAAACACCTTCTTCCAACCACATTAGGCGACTTTACACATGGTCATCATCAGACTGTCAATACCAAACTCAGACTGATTATATTCTTTGCAGCCAAAGATGGAGAAGTTCTATACAGTCAGCAAAAACAAGACCGGGAACTGACTGTGACTCAGATCATGAGCTCCTTATGGCAAAATTCAGAACATAAATTGAAGAAAGTAGGGGAAACCACTAGACTATTCCAGTATGACCTAAATCAAATCCCTTATGATTCTATAGTGGAATTGAGTGGCAAATAGACTCAAGGGATTAGATCTTATAGAGTGCCTGAAGAACTACCGATGGAGGTTCATAACATTGTACAACAGGTGGTGACCAAGACCACCCCCAAGTGAAAAAAAAGGCAAAATGGTTGTCTGAGAAGGCCTTACAAATAGCTGAGAGAAGAAGAGAATGTAAAGGCCAAGGAGAAAAGGAAAGATATACCCTTTGGAATGGAGAGTTCTAAAGAATAGCAAGGAGATATAAGAAAGCATTCCTCAGTGATCAATGCAAGGAAATCGAGAAAAACAATAGAACAGGAAAGACTAGAAATATCTTCAAGAAAATTAGAGATACCAAGAAAAACATTCCCTCCAAAGATGGGCACAATAAAGTACAGAAATGGTGCGGATCTAACAAAAGTAGAAGATATTAAGAAAAGGTGGCAAGAATATACAGAAGAAATATACAAAAAAAGATCTTAAAGACCCAGATAACCAAGATGGTGTGATCACTCACCTAGGGCCAGAAATCCTGGCGTCTGAAGTCAAGTGAGCCTTAGAAAGGAGCACGATGAACAAAGCTAGTGGAGGTTATGGTATTCCAGCTGAGCTATCTCAAATCCTAAAAGATGATGCTGTGAAAGTGCTGCACTCAATATGCCAGCAAATTTGGAAAACTCAGCAGTGGTCACAGGACTGGAAAAGATCAGTTTTCATTCCAATCCCAAAGAAAGGCAATGTCAAACAATATTCAAACTACTGCTTAATTGCGCTCATCTCACACACTACCAAAGTAATGCCCAAAATTCTCCAAGCCAGGCTTCAACAGTATGTGAACCGAGAACTTCCAGATGTTCACACTGGATTTAGAAAATGCAGAGCAACCAGAGATCAACTTTTCAACCTCCTTTGGATCATAGACAAAGCAAGAGAATTGCAGAAAAACATCTACTTCTGCTTCATTGACTTTGCCAAAGCCTTTGATTGTGTGGATCACAACAAACTGTGGAAAATCCTTAAAGAGATGTGACTACCAGACAACCTTATCTGCATCATGAGAAATCTGTATGCAGGTCAAGAAGTAACAGTTAGAACCAAACATGAAACAATGTACTGGCTCCCATTAGGAAAGGAAAATGACAATGCTGTGTATTGCCACCTTTCTTATTTAATATATATGCAGAGTTCAGTTCAGTTCAGTTCAGTTGCTCAGTCGTGTCCAACTCTTTGCAACACCATGAATCACAGCACGCCAGGCCTCCCTGTCCATCACCAACTCCCGGAGTTCACTCAGACTCACATCCGTCGAGTCAGTGATGCCATCCAGCCAGCTCATCCTCTGTCGTCCCCTTCTCCTCCTGCTCCCAATCCCTCCCGGCATCAGAGTCTTTTCCAATGAGTCAACTCTTCACACGAAGTGGCCAAAGTTTCAGTTTTAGCATCATTCCTTCCAAAGAAATCCCAGGGCTGATCTCCTTCAGAATGGACTGGTTGGATCTCCTTGCAGTCCAAGGGACTCTCAAAAGTCTTCTCCAATACCACAGTTCAAAAGCATCAATTCTTCGGCACTCAGCTTTCTTCATAATCCAGCTCTCACATCCATACATGACCACTGGAAAAGCCATAGCCTTGAGTAGACGGATCTTTGTTGGCAAAGTAATGTCTGCTTTTCATTATGCAGAGTACATCATGTGAAATGCTGGGCTGGATGAAACACAAGCTGAAATCAAGATTGCCAGGAGAAATACCAATAACTTCAGATATACAGATGACACCACCCTTACAGTGGGAAGCAAAGAGGACCCAAAGAGCCTATTCATGAAGGTAAAAGAGAAGAGTGAAAAACCTGGCTTGAGAGTCAACATTCAAAAAATGAAGGTCATGGCATCTGGTCCCATCACTTCATGGCAAACAGGTGGGGAAACAATGGAAACAGTGACAGAATTTATTTGGGGGGCCTCCAAAATCATTGCAGACAGTGACTGCAGCCATGGAGTTAAAAGAGATGCTTGTTGCTTGCAAGAAAAGCTATGACCAACCTAGACAGCTTATTAAAAAGCAGAGCCATTACTTTGCTGACAAAGGTCCATCTAGTCAAAACTATGGTTTTTCCAGTAGTCATGCATGTATGTGAGAGTTAGACTATAAAGAAAGTTGAGTGCCAAAGAATCATGCTTTTAAACTGTGGTGTTGGAGAAGACTCTTGGTAGTCCCTTGTACTGCAAGGAGATCAGACCAGTCCATCCTAAAGGAAAGCAGTCCTGAATATTCGTTTGAAGGACTGATGCTGAAGCTGTAACTGCAATACTTTGGCCACCTGATGTGAAGAACTGACTCATTGGAAAAGAACCTGATGCTGAAAATGATTGAAGGCAGGAGGAGAGGGGGATGACAGAAGATGAGATTGTTGGATGGCATCACTGACTCAATGGACATGAGTTTGAACAAGTTCTGGGAGTTGGTTATGGACAGGGAAACCTGGCATGCTGCAGTCCCTGGGGTCACAAATAGACATGATTGAGCGACAGAACTGAACTGAGATGAATGCCCATAATACACACACACACACACACACACATATACATACACACATACATTTTTTGGTGTATGCATGTTTACCTGTGAGCCATGAAGACACTCATTTTCCAAGAGACTCTTCAGAGGCACTCTGTTCATCTTTTATTATATTTCTGTGCATTAATTGGGGCTTCCCCGGTGGCTCAGATGGTAAAGATTTTGCATTCAATGCGGGAGTCCTGGGTTTGATCCCTGAGTCAGGAAGATCCCCTGGAGAAGGAAATGGTAGTTCACTCCCATATTCTTGCTTGAAAAATCCCATGGATGGAGATTCCTGAAGGGTTACAGTCCATGGGTTGCAAAGAGTCAGGCATGACTGAGTGTCTAACACTTGTGCATTAATTATGTGAGGCTATTACTACTTCTTATGAAAACAGATGCTGTATTCAAGAGTAATTTGATTACTTACAAAGGAATCTATGGCTCACTAAATTAGACTCCTGCTGAAGCATGTTTTTGGTTTAGTTGCAAAACAAGAACCTATGAATGATGACATTAAGGGGAAGTTGGACATCTGGAATACTGGAGCATATCTGTGCTTAATGCAGTGTCCTAGACACTACTAAGACCTGATTTAAACATGTTTGATTCTCTCAAAATGTTTGAGAGTTTTGTATCATGTCGGCATATTTCCCCACATTATTTGGGTATCCACATCCTTTAGTCACTTGATAGTGCTTCTAAAAGGGCTGCTTTTTTTTAACCTAGAAGTTACTGAAGCATTTTTAAGCAAGAAGAAACCTTATAAAATTATTTATTTATAGATTCAAATAAAAATGTAAATGAACTTTAGGATTAGAAATCTCATATGAAAATGAAAATCATCATTTCAGAAATAAGAATTAAAAAATCCGAGTGTCATATAGGTAAGTATCAAGTAAAATAGGCACATTGTTGTTCAGTCGCTAAGTCGTGTCTGACTCTTTGTGACCCCATGGACTGCAGCATGCCAGGTTGCCCTTTCCTTCAGTAACTCCCTGAGTTTGCTCAAGCTTATGTCCTTTGAGTCATCGATGCCATCCAAACATCTCATCCTCTGTCACCCCCTTCTCCTCTTGCCCTCATTCTTTCCCAGCATCAGGTTCTTTTCCCATGAGTTGGCTCTTTGCATCAGGTGGCCAAAGAACTGGAACTTCATCTCCAGCATCAGTCCTCCCAATGAATATTCAGGGTTGATTTCTTTAGGATTGACTGGTTTGATCTTGCTGTCCAAGGAAATCTGAAGAGCCTTCTCCAGTATCACAGTTCAAAAACATCAATTCTTTGGCATTTGGTTTTCTTTACGGGAATAATCTATAAATTAGTGCAAAAGCACTCTAACTCATATTATATCTATAATTATCACTATGTAGTAGCGTTAATTTCATAATTATAAATGGTGCCCACATTACATCATAAAGGTCAAGGAATGGGATCAGTCCCCTTCAATATTTCACTAATTTTTAGATAGACTTTGTGTGGCTTAAAAAAAAAAAAGTACAATACTTACATGACATTGTTTGATAATTTTGCAACATTTCACCTAGAAGCAAATGGTGAACTCAAGTTGAATGAATGAACTGATAATGAGTGAATGCATGAATTCATTAATAATCTAATAACTTCTAATAATAATAATAAAACTTCTAATAATAATAATAATCTAATAACTTATCTTACCCATTTGGGCTGTTATAACAGAAATATCATAGACTGGGTGGCATATAAACAAAAACATTTATTTCTGAAAGTTTTTCAGGGTGGAAGTCCAGTATCAAGGCACCAGCATGCTTGCATTAGGGACCACTTCTGGTTCTGAGTTTTCACTGTATTTACAAACAACAGAAAGATAAGCTAACTCTCTGGGGTCTCCTTCATAAGGGCACTAGTTCCAACCATCAGAACTCTGTCCTCATAACTTGCTGCTGCCAAGTCACTTCAGTCGTGTACGACTCTGTGCGACCCCATGGACTGCAGCCTACCAGGCTTCTCTGTCCGTGGGATTCTCCAGGCAAGAACACTGGAGTGGGTTGCCATTTCCTTCTCCAATGCGTGAAAGTGGAAAGTGAAAGTGAAGTCACTCAGTCGTGTCTGACTCTTAGCAAGCTCATGGACTACAGCCCACCAGGCTCCTCCATCCATGGGATTTTCTGGGCAACAGTACTGGAGTTGGGTGCCATTGCCTTCTCCATCCTCATAACTTAATCACCCCCAAAGGTGCCACATATTATCATTTTTGAGTATTAGGATTTCAACATATGAATCTTAAGGAAACATATTCATATCCTAGCAATAATTTAAAAACCATTAAAAAAAAAAACCAAATAACTTTTCTCTTACTATACTATAGTATACTATACTCTACTCTACTATAACATATAGTGTCACTAGTAAGCTTAATAAAGACTCATCTTCTTTTCTGCTGGGGCTTGGAAATGAATCTCAAAAATATTTCTCAGATAATAAAGTTATTTTGTTGTCATTGTCCTTTTAAGTTATTATGATGATTGTTATATTTCACAAGCTACCCCTATACTCCAGGTGTCACTATTAACATAACATATAATCTTTATATTGTTTAAAGCCATTTTGAGTCAAAAACATCATCCAGCTAGAAAATTGTGGCATTGTCTCTCAAATTCCTATTAAACTATTTGAAAACAAGAAATAAATTAAAATTGATAACTCCAAAAGGGAAGTCTGAAAACCAACACAATGCCTGATTATGAGTGGTATTTTCAGTAACTACAGGACAATGGTATTGAAGTCAGAATTCTCAGTGATGGACACAGGCTTTCCCACTGTAAAAAGTTTGCTAGACTTAAAGGAAAATGGGTGCCACTTCATCTTTCTGCCTCTTCCTGATATCTAGTTCAGTCACTCAGAGTCTGTACCAAAGAGATAACTGGGCAGTCAGCCATCTATTTCTCAACCATTGATTCTTCTAGTAGCTAGAGCTTTGTCCTTATATCCTAACAAATACCTTTATTTCTACGTGAATTTACTGCCTGAAGCTCTTCCAAAACAATTGCATAGAAAGTGAAAGAACCAAAGGGAGCAGAGTGGATCCTAAGGTGCTCATGCACAGTGAAGTTTAGTTCTAACAAGCATATAATTTAGGTAGGGTTGAAATTAGGAAACAAATTTTTGTGGAATGCAGCTTGAAAGTTTACAAACGTCAGTCACATTTTTCATATAAAAGTATTTAGTAGTTTTAATAATTACCTTTAAGTCATACATACTTTCCAGTAATACATGTTCCAATGTGCTGGCTCCCAAGAGAAAAACTTTTAATAACTCTACCATATTCTCTTCGCTCAGCATGAGTAAAGGTGTGGTTAATCACCTATCTACTTCTTTCAAGTACTTGATATGTTCAAATATTAATTCTTTCTACTTTGTAAATGATATGATCCATATCCAGCATAGTGTTTGGTAAATTTTGTACTAGTGTTAAAGAAAGTACAAGCATTTAAACCTAGCAGCAACTTTCTATAAGGGGGAAAAATAAAGAAGGTGGACCATGAGGCAGGTGTGTGTTGGCACCAAGAAAAGTCACAATTATCATCAGGATAAAATGAGAGATTTGGTGTCCCCATGAGAAAGATAAAGAAGAACTGACAAGAAGGGAAAATAGAAGCATGAAACAATCCAGTGAATTTCAGGCTACTGCTGCTGCTAAGTCACTTCAGTCGTGTCCAACTCTGTGCAATCCCATAGACGGCAGCCCACCAGGCTCCCCCGTCCCTGGGATTCTCCAGGCAAGAACACTGGAGTGGGTTGCCATTTCCTTCTCCAATGCATGAAAGTGAAAAGTGAAAGTGAAGTCGCTCAGTTGTGTCTGACTCTTTGCGACTCCATGAACTGTAGCCTACCAGGCACCTCGATCCATGGGATTTCCCAGGCAAGAATACTGGAGTGGGTTGCCATTTCCTTCTCCAGAATTTCAGACTTCAGAGGTTTAAATAGGTATTACAAGTCCTCAGGAGCTTCCCAGTTGATGGTAGGGGTAAAGAACATGCATGCCAAAGCAGGAGATGCAAGAGATGCATGTTTGATCCCTGTGTCAGGAAGATACTTTGGAGGAGGTTGTGGCAACCCATTCTGGTATTCTTGTCTGTAGAATCTCATGGACAGAGGAGCCTGACAGACTACAGTCCATAGGGTTGCAAAGAGTTATACAACAATGAAGCAACTTACCATGTAAGTAAGTCTTACCATGTAAGTGACTTACCACACATAAGCCCTCAGTGGCCACACGAACTTCATGAAACAGGTTTGCTAATATTTAACTTGAATGTGTTTATATTTCTCTGATATCAAATTCTCCTTACTGTCTTTTTCCAAATCTTCAATAACATTTAATAAACAACTGCATTTCTTGGGTTAAAGTGATGTGTGTATTTTTGTGTGTGTGCAGGTGGTGGTTTGTTTTGCTTTATTTTTCCTGAGTTGAAAGAGTGACTCATTTTCAAGTCCTGGTTGACAGTATTCTGGTCAGATTCTGCATATATTGCATGGCAAGAAAGCATATAAATCAATGAAGTAAAGAAATCATGAGAATATGAATCACTTTTACCATATTCCAAGCCACTTCAAAATGCTTAGGGCCAATTCTGGAATTCCAGAGCATGAAAATTTCCATTTAAGCCAATCATATCTGGATCTCAAGTGGGAAGGAGGATATAAGACCCATGTAGCATGTGAGTTACAATGAACGAATTGATAAATATTTATAGCATTAAAGAGACCAGTGAAATCAAGAGACCATTTTCTAATTTTACATATAGGAAGGCGAAGCAAAAAGAAGTGAAGTGATCTGAATAAATGCATCAACAAGAAAGGGGCAAAACCAAAAATATAGCCCAGGATCTCTTCTTTGTAACATTCAAGGGTATCAGTGCTCTTTCCAATAGTCTAAGATTCTGTGATTCAAATCCCTCTGGTTTAAGACTACACACTCTGAATCTGCTTTAGATAAGGAACAGTCTTCAGATTTCCTATCTTAATGCATTTAGGTATATCAATGGATTTGAATATAAGGTCATATTTCAGAAATCATGCTCAGAATCCAGTGTTTTTCCCTGTCAGTTTATCCTGGTTTGTATGATACATGCTCAACTAGCATACTAACTTGGATAGAAATTTTCTTCTTTGGGTCTCTTAATATTAGTAGTTTTTTTTTTTTTTTTAATCTATATTGCTGAAGAAAACATATAAAATGAAAATAGCTTTTCTAATCTATTGTTTCCTAAGTTTTAATGTAATGCCTCCCTTAGATAGGAAAGTTATAAGTAGCTGGAAAAAGGGAACTACAATATAAGTTCTATTACTAAGAATACTGAAATACAGACAGAATTGTGCTAGATTCTTTCAGAATTACTCACTTTATATTGTCTGCTTCCATTCTTTTTATAAGCATTAATATCAAGGATGTTGAGAATAGCAGCTACAGCATTTTCTATGAGTAAAAATGGACTGTGTTTCTATAAATAATGCATTTCAAATTAACTAGCTGAAACATCACTGACATGCAAAATCCTTCCTGGATCCAAGTTCCACACATATAAAATATGTATACAATATATAGCCACCACCATCCATTACTACTACAGAACTTGATTCTCTCCCAGTTGATTGCTACCCAGTTTATACTAAGAAATTACTCAGCTATATAATTTAAATGGCATTCATATTTATATTTTCCAACTTCATAAATATTATAGAATATGAATAATTGTTTCCTGGAGGAAAAAATGGTACCTATTTCTAAAATTATGCAATCCATTTGAAAAATTTTGATACACTGAAAAAGTGAAACAATTAATATAATATAGCTTCTTATACCTCAAATTTAAACTAGTAAATTCAGGAGTTTTTGGTGATAAATATTTGTGATTATATTTACTAGAAACTAAATTCTCAGAGACAAGAGCTCAGGTGACTTAGTTATCTTTTAATTTCTTCCTTTCTAAGGTGTACAACCATTTTCTTTATACTTCCCCTCTATATTAATATTATTAAAATATTTGTAATTCTGACTGTGTCCCATATTTCTTATGTAAAATGATAATTTAAAGGGTAAATTCTTATAAAACTTAAGTGTTTTTAAAGTGCCTTAAGCTTAAAAGACGCTTACTCCTTGGAAGGAAAGTTATGACCAACCTAGATAGCATATTCAAAAGCAGAGCCATTACTTTGCCAACAAAGGTTCGTCTAGTCAAGGCTATGGTTTTTCCTGTGGTCACGTATGGATGTGAGAGTTGGACTGTGAAGAAGGCTGGGCGCCGAAGAATTGATGCTTTTGAACTGTGGTGTTGGAGAAGACTCTTG
Organism: Bison bison bison; assembly: GCF_000754665.1. NCBI lineage: Eukaryota > Metazoa > Chordata > Mammalia > Artiodactyla > Bovidae > Bison > Bison bison. Next base: position 866,218 of record NW_011494653.1, on the reverse strand, counting down.
AGAGTCCCTTGGACTGCAAGGAGATCCAACCAGTCCATTCTGAAGGAGATCAGCCCTGGGATTTCTTTGGAAGGAATGATGCTAAAGTGAAACTCCAGTACTTTGGCCACCTCATGCTAAGTGTTGACTCATTGGAAAAGACTCTGATGCTGGGAGGGATTGG
>NW_011494653.1:839130-865955 GCF_000754665.1 Bison bison bison | reverse complement strand
TGATGGACAGGGAGGCCTGGCGTGCTGTGATTCATGGGGTTGCAAAGAGTCAGACACGACTGAGCGACTGATCTGATCTGATAAATGATATCTAATTTGATCATTATTATGATATGTATAGATATGATATCATGAATCTTAGTAAGAAATATATTGCTAGTCTTTGTTCCTTCTTGGGACTAAACTGAAATTTCTTAAGTGATACAGTTAAAGTTGTCTTTGGACGTATTAATGACGTGACTTTTGAACAGCACCTATGGATGAAGGCTGGTTACCAGGAGTACCAGTCAAATGATCAGAGGGTTGAACTTTCCAGTCTTACCCACTCTGACCTTTCAGAAAGAGCAGAGCTGGAGGTTGAATTTATTGCTCATGGACAATGATGTAATCAATGATTCCTGTGTAATGAAGTCTCAATAGAAATCCAAAAGTACTGGGTTTAGAGAGCTTCTGGGTTGGAAGACGTGGTGATTTGGGGAGAGTGGCATACTTAGAACATGGAAGTTTTGTACTCTGTCCCATATACCATGCCCCATTCATGTCTATCATCTGACTGTTCTTGAGTTAGATACATTTATAATAAACTGTTGATCTAGTAAGTAAAATATTTCTCTAACTTTTGTGAGCCACTCTAGCAAATTAATCTAACCCAAAGCCTTAGAACCTCCAATCTGTAGCTTGTCAGTCAGAAGCACTGGTAATAAATATCTGGGTTTGTCACTGGCAGTGGAAGTGGGGTTCAGAGGGGCAGGTAGTCTTGTAGGACTGAGTCCTCAACCTATAGAAATTGATGCTATCTCTGGGTAGATAGATTTAGAATTAAGTTTAATGGAGGGCACTCCATTGGTATCTGAGAATTGCTTATTGGTATAGGGAACCTCCTTGCCCCCTAATACACACATTGGAATCTCAGGGACCCAAAAGAGCAAGATAATGATTCATAAATGAGTAAATAGTTTTCCAAATTTGTCAGTAAAATTTTAATGACCTTGGAATCTTCTGTTCTTGCTGTTTCAGAAAAAGAAATAAATTTCTGTGATTTTGAATGGTCAAATTCCCACCAGTTTGTCCAGATACACCAGGTTCCTGAAAGAAATGTGTGGAAGAGACACTCAGGGCAAAAGGTCATTTTATTTCTATTAAACTTTGGGAACTCATAACGAAAGTGTATTGGGCTGAACCACATATGAGCACAATAAATGATTTTAAGATTCATTTCTTGAAAACAAACAAACAAAAAAACAGGCTATCCATTCTGTCCTTGAGGCCTTAGTAGAGTTTATATGTAGGTATTCTGAAGGCAGAATCCTACCTCAGGTACTTCCAGGGTCTATGGCCTTGAACCTGTTACAAACTTATTTAGGTTTAGGTTTGCTCTGTATAACCCAAGGATTTGAGGTCAAGGATTAAGAAGATGAGGCTTAAGAAGTGCCTACCATAGAGTGAGACACAGAATTAGGATTCAGTAATAATACTTAATGTTATCATTTTCATTTTTTTATGAGTTCATGAACTCAGTATTTCAATGCTAGAATAAAAATATAAGCAGACAAACTTAAAAAAAAAAAAAAAAGCCAGAGACTTCTTAAGACTCAAGCACGGATGAAATAACACACCATTCTCCAGTCATTTGTAGGACAGATCTCAGTTCAGTTCAGTTCAGTCGCTCAGTCGTATCCGACTCTTTGCAACCCCATGAATCACAGCACGCCAGGCCTCCCTGTCCATCACCAACTCCTGGAGTTCACTCAGACTCACGTCCATCGAGTCAGTGATGCCATCCAGCCAGCCCATCCTCTCTCGTCCCCTTCTCCTCCTGCCCCCAATCCCTCCCAGCATTAGAGTCCTTTCCAATGAGTCAACTCTTCGCATGAGGTCTACAATCAAGCAAGAAACAGTCCCAAACAGTCCTACCGTATGTTGGAGAGCTCTTTGACTTCACATGGTACAACCAAGCTAGTCTGTTTAAATATAGTTCATGGTCTTATCTCCAAATCACTTGTGAAATTTATTATAAATATTAAGTGGCAATGATAATATTATCAAGTTCACCAATGCAAAAGTTTGGGTTTAGATAAGGAATATTTCAAAATTTTATTCTGAATAAATAAGTGGAATATATAAATGCAAAACTTATTTATATCATAACTCTTAACTTCAAACTTGGACAAAATGACAATACACACACAAATAGAAACACATTTAAGTAAACTTAATCACTGTTAATTACTGTATTCAGGTTAATCTGAGTTACATTTGTTACATTATGGACATCTTAGTTATTTAATATGAATCTAATTTACTCCCTCTTCTTTACCCCACTTTAGACTGATTCTATATTTCAATAATAAAATAGCACTGAAAAAGGTCTCTCCAGTCCTAGTTTGTATTCTTTCATCAGGCTGTCATCAGATGAAATGCATGTTATTATTTTGGCCACGATACTTCCATATTTCATAACGTTGGTGACTCTTAATTTTATGCACAATTACATCTAAGCTCCTTAAGCAGACACATAAAATCCAACATTGACCTGGCTTTCTTCTACCTTCTCATTTTCTTTATTTCTCTGCTTCAGTTTCTATCCAGAAACACTGAACTCTTTCATGTTGAAAACACAATATTTTACTGAATCTATGTCTTTGCTGATCTTTCTCTTTCTACTTGGAATAGTTTTATCTTGCTTCTTCAGTTGGCCCATTCTTTTTCATTTTTAAGATTCAGCTCAGGAGTCACACTTAAGAAAATTTTCCTGACTGCCCATCTGGATATACAAACACAAAGGCATACCCCTTTTGAGATGATGCTCCTATTCTGGGTCTCCATGATACTCTGCCATTCACTAATCACAATACATTTTAATTACATTTTAAAGTTTATGCTTTACTGCTTGCTTCACAGGAATATGACTCATGAAGTTGCATACTGCTCAATTCTCAGAAGGGTTCCACATCTAGGTTTCAATGATATACAGTCATTGCTTTGAAAATTTTGATAATTTTATCTTGAATTTGTGTTTTGTAAGTGAAGTCTAATAGGAAAATGAAGTGAGTGCGTGTGTATGTGTGTTGTGGTGGAGAAGGGTTTGGAGCCTTGACTAACAGGTATCTGGCCTCTTATTGCCTTCTACCTCCACTGAATGGGTTCTCTGTCCCCATTCCTCTGCCACCTCTTTCCCTGGGCTTGTTCCCTGGGCCCCACTCCATCTTCCCCTCCTCCTTCTATTCAGTGATGACTGCAACTCTGTGCTCTAGGTGAGGCTAGCAACTCTGGGTCAGGTGTATGGCTCTAGAGTGTCTCAGTTGGAAAGTCTCCACCCTAGGCTGGCATATCACTGTGCATTCAGAGTGATTTGTTCATTGCTGGTCCAGAAATCAAACAGTGCTTGAACAGATCACAAGCTCCTGAGTGTAGGCTATCCCTTGGGGGTTGGGTCAGTGAGCTACTGGGAATAAGGACAAAAGAAATAACAAGTTTAAAAAAAAATCATGAGTCAAGAATGACACTTTATGTTTTATTACATTTAATGTCACCTGTTTCCTGTTTTTGAAACAAAGGTCTCAGCATTTTTTTTTTTTTTTTTTGCTTTGAGCCCTGAAATTTATAAATTTGTCCCAATCTGTCTAAGACTATGAGCTCCTTAAGTTTGGGACTTTCCTATGGGACCCTGTAACTGCTTCACATAGCCTTGTACCTATTACCTAATAAGAACATAATATATATTTGTTAAATGAAAAGAAAAGAATAATTATTGCAAAATTCAATTCAACATCTCCCACAGGAAGGTGTGGTTGAATAGTTAAGCTCTCTGATGAAGGTCTATTTGTAGAAAACTTTTGATTTGTACATCACAACACATAGTAAATAGCACATAAAAGTTGTAAAAATGGAAATAATATTTTCTGTACACTAATAAAATTGACTTCACACCCAGCCGCCTTTCAATGTATAAGAATAAAATCTTTTTGCAAAATAATTTTGCTTTCTGCCACATTTTAGGGGAAAAATGTTCTAAATGTTTTCTCTTTGATTTGGTAGTATGATTAAAGAAGTAATTCTCATTTGCTTTTATCAGTAAAGGGTTTTGTAATTACATCAAGAAGCAGCACACCAGTACTTGGGTAGAAAATGTATTCATAAAAGAAATACATATTTACAAACGGACAGTAGTGATTAAGTAAATCAAGAGATGAACTTTTCAATGTACTCTAGAACCTAAATCATTTGGCAATTTAATATGCTTATGATGCCTATTTTATCACTATGTATATTGATTTCAGTCCTGTTGAAAAGGGAAGAAAAAGCTTGAAGGTATAGTGGTTTTATAAATAAACATGCCTGCACTATGGCTACTGAAAACTAGGTGAGTATCAATTTGCACTCTTTCAGTATTCTACTATCAGTTGCTGGTGATACAATATTGAAAGGTATTACAGTTGGGTCTTATCTAGAAAAACTCACAAGCATTACAAATGCAGATAGCTGGATAAAATACTTTGAATGTAAAGGGAATTGTGCTAGAAACACGAATCTTTATTTTACAGAACCATTTTCTTGAAAACAGTTTTGTATATCAGGAAATGCATGAGGCACTTCTGACCATTTGTGACTCCATGGAGTATGCCAGGCTTCCCTGTCCTTCACTGTCTATCAGAGCTTGCTCAAACTTATGTCCACTGAGTTGGTGATGCCATAAAAACATCTCATCCTCTGTTGTCCCCTTCTCCTCCTGTCCTCCACCTTCCCCAGTGAAAGAGTTAATTCTTAGGTAGGTTGATAAGGAGTCCAGGGCCCACAAGGAGTAAGGGGTCCATGGCCCTCGAGGAGGAGAAGAGTCCAAGGCTCTTGAGGGAGAGAAAGGACAAACATTTTTTCCTACACTGTTTTGTCTTATTTACATAAGATTTTTTTCTTAAACTCTGAGTTTCTATGACAACAATCTTTAAGACTAACTTTCTTTGAGTCCACAGCTAATGATTACACAACAAAACAATTCATCTTGCTCAAGGACATGTTACTCTTTCTTAACTAGAACCTTCTGACTAATCCTATTATTTTATGTGGGAGTGGGTCTGGTAAGACCTTCCTATTGTTAGTTCTAATCTTGTTAATTTAAGCTGTATATTTGGGAGTGGGTCTGCTAAAAATATATAGGGCCTTGATCAGACTAGCCAGGGGGGCATTCTCTGTTCCCCTTCTGATGTCTATGTCAGAAGCTTCCTCTGTCCTTTGTCACTGTAATAAAACTTCTGCCCCACGAAAACTCTGAGTTATCAAGCCTGGTCCCTGATCCTGAAGCTAAATCTTCTTTTGGAGATCATGAATCCAACACCTTTCATTGTAAGCTATCACCAGCATCAGGGGCTTTTCCAATGAGTCAGCTCTTTGCATTAGGCGGCCAAAGTATTGGAACTTCAGCTTCAGTATCAGTCCTTCCAATGAATATTTAGGATTGATTTCTTTAGGATTGACTAGTTTGATCTCCTTGAAGTCCAAGGGACTCTCTAGAGTCTTCATCACAACAGCTCAAACTCAATACTTTGGCACTCAGCCTACTATGGTCCAACTTTCACAACTCTACATGACTATTGGAAAAATCATAGCTTTGACAATAAAAAATTTGGTCAGAAAAGTGATGTTCCTGCTTTTTTATATTCTGTACAGTTTTGTCTCAGATTTTCTTTTCTCCAAAGAGTAAACATCTCTTAATTTCATGGCTGCAGTCACCATCCACAGTGATTTTGGAGGCCAAGGAAATAAAATCTGTCACTGTTTCCACTTTTTCCCCATCTATTTGCCGTGAAGTGATGGGATGGGATGCCATGATCTTAATTTTTTAAGAGTGGTATCATCTTTATATCTTAGGTTATTGATATTTCCCCCAGCAATCTTGATTCCAGCATGTGCCTCATCTAGGCTGGCATTCTGCACAATGTACTCTGCACATAAGTTGAATAATCAGGGTGACAACAGATGTTGGCAATTTGATCTATGGCTCCTCTGTCTTTCGTAATCCATCTTGTACATCTTAAAGTTCTTAATTCAGTTCTTAATGTAATTTGAGCATTACATTGCTAATATGTGAAATGAGGGCAGTTGTGAGGTGGTTTCAACATTCTTTGACATTGCCCTTTTTTGGGATTGGAATGGAAACTGACCTTTTCCAGTCCTGTGGCCACTGCTGAGTTTTCCAAATTTGCTGGCATATTGAGTCCATCACTTAAACAGCACCATATTTTAAGATTTAAAATAGCCCAGCTGGAATTCCATCACCTCCACTAGCTTTGCTTGTAATAAGGCTTCCTAAGACCCACTCGACTTCATACTCTAGGATGTCTGACTCTAGATGAGTCACCACACCTTCATGGTTATCTGGATCATTATGGCCTGTTTTGTATAGTTCTGTATAATTTTGCCACCTCTTCTTAATGTCTTCTGCTTCTGTTAGGTCCATTTTGTTTCTTTTTTAATTATTTGTTGTGCCCATTTTTTCATGAAATGTTCCCTTGGTATCTCTAATTTTCTTGAAAGGGAGAAAGGGAAGTTGCTCAGTCATGTCCGACTCTTTGTGATCCTATGGCCTGTAGCCTACCAGGCTCCTCCGTCCATGGGATTTTCCAGGCAAGAATACTGGAGTGCATTGCCATTTCCTTCTCCAAGGGATCTTCCCCACCCAGGAATCAAACCGGGGTGTCCTGCATTGTAGGCAGACGGATCTCTAGTCTTTTCCATTCTATTGTTTTCCTCTCTTTCTTTGCATTGTTCACTTAAGAAGGCTTTCTTATCTCTCCTTGCTATTCTTTGGAACTCTTCATTCAAAAGGGTGTATCTCTCCTTTTCTCCTTGGCTTTTGCTTCTCTTCTTTTCTCAGGTATTTGAAAAGCTTCCTCAGACTACCATTTTGTCTTGTTGCATTTCTTTATCTTGAGGTTGGCTTTGATCACCATCTCCTATACAGTGTTGCAAACCTCCATCCATTGTTCTTCAAGCACTCTACCAGATCTAATCTTTTGAATCTATTTGTCACTTCCACTGCATAATCAAAAGGGATTTGATTTTGGTAATATGTGGATGGCCTAGAGGTTTTTCTTACTTTGTTCAATTTAGGTCTGAATTTTTCAATAAGGAGTTCATGATGTGAGCCACAGTCAGCTGCAGATCTTGTTTTTGCTGATGGTATAAAGCTTCTCCATCTTAGGCTGCAAAGAACATAATCAATCTGAGTTCTGTATTGACCATCTGTTAATGTCCTTGTGTAGAGTCATCTCTTGTGTTGTTGGAAGAGGGTGTTTGCTATGACCTGTGCATTCTCTTGGCAAAACTCTGCTTGTCTTTGCCTTGCTTTATTTTGTATTCCAAGGCCAAATGTGCCTGTTACTTTGTGTAACTCTTGACGTCCCACTTTTGCAATCCAAACACTATGATGAAAAATACATTTTTTTTCTACTAGTTCTAGATCTTGTAGGTCATCACAGAACCATTCAACTTCATCTTCTTCCCCATTAGTGGTTGTGGAATATACTTGGATCATTCTGATGTTGAATTGTTTTCCTTGGAAACAAACTTTGATCATTCAGTTGTTTTTGAAATTGCACACAAGTACTTCATTTTGGATTCTTTTGTTGACTATGAGGGCTGCTTCACTTCTTCCAAGGGATTCTTGCCCACAGTAGTAGGTATAATGGTCATCTGAATTAACACTCTTACCATCTCCTGCTTGGCCACATCCAATTTACCTTGATTCAAAGACCTAACATTCCAGGTTCTCTTGGCAAAATTCTATTAGCCTTTGCCATGCTTCATTCTGTATTTCAAGGCCAAATTTGCCTGTTACTCCAGGTGTTTCTTGACTTCATACTTTTGCATTCCAGTTCCGTATAATGAAAAGGACATCTTTTTTTGGGTGTTAGTTCTTAAAGGTCTTGTAGGTCTTCATAGAACCGTTCAACTTCAGCTTCTTCAATGTTACTGGTTGGGGCAAGGGCTTGGATTACTGTGATATTGAATGGTTTGCCTTGGAAATGAACAGAGATCATTCTGTTGTTTTTGAGATTGCATCCAAGTACTGCATTTCAGACTCTTTTGTTGCCATGATGGATAATTAATTTCTTCTAAGGGATTCCTGCCCACAGTAGTAGATATAATGGTTATCTGAGTTAAATTCACCCATTCCAGTCCATTTTAGTTCGCTGATTCCTAGAATGTCAACGTTCACTCTTGCCATCTCCTGTTTGACCACTTCCAATTTGCCTTGATTCATGGACCTAACATTCCAGGTTCCTATGCAATATTGCTCTTTACAGCAATCAAATTCAAGCAACAAGAGATCAAATTGCCAAGATCTGCTGGGTCTTTGAAAAAGCAAGAAAGTTCCAGAAAAACATTTCTGCTTTATTGACTGTGCCAAAGCCTTTAACTGTGTGGATCACAATACACTGTGGAAAATTCTGAAAGAGATGGGAATACCAGACCACCTGACCTGCCTCTTGAGAAACCTATATGCAGGTGAGGAAGCAACAGTTAGAACTGGACATGGAACAACAGACTGGTTCCAAATAGGAAAAGGAGTACGTCAAGGCTGTATATTGTCACCCAGCTTATTTAACTTATATGCAGAGTACATCATGCAAAATGTCAGGCTGGATGAATCACAAGCTGGAATCAAGGTTGCCAAGAGATATATCAATAACCTCAGATATGCAGATGACACCACTCTAATGGCAGAAAGTGAAGAGGAACTAAAGACCCTCCTGATGAGGATGAAATACAGAAGTGAAAAAGCTGGCTTAAGGCTCAACATTCAAAATACTAAGATCATGGCATTTGGTCCCATCACTTAATGGCAAATAGATGGGGAAAAAGTGGAAACAATGACAGATTTTATTTCCTGGGGCTCCAAAATCACTGCGGATGGTGACTACTGCTATGAAATTAAAAGAGTATTGCTCACTGGAAGAAAAGCTATGACAATCCTAGACAGCCTATGAACAAGCAGAGATATCACTTTGCCAACAAAGGTCTATATAATCAAAGCTTTGGTTTTTCCAATAGCCATGTACAGATGTGAGACTTGGACCATAAAGGAGGCTGAATGCTGAGAACTGATGCTCTCAAATGGTGGTGCTGGATAAGACTATTGAGGATCCCTTGGAAAGCAAGGAGATCAAACCAGTCAATCCTAAAGGAAATCAACCCTGAATATCCATTGGAAGGACTGATACTAAAGGTGAAGCTCTAAAACTTTGGCCACCTAATGCGAACAGCCAGCTCATTGGAAAAGACCCTGATGTTGGGAAAGACTGAGAGCAGGAGGAGCAGGAGAAGTGGGCAATGAGAATGAGATGCTTGGTTGACATGACCAACTCAATGGACATAAGTTTGAGCAAGCTCTTGGAGATAGTGAAGGACAGGGAAGATTGGCATGCTGGAGTTTATGGTGGCGCAAAGAGTGGGACACGACTTAGTGACTGAACAACAACAGCAGGCCATATGTGAGAATCAAATAATTACACGGAAACAGGACACTTTTGTTATTCTATACTACATAATATGTAATCAATAGATTTTGCTTTATCTAATCATTTACCTTTTAATTCTGTTGATGAACATAGATGAAATTATCTGCTCTTTGATCACATGTAGCATAAAGATTTTATAACCAAATCAATATATTTTCAAGTTGTATCTGTACTGCTTAGTGGTTGCATAATTGTGCATAATTACCTAAATTCTCTGACCATTTATTTCTATGTATTTGAAACAGAAATAATATCTTTCAGAAGCATTGTAAGACCAATTGCATTATATATCTAAAATCAACTAGCAAGCAAAATTTATGCCCAGCAAATTCTTGTTTTCTTCTACTTTCCATTATTATTTATTAGATATTGTGATAGGTATAGTGGAGAAAAAATATGAATTAATTATCGTTAATTATCTCCTCGTGGAATTGATGTACTCATATGGGGAAATAACACAAATAATTTGAATATATCCTAATATGTGCATTTTTACACGAAGAAAAACATAAAGAGGAAAATAAAATATAATAAACATTCAAAAAATGAAGTAACTAAAATGAAGAAATAGTACTGTCTTCCAGAGAAAAATATTTTTATGTTTCTGTTTATCTTATTTATATCAACATTTATCTGTATTATCTTGTGAATGAAATGCAGTTACTTTTCAAGAAACTATGGTTGATTCAAAATAGGGATGTTAGTTTAGTATGATAAATGTTTTGTTAAAAATAATTTGGTGAATTTAGAATTTAATCACAGAAATTTGTATCCTCATACTTTATATCACGGTTGTCAACTTTATTTTTGATGTTTCTGTCAAATAAAAGGGAACTTCAATTTTACCAAAAGGCATTATTTTTCCATTATTAATTTCAACTTCTACCTATTATACAATATGGATGGTCAATACAGTTAAGAACTAAAAATGGTGGAGAAATTACAGACACAATTTTAAGGCCTAAGAGAGCTGCTCGAGCAACAAGGAGTAGAGGGACTAAAAGTTTACAGAGGAAAGCAGCATTTAAGAGTAAACTCATGATTTCCAACACCTTTTTTCTTGGCAGGAATTTACTGAATCTTGTGCATTTGGCTTAGCTCTCCTGGAGAACAGAGAAACCAGCAAAGTTCTTGGTAGTCAGAAAGTAATGAAAAGTGATAAGTTCCGCACTTGAAGGGTCTAGGCAACAAGGATACTTCAAATATTCAATATCTGAATAATATTTCAATCCGTTTACAACCCTTGGTTATTCTTATCGTGTTAGTGTTATGTCAGGACAGAAGATCTGAAGGGAGAAGGGGTGAGACATACTGCTTTAAAACGTAAAGTTCTGTTTACTACTAGGATTCAGGCTTCCCTGGCAAGTCTGGCTGCCTAATGTGATAGACCTTTAAAGACCTCTTGGCATAATGGTTAGAGAAAAGTGAAAAATAAGTTATTTTAACCAAAAGGAAGTTGACAAACACACTGGGTGAACCAATAAAACATTTTTAGTTGTCAGAGAAGAGGGTCTATTATAATACTTCTATAACTGTAATATACACTATGCAATGAAAGAGGTATTTAGGATTCTATTTTATGATAAATATCAACCAAGTGATCATTTGTATTAAAGATAGCTGAATAAAATTTTACTCTATATCACATTATCTGAGGAAGGACAAAGCTGGCTAAGAGAATGCTATCTTAGCAAGTGAGTAGAGTAGGCTTGTAGAGAGTGAAAACACCATTATTAAAGGAAATGATAACACTGTGTAATGCACACTAGAATAAAGAAATATGCCCACAACCAACTGCTAATTAAATTTTGTTAGAAAGCAAATTTCAAGTTTTATTTAGCATCATGCTTTTTCTAATATTTTAATTTTCTGTTAATATTAAAATATTAATATATTGGATATTGGAAACTAAAAATACTTTTCTGATTAAGTACATATCAAGCTCATTCTATTGCTTTGATGAAGACACTGTAGTAAAAAATTTAGACCTATATCATTTTTTTATTTCCAATCACAGCTATGTAAAGTTTTGTATATTTACACAGTAAAATATTATGCGTAAAATGAAATAACGTATTAGGAAAATATATAACAACATTCGGTCTTTAATTTTCCTTTTAATAGCCCCCATCCCACTCCAACCTGAAATGACTGAAATCAAGAAATTAGACGTCAGTACAGATGTGCAGATGGAGAGAGCTCTAAGTAAAGCCCTGTAGCATAGGCTGAATTGTTGGAGATAAAGCTTCCAAAAAAGAGACTACATTACTGTTCTTGTTTCCTTCCTTCCTTTTCCCTCCTTCCTTCCTTTTTCCTTCCTTCCTTTGTCCTCCCTTATTTCCTCCTTCCTCCCATCCTTTCATTCCTTCTTTCTTTCCTCCCTTCCTTCCTTAATATTTTTCTCTATTTCAGCCCCAAGAAACATCATGATATGGGGGGGCAGCATTCAGGAATGTGAACCCAGTGGAATCGAATTGAGGAAAGCAAAATTCCTTTTCCTTTGATGGAGCTACAGTTCCAAGAAAATTGAATCAGCCTTCCCTACCCTCTTGCTTGTTTTCTTTCTGTGTCTTTTTACAACTTAAGAGTCACAAATTTCTGTTCAAAGGAACAAAAAGTGATCCCAAGGGAATCTGAAGATATCATAGGGATCACACGGAAGGATGAGATCAGGAAATATGGACCAATAAGATTTATGAATTTTGGTGCTCACCTCCAAGGTATACATGCACAAATGTGATGCTAACAAACACACAAAAGACGCTGAGAAACTGAACTAAGAAAGAGATCATCTTGAGGTTGTTCATTGACCATGAGGTGGAACACATCCAGGAAAGATTTGAAGAGCTAGCTCCACAAAGGCTTTGAGAACTAAACTAATTTTGAAACCACAGCCAGAAAAAGGGGAACTGGTATTTTTGTTCTATAGCTAAACAGGTAACGTTGCCTGCACACACACAAACACAAAAAGACGTTTTCCATAAGATTTAAATGATCCAGGGCTTCATAGTGTAATACTTAAATAATCTATAAAACAATCCAGAGTTATTTGGCAAATGAAACACCGTCTGCACTTCTGCTCACATAGTTAAAGATAAGCAATGGACATGAATACATTCTGACAAACAAAGCAGCTATTATAAACAAGCTCAAATGAGCAACCAGGAACACTCTTAATACCAAGCAATGATAGAATCTTTTAACAATAAATAAATAAATAAAGGATATAAAGAAGAACCAAGTAGAGATTTAGAACTGAAAAAATACAATACCTAAAATGATAAACTTGCTGGGTGGATTTAATAACAGAATAGACATGGCATAAGAGTCAACTAACTTAAATCTAGATGAGTGGAAATTATCCTATCTCAACAGTAAAAATAATAAAACAAATAAGGGGAAAAAGTCTTATTTATTTGTGAAACTGAAAGTGTTAGTCACTCAGTCATGTCTGACTCTTTGCTACTCCATGGACTGTGCCCCCTCAAGCCCCTCTGTCCATGGGATTCTCCAGGCAAGAATACTGGAATGGGTTGCCATGCTCTTCTGCGGGGGATCCTCCCAACGCAGGGATCAAACCCAGGTCTCCTGCACTCTAGGCAGATTTTTTTACCGTCTGAGCCTCCTGGGAAGCCCATAACAAAACTCTAGCATTTTTGTCAGAGAAGGCAATGGCAACCCACTCCAGTACTCTTGCCTGGAAAATCCCATGGACGGAGGGGCCTGGTAGGCTGCAGTCCATGGGGTCGCTAGGAGTCGGACACGACTGAGCAACTTCAGTTTCACTTTTCACTTTCATGTATTGGAGAAGGAAATGGCAACCCACTCCAGTGTTCTTGCCTGGAGAATCCCGGGGACGGAGAGCCTGGTGGGCTGCTGTCTATGGGGTCGCACAGAGTCGGATACGACTGAAGCGAATTAGCAGCAGCAGCATTTTTGTAATTGGAATCTCAGAAGTAGAGGGGGAAGTGTCATTCTGAAAAATTATTTGAAGAAGTAATGCCCCTGGAAATTTCTAAGGTTAGAAAATACACAAACTTTGAGAGTCAAGAGGCTGAATGAACCTCAAACTTATGATTCCATAGAAATGGAGGGTTAGATATAATATGATCAAAGCTAAGAAATCTAAAGACAAAGATAAAATCTTAAAAAACATTTTTTTAATTGGAGGATAATTGCTTTACAATGTTGTAGAAAGATAGAATCTTGAAGCATCTAGAGAAAAAATAATCTATATCCTATAGGAGAACAATGAGTAAAATGACTGCATATTTCTCATCAGATATTGTGGAGTCCACAAGGATGTGACATAACATTTTAAAGGACTGAAGGAAAGAAACCCATAAATCTGTAATTCTACATTTAGTAATAATATTCCTCAGGGATAAAAGTAAAATAATGACATTTTCAGATGAAAGACAGCTAAAACAATTCATATTAAACAGATTGTCTCAATAAATGTTTTCTGAAGGAAATTCTTCAAACTAAAGAACAATGACCAGGAAAGATGCAAAAACAATGGAAATAGTAAACATCTGGTAAATATAACAGATTTTTCTTATATTTTTTAGTTCTTTAGAATTTTTCTGAAGATTCAGAGCAAAAAAACATAATTTCTTCTGGAGTTTTCAATGTGTAGAATATAATATATGAAGCAAGTATAGAGTAAATAGCCCCACATGGTGGTAATATTTCTACATTAAAATTGAAGTGCTAAAAGATGATAATGCTTAATAGACTATGAAAGGTTAAGTATGTGTAATCCCTAGATTACAATTGAAAGCAATTGAAAGAAAAAAAAAAAGATAAGGTAAAAATCATAATAGATAAATTAAAACAGAATACAAGAAAAGGTCAAATAACATTTTCCTCCCCCAAAATGGAAAAGAACAAAAATAATATAGTATATCTAAATCTACACATATCAATAATTATACTAAATGTAAATAGTCTAAACATACTAATTAAGAGACAGAGATTGTCAGAATGGAAAAAAATGAGTCATGTATGTGATATTTACAAAAAACTGACTTCAAATGTAACAGTGAGCTAAATTAAAATAATTGTCCAGGAATAGAAAACTAGAACAAAAGCCCTAAATCTGGAACAAAACCAGTATGCTTAATGATATTTTGCTAAATACATTATAACTGCATTAAGAAACCAGAGTTTATACAAGAAAAAAATTTAAAGACAAGTAATTCCAAGTTATGAGATTAGAGAACCATTTTTTATTTTCCTGGTGCTTTTCTCTCTTTTTTTTTTTTGTATTTTTTTACATTTTCTAAAATGAATATTACTGATTTTTTTCCTGAAAAAATTTTTAATAAATGCTTGAGAGATAAAATGGAGAAACAGATTTCCTTTCTTTTTTTTAATCTGTGGTTAAAAGTTTTAAGTATCAATTAAGGAAATTGCATGGAGGCAGGGTGGGGGGGGCGGTAATAGGAATGAGGAAAATTCGTGTTTTAGAAGATGTCAACAGTACATATACTCAAGAACTTATGAGAAAGGATATATGTACTGGAAACTGATAAGCTCAATTTAGAAAACAGTGAGGGAAGGTTTGGACTGAGAAGTTAGTAATAATTAACTGAAAGCTGGAAGTTTAGGTACAAATTTCAAAAATGTTAGAGGTAGAAATATAGCTTGGGAAAATGAACAGATAAGTAGAATATAGCTTTAAAGGGCATGGTTTAAAAATCTGTTTATGAAAAGATAATTTATTTAAATGGCTGAATATATATCATGGAGTTTTATATTCTGAAGCAGTGGCATGAAGAGATTTATTACTAACATTAAGTGGGAATGGTAGATGTTATATCCTAAGGGCAGTGGTGTTAATATGCATATTTATAAGAACAAGAACTTCCTTCTCTATATTTTACCACTTAAGTATACCTCTGATTGCTACAGTAATTTAACCTTCACCTAATTTCACTAAATTACTTGTAAACATCAGCTTGTAAAAGTTAATTGAAGAAAATGTAATTGGATACTTTAAGTATGGCCCTACTACTCTATTAAACAATTCTTTGTGACTGATAGTTTTAATGAGACATCAATTTAAAGAAAAGCTTGGAAATATATATTACTGATTTATGTTACTGGGTTTCAAATGAAGCAAATCCTGATGGGAAAAATAGCTTTATATTTTAGTCAAGAAATATTCATTGAGTATTGGCAAGGAATAAAGCAATCATTCATTAGTAGCCTCAATATAATTTTTTAACATTTATTCAACTACCACTGGTAGTTCAAAATTAATACCAGTATTTAAAACGGTAATTGATTATGGAGGGGCCAAAATATTGATTATATCAGGAATACCATTTTTATTTAATTGTATAATTTTGGAATATGTCAAGGATAAGAGAAGTGAATGAGTAAGACTAGATTAAAGGCTAGCAATGGAAGGAACATATAGCACAAAGAAATACAATCAATGTAGGTGCTATATTTAGTCTTATATTTGAGCAATTTCAACCAGAGAACTTGATGTCAAACCCTAAACACAAGGAAACAGCTATTCCAATTTATATCTGTGAACCCATAAATGAGATGGTTTTCACAATAGGACCTACAAAAATATAGTGTAGAGGAGCAAAATTTGCCACCCCAATTTTTGTCTGTTTGGTATGGGAGTTTAAGTTGATTATTTTTTAAAACTAGGGTACCCATAAATTATTTCTTTTTAACTCTCTGTTAGCTCTTTAAAGAACTTAAATAAAGGGTCCATTTCTGGAACAGAGCTATTACCAAAAATGTCTATAAATATAGTGACTAGTAACTAGGTGTAGTGAGGGAAACTCAGCAGACCCTAGAGATCAGTGTCTCCTCTGTGTCTCACAGTCTTGGCTTGGCCCAGCAAACTTTTTTTTTTACCATCTCCATGTGAATTGGTTTCTTCTGAAGTCCCCAAAACACTACCTCAACACCCACTTTTGTCTTTAGATATATAGGTTATTTAATGTGAAGTTTTCAGTCATTTTAGTGAGGTACTCAGTTTTCCTGGGTCTCTCCCAGGTTTACATGTTACTAAACTTTTGATTGACTTTCTCCTGTTAATCTGTTTCATGTTAATTTAGTTCTTAGGTCAGCCAGAAGAACCTGGGAGAACAGCAGAAAATTTATTCCTCCTTGACAATGTGAAGCGCACAAAATAAGAACTGCTTCCAAGCTGGATCAAAGAGTTAGTTTTAGTCATAAGTGAAAGACAATTTCACTATTTCCCAATGAGGAAGGAGCAAAATCACATTCTATTTACTGCTTGATATGTTAACATTTGGCTAAATAAATGTTGCTTTCATTACTTACTAGTGTTAAAAGAAAAAACAAAATAGAGTCATTTGGCCCCCAGGACAGCAAACCTAAGAGCACAACCAGAATATGACTTTAAACAATCAACTGAAACTTCTTTTTAAATTTTTTTAATTTATTTATATTTTTAATTGAATACTAAGCACTTTACAGAATTTTGTTTTCTGTCAGACATCAATAAGAATCAGCCATAGGTATACATATGTCCCCTCCATCTTGAAACTCCCTCCATCCCCTTTCCCATACCACCACTCTAAATTGTTACAGAGCCCCTGTTTGAGTTCCCTGAGTCATACAGCAAATTCCCATTGACTATCTAATTTACATATGGTATTGTGAACTTCCATGTTACTCTCTTTATACATCTCACCCTCTTCTCTTCCCTTCCCCTTGTGCCCATAAGTCTTTTCTCTATATCTGTTTCTATGTTCAGTTCAGTCACTTAGTCATGTCCAATACTTTGTGACCCCATGGACTGCAGCACACCAGGCTTCTCTGTCCATCACCAACTCCCAGAGCTAGTGAAAACTCATGTCCATCGAGTTGGTGATGCCATCCAATCATTTAATCCTCGGTCGTCCTCTTCTCCTCCTGCCTTCAATCTTTCCCAGCATCAGAAGCTTTTCTAATGAGTCAGTTCTTCGCATCCAGTGGCCAAAGTACTGGAGTCTCAGCTTCAGCATCAGTCCTTCCAAAGAATATTCAGGACTGATGTCCTTCAGGATGGACTGGTTGGATCTCTTTGCAGTCCAGGGGACTCTCAAGAGTATTCTCCAACACCTCAGTCCAAAAGCATCAATTCTTTGGCATTCAGCTTTCTTTATAGTTCAACTCTCACATCCATACATGACTACTGGAAAAACCACAGTTTTGACTAGACAGATATTTGTCAGCAAATTAATGTCTCTGCTTTTCAATATGCTGTCTAGGTTGGTCACAGTTTTCTTCCAGGGAGCAAGCATCTTTTAATTTCATGGCTGCAATCACCATCTACAGTGCTTTTGGAGACCAAGAAAATAAAATCTATCACTGTTTCCACTGTTTCCCCATCTATTTGCCATGAAGTGATGGGACCAGATGCCATGATCTTAGTTTTTTGAAAGTGGAGTTTAAAGCTTGCTTTTTCACTCTCTTCTTTCACTTTCATCAAGAGGCTCTTCAGTTCCTTTCCACTTTTTTGCCATAAGGGTGGTGTCAGTTGCTTATCTGAGGTTGTTATTTCTCCTGGCAATCTTGATTCCAGCTTGTGTTTTATACAGCCTGGCATTTCACATGATGTACCCTGCACAAAAGTTCAATTAACAGGGTGACAATATATAGCCTAGATGTACTCCTTTCCCAATTTGGATACAGTCTGTTGTTCCATGTCCAGTTCTAATTGTTGCTTCTTGACCTGCATACAGATTTCCCAGGAGGCAGGTAAGGTGTTCTGGTATTCCCATCTCTTGAAGAATTTTCCACATTTTGTTGTGATCCACACAGTCAAAGGCTTTGGCATAGTCAATAAAGAAGAAGTAGATGTTTTTTTGGGAACTTTCTTGCTTTTTCTATGATCCATTGGACGTTGGCAATTTGATCTCTGGTTCTACTATCTTGTCTAAATGCAGGTTGAACTTCTGGAATTTCTCAGTTCATGTAATGCTGAAAGCGCTCGGAGAATTTTGAGCATTTCTTTGATAGTGTGTGATATGAGAGCAATTGTGCAGTAGTTTGAACATTCTTTGGGGTTGGAATGAAAAACCCTCTCCAGTTCTGTGACCACTGCTGAGTTTTCCAACTTTGCTGGCATATTCAGTGAAGCAAATTTCACAGCATCTTTTTTTAGGACTTGAAATAGCTCAGCTGGAATTCCATCACCACCACTAGCTTTGTTTATAGTGATGCTCCCTAAGGCCCACTTGACTATGAACTGCAGCATGTTTGGCTCTAGGTGAGTGATCACACCGTGGTGGTGGTCTGGGTCATTAAGATCTTTTTTATATAGTTCTGTGTATTCTTGCCACCTCTTATTAATGTCTTCTGCTTCTGTTAGGTCCATACCATTTCTATCCTTTATTGTGCCCATCTTTGCATGAAATTTTCCCTTGGTATCTCTAATTTTCTTGAAGAGATCACTAGTCTTTCCCATTCTATTGTTTTCCTCTATTTCTTTGCATTGATCATTGAGAGGCTTTCTTATGTCTCCTTGCTATTCTTTGGAACTCTGAATTCAGATGGGTATATCTTTCCTTTTCTCCTTGGCCTTTAGTTTCTCTTCTTTTCTCAGCTATTTGTAAGCCCTCCTGAGACAAACATTTTACCTTTATGCATTTCTTTTTCTTGGGGATTGTCTTGATCATTGCCTCATGTACAATGTCACAAACCTCTGTCAATACTTCTTCAGGCACTCTATCAGATCTAATCCCTTGAATCTGTTTCTCACTTCCACTGTGGAATCGTAGGGATTTGATTTAGGTCATACCTGAATGGTCTAGTGGTTTTCTCTCCTTTCTTCAATTTAAGCCTGAATTTGGCAATAAGGAGTTCATGATCTGAGCCACAGTCAGCTCCTGGTTTTGTTTTTTGCTGACTGTATAGAGCTTCTGCATCTTTGGCTGCAAATAATAAAATCAATCTGAGTTCCATAATGACAATCTGGTGATGTCCATGTGTAGAGTCTTCACTTGTGTTACTGGAAGAAGGTGTTTGCTATGATCAGTCTGTTCTCTTCAAAAAACTCTGTTAGTCTTTGCTCTCCTTCATTTTGTACTCCAAGGCCAACATTGCCCGTTACTCCAGGTATCTCTTCACTTCCTACTTTTGCATTCCAGTCCCCAAGATGAAAAGGACATCTTTTTCTTTTTTTGGTGTTAGTTCTAGTAGGTCTTGTAGGTCCTCATAGAACCATTCTCAACTTCAGCTTCTTCAGCATTATTGTTTTGGGCATAGACTTGTTTTACTGTGATATTGAGTGGTTTGCCTTGGAAATGTACAGAGACCATTCTGTCATTTTTGAGAATGCACTTAACTTCTGCATTTTGGACTGTTTTGTGTACTGTGTGGGCTACTCCATTTCTTCTAAGAGATTCTTGCCCACAGGAGTAGATGTAATGGTCATCTGAATTAAATTTGCCCATTCCAGCCCATTTTAGTTCACTGATTCTTAAAATGTTGAAGTTCATTCTTGCCATCTGCTGTTTGACCACTTTCAATTTACCTTGATTCATGGACCTAACATTCCAGATTTCTATGCAATATTATTCTTACAGCATCAGACTTTACTTCCATCACCAGATACATCCACCACTGGGCATTGTTTTTGCTTTGGCTCCTTCTCTTCATTCTTTCTGGAGTTGTTTCTCCACTCTTTTCCAGTAGCATATTGGGCACCTACTTCCCTGAGGAGTTCATCTCTTATTGTCATAAATTTTTGCCTTTTCACACTGTTCATGGGATTCTCAAGGCAAGAATACTGAAGTGGCTTGCCATTCCCTTCTCCAGTGGACCATGTTTTGTCAGAACTCTCCACCATGACCCATCTGTCTTAGATGGCCCTACATGGCATGGCTGTCTTCCAAATAAATTCATCGGTGCCATCTTTCTAGATTCCATATATGTGCATCAGTATACAATGCCTTATCTTTCTCTGTCTGACTTACTTCACTCTGTATAATAGGCTCTAGGTTCATCCACCTCGTTTGAACTGACTCAAATGTGTTCCTTTTTTATGGCTGAATAATATTCCATTGTATATATGTAGCACAGCTTCTTTATCCATTCATCTGTTGATGGACATCTAGGTTGCTTCCATGTTCTAGCTATTGTAAACAGTGCTGCAATGAACATTTTGGTATGTGTGTCATTTTCAATTTTGGTTTCCTCAGGGTATATGCCTAGTAATGGGATTTCTGGGTCACATAGTGGTTTTATTCCTAGTTTTTTAAGGAATCTCCATACCATCATCCATAGTGGCTATATCAATTTACATTCCCACTAGTAATGCAAGAGGGTTCCCTTTTCTCCACACCCTTGCTGACATTTATTGTTTGTAGACTTTTTGATGATGGCCATTCTGACTGGTGTGAAGTGGTATCTCATTGAGGTTTTGACTTGCATCTTTCTAATAATGAGCAATGTTGAGCATCTTTTCATGTATTTGTTAGCCATGTGTATGTCTTCTTTGGAGAAATGTCTGTTTAGGTCTTCTTCCCACTTCTTGATTGGGTAGTTTGTTTTTCTGGTGAAATTTCTTGGTCAGCACTATTGAAGATGAAAATCTCTGCAAGATAGAGACTTCTGCCCCTTTCACCAAAAGAAAATGGCCTAGCTTGAAACAACCTTTTCTTTTCTTTTGCCAATATTTTGTTGTCTTATCCACCTCCTGCGTATGAAGTCTTCCATTTTGTACGGCTTCTCAGAGCACCTACTTACTACTTGAGATTCTGTCAGTTCATGAATCTTTGAATAAAGCCAATTAGATCTTCAAATGTACTCAGTTGATTTTTTTTAATACTACAAATGAATTATGGTGTGACTCATCATAATATTTATTTTTACTTTTTGACAAATATTGAAGTATTTATTAAAGTTGTCTACATTAAATATTTGTGAATTCAAAGTAATGAAATGTACTGATTAATATGAATAAAGAATTTTCATTATTTTTGAAATAGACTAGGCTTGACACACAATATTATATTAGTTTCAGGTATACAATATTTGATATTTTTTACATTATGAAATGATTACTATATACTTCTAGATACCATCTGTCACCATAAAAAGTTGTTACAATATTACTGACTATATTCTCTATGCTGTACTTCCTCATGACTTATTTATTTTATAGTGGACAATTTGTACCTCTTAATCCCCATCACTTATTTTTTCAGTCTCCCACCTCTCTCCACTCTGGTTTGTTCTATGACAATTTCTGTTTTGTTTTTTAGTGAAACATATAAATGAAATCATACAGTGTTTTGCTCTGACTAATCCACTTAGTATAATACCCTTCAGACCCATACATGTTGCTGCAAATGGCAAGATTTCCTTCTCTCTTATAGTTGATTAATATTCCATTATACATGTATTCATATTTTGTTAAATGTGTCTATATGTACATATATGTGTGTGTAGCACATCTTCTTTATTCATTCACCTATTGATAGATAGGTGATTCTATACCTTGGCTATTATAAACTGTTCTGCAATGCCCATATGGGTACATCTTTTTGAACAGTGTTTTCATTTTCTTTGGATAAATACCCAGAAATGGAATTGAGGGACTGTATGATTTTTGCTTTTTTTGAGAAATTTCTACACTGTTTTCCATAGTGGCTGCACTATTTACATTCCTACCAACAGTGCAAAAGTGTTCTCCTTTCTTCACATCCTTGCCAACACATTGTTTCCTTTTTTGATAACAGCCATTCTGACAGGTGGCTTTGATTTGTATTTGATTATTGATATTGAGCATCTTTCTATTTGTCTGTTGAACATCTATAAGATTTCTTGTATGAAACGAGATGCCAGTCCAGGTTCGATGCACGATACTGGAAGCTTGGGGCTAGTGCACTGGGACGACCCAGAGGGATGGTATGGGGAGGGAGGAGGGAGGAGGGTTCAGGATGGGGAACACATGTATACCTGTGGTGGATTCATTTTGATATTTGGCAAAACTAATACAATTATGTAAAGTTTAAAAATTAAATAAAATTAAAAAAAAGAAAAGTCTATTCAGATCCTCTGATCATTTTTTAATCAAACTTTTTTTCACTGAATTGTATTAGTTCTTTATACATGTTAGATAGTACACTTTATTAGATATATCATTTGCAAATATCTTCTTCCTTTTGCTTTCCCTTCATCACACAAAAGGTTTTTAGCATACCATATTTTTATTCATTTTTGGTCTTGTTGCCCTTGCCTGAAGCATGTGGGATCTAATTCCCTGTCCAGGGATGGAACCTAGGCCCTCTGCATTGAAAGCACAAAGACTTAGCCACTGAACCACCAGCAAAGTTCCTAAAGGTCTTTCAATTTAAAAGTGAAACTGGCTTGTAACCACAATTCTGCCTTTCCTAAATATGCTTCAAATTATTACTAAAGTCAAAAAAAGGAAAAAGTAGTAAACTCAGGCCAGAAAAAAAATGATGGAATTAAAAAAACACATTTTACGTGTATGAATAAAACTCTAAGTAGAAATTTAAACAAAATATTCCTTAAGAGCTTAGACTGCAAAATTCCATCAACAAAAGTTACACTAAAACTTTTCTTCCATAATTTTAAATTACTTAATAAAAGGGAAATTTCCAATGGATTATGAAGGAGAAATATTATAAACCTAGAACTTTATATTAGCCAACTCTCTTTTCTCTATAAGAGTAGCAGGCTTATAGTTTTGGATATAAACCATCTTATTTATTCTTATTAAATTGTCATTCAGTAGAGTGAGTCATTAATTGAAAATGAAAATCTAGTCTGTGAGAGTTATAATAAAAAATATCTGGTATTCTCTTAAACCATCATTAACACTGCCACATAGAACAGTATATCATGAATAACACAAGATGAGGAGTTGATTTCAACTCTATAATTTTAAACAAATTACTTATCTTCACAATGATTTATGCAAGCAGTAGATCAGAACAATCAGCCTCTGTATCAATAGGTTCTGCACTCACAGGTTCAAGCTATTTTGGATTGAACTGAATCCATGGATGGTGAACCTGGATGCAAACAGAGGGTCAGTTGCACTTCTCCATTTTATATGAGACTTTAGCCTCTACCAATTTCGGCATCTGCAGGAGTCCTGAAACCTATAACCCTTGATGCTGAGGAATGACTGTATCATAACCCCTGATACTGAGGAATGACTGTATCACCTTCTTTCTAAGTCCTATTTCAATGTGAAAGAGAGTTAAAATGCTATAAAGATAAATATACTTAAAATGTCAATAAGTAGCAACGATTGTTATAAGTAGTTCATATAATTAACTTATTTAGTACTAGAACAGCACTGTACGGCATGTAGTATTTTTACTGACTACTTTGCAGGTAACAAAAACTCTGGTACAGAAATGTGAAGTCAGCGAGCATTTAATTGGCAGAGCCAGTTTTCAGGCTTAGGCAGTCTGGACCTATATTCTGTGTTTTGAGTCATTATAGAAAGATATTCTTAATACTTAGAAACTTGCAAATTATAAAGTATTCTCTTATACTTTGGTATTTTTTCAGCTTTTTAACCTAGATTTTATACACTTATTTACTTCTTTATAAATGTAGTTGGCATAGTATAAGTTTCTCTATAAACTACTCTGTTAGGTTAAACTAATAAAACAACTATATTTCATATTTATGAAAAACTAAACTTTCTCTTTTTCTCAAATTTTAACCTTTGATCTTTTTTCTCAGATTCTTTTTTTTTTTTTTTTTTTTTTTTTTTTACTGTTCAGAATCTGATCCCAAAACATCTCTAATTTCCTTCTCTCTATAATACAGAAGATGTAGGCTTCTTCTTTTTTCTATGTCTCCCCTATGTCATAGATAGACTTCTCAAATGAACATGAAAACTCACATCTTCTGATGTACAAATTCTGATAATTTCTCCCCTTTGAGTTCAGGAAGAAACTGCACATATTATGGGATACTGTGCTTGTGATTCAGTAACCTTATTATAGCAAAGATGTATCAATATTGCAGATATAATAAAAGGCACTAATATACTGACTTTCTGGATATCAAAGATATCAAAACAGTCAATCCTAAAGAAATCAACAATAAATATTCACTGGAAGGACAGATGCTGAATCTGAAGCTCCAATACTTTGGCCACCTGAAGCAAAGAGCCTATTTATTGCAAAAGACCCTGATGCTGGGAAAGACTGAGGGCAGGAGGTGAAGAGGGCATCAGAGGATGAGATAGTGGGATGGCATCATCAACGCAATGGACATGAGTTTGAGCAAACTCTGGGATAGAGTGAAGGACAGGGAAGCCTGCTGTGCTACATCCCTGAGGCTGCAAAGAACTGGACATGACTTAGCAACCAAACATAACAAATATATTGACTTTAGGTTAATCAAAAGGGGCATTTCCTGAGTGGGCCTGATATAATCAGGTAAGTACTTTAAAAGATAATCTAGAGGTTAGCAATGGAAAGAATCAGGGAGAGCTGAAATGAGAGATTCTCCTGCTGAATTTGAATCAATAACCTTCCAAGTTTCAAGAAAACCAGGCGACTGGACTCCAAGGGTAGTATCTAGGCTCTGAAAGTGAGGTCCAGCTAATAACATGCAAGAAAATGTTGACTTCAGATTTTCAACAGCAAGGGAATGAATTCTGCTAACAACCCAGATCAGCTTGCCAACAGATGTTTCCCCATTGATGCCTCCAGATGAGTAGGCTTTGATGTCAGCCTTGTGAGACCCTGAATGAAGGATCCAGATAAACTGTGACCAGACTTCTGAGCCATAGAAATTATATGGTTATAAGTTTTTGTTCTTTTAAGCTTCTAACTTGGTGGTAATTTGATATTCAACAAATAAAAAGTCAATATATTCTATATTCTTTTGCTTTCTTGAAGGCCTTTTATAAGTTCAACTGTTTTTTGGTACTGATTGTCTACTATTTTTGGGAGAAGGCAATGGCACCCCACTCCAGTACTCTTGCCTGGAAAATCCCATGGACAGAAGAGCCTGGTAGGCTGCAGTCCATGGGGTCACTAATAGTCGGACACAACTGAGCAACTTCACTTTCACTTTTCACTTTCATGCATTGGAGGAGGAAATGGCAACCCACTCCAGTGTTCTTGCCTGGAGAATCCCAGGGACCAGGGAGCCTGCTGGGCTGCCATCTATGGGGTCGCACGGAGTGGGACACGACTGAAGCGACTTAGCAGCAGCAGCAGCAGCAGTCTACTATTTTTATAAAAAGTGTCCATTTTATATTCACTGTTCAATTTTCCTCCACTCAAAAGCCTTTCCTGATGATTTCAAATCACTGGTCTTCCACAGTCTCCTTGTAACTTAACAATCTGACATACATAATTATATATTATGTAATGCTTTTTCCATGATCAAGCAAATGTTGGCAATTTGATCTCTGGTTCCTCTGACTTTTCTAAAACCAGCTTGAACATCAGGAAGTTCACAGTTGACTTATTGCTGAAGCCTGGCTTGGAGAATTTTGAGCGTTACTTTACTAGAATGTGAGATGAGTGCAATTGTGTGGTAGTTTGAGCATTCTTTGGCATTGCCTTTCTTTGGGATTGGAATGAAAACTGAACTTTTCCAGTCCTGTAGCCACTGCTGAGTTTTCCAAATTTGCTGGCATATTGAGTGCAGCACTTTCACAGCATCATCTTTCAGGATATGGAATAGCTCAACTGGAATTCCATCACCTCCACTAGCTTTGTTCATAGTGCTGCTTTCTAAGCCCCACTTGACTTCACATTCCAGGATGTCTGGCTCTAGGTCAGTGATAACATCATCGTGATTACCTGGGTCATGGAAAAAGCAAGACAGCTCCAGAAAAACATCTATTTCTGCTTTATTGACTATGCCAAAGCTTTTGACTGTGTGGATCACAATAAACTGTGGAAAATTCTGAAAGAGATGGGAATACCAGACCACCTGATCTGCCTCTTGAGAAATTTGTATGTAGGTCAGGAAGCAACAGTTAGAACTGGACATTTAACAACAGACTGGTTCCAAATAGGAAAAGGAGTACGTCAAGGCTGTATATTATCACCCTGCTTATTCAACTTGTATGCAGAGTACATCATGAGAAATGCTGGACTAGAAGAAACACAAGCTGGAATCAAGATTGCCGGGAGAAATATCAATAACCTCAGATACTGAGATGACACCACCCTTATGGCAGAAAGTGAAGAGGAACTCAAAAGCCTCTTGATGAAAGTGAAAGTGGACAGTGAAGAAGTTGGCTTAAAGATCAACATTCAGAAAACGAAGATCATGGCGTCCGGTCCCATCCCTTCATGGGAAATAGAT